>NC_081439.1:40776491-41118158 GCF_949786415.1 Peromyscus eremicus
TAGAAAGGGTAGGGCCTCCCAAGGAAGTCAACAAAGCATGGTATATCAAGTTGAGGCAGGACAAAGCAACATGGCTGATCAAGGCGTACCTATTTTTAACTGTAGGAGTTTATATTATACACAAACAAACATGGTTTTCCTATGAGCTTTTTCTCAATTTTAAATCAAAAAATTTAATTGTACTCTGAACCAAAAGACATTTTTCCCATGACTTATCAATATTCTTTATACCCTATTATAAACTTTTATAAGTGCCCATATTCTATTTGACATTGCTTTACTTCAAAGATCTTTAACTCTGTTAAAGGGAAACACATATCACTTGAAACTGTGAACCAGGTTCACTAAAAACAATTAAAATTTTATTATAGTTTTGGGATCCCTGATTGTATTCATTAGAGAAAGAAAAGGATGTTTACATCCAATAAAGTTCTTTGGAAAATCACCTACACTTGCTGGATGTGTTATTGCTTAGTATTCTCGGGTGTACTGCATTTTGGAGTTGTGATTTCTATCCAGAGTCTTGATAACTAAGAGTTATAGTCAGTCTTCCTCTATGCCAGACACTAGTCCAAGTGCTTCCTCTGCATTCATGTAGGTAGTCAGAGAAACCTAAAGTAACGTTCCCAAGGTTATAGCCAAACAGAGGATTCCAGTGAGTCCTTGCTTCTGAACATTCAATACACTGCCTATCTCAGAACTTAGCCATAATTATAAAGCCATTTTGTTCTGTATGGTATAATTTAAAGGGAAATACCTTCAAAGGAGAACCAGAGTCCTCTGCAAGAGCAGCAAGTGCTCTTAGCGGGGTAGCTATTGCTCTAACCCCCATTTCTGTCTCTCTTTCAGTGCAAGGAGCTTTGTATACATGTTAATATTGTGACTGGAAGGAAGTCTTCTCTTACTTAGAGGTCTCCCTCACTTGTTTATTAGCAAGCTTTATTAATAGGAAAGATAGGATTAACAGTAGGATGAGATGATAATACCTCCCACTTTTTAGACACCAGGAATATGTCAAGCACCATGTTTTTAATTCTCATAGGAATCCTTCAAACTAGTATGATTGTCATTATATATAGTGTAGAAATCTGGTGATCATAAATTAGGAATTTTCTCATTGAACAAAGAAAGTAAAAGGAAAAATACAAATCAAGTCGTCTTTGACTCCATGACCACATCCCTTTTGCAGTGTAGTATAGTTTTTCCTCTGTATTTCTTGTTTGCTTTAGTCCACATTATGTGGACTAATCAAAATTCCTTGGCTGATTCTGAACTCAGTTTCCATCAAACCTATATAAGCTGTAGGGAGGATCAGGGTGTGTGAATGCATTTGTTTCTGTCCTGACACCAACTAATGAAAACAAATGTCCCATTCAAGGTCACTACAAACTCTTTTCCTCTTTCCCATTTAAAAAATGATATGAATTGTAGATGGAATCCTGATTCTAGGAGAAATGAGAAAACACAGAGGATCCTAAATATTCATACCATATTTGATCAAGTGTTGTATTTGTATTAAATACTAAATTAGGTTGTGTTGCTACTGTGAAAGCTGTATGGTCCAATCAAGTCACAGGAGGGGAAGGTAATTATTAATATTAGCATTCTGTAGTTTCCATAATTGTTGGATTATTTAGAAAAAAACTTTAAACTTTATTCCTGTTGCATTCAAATTGTGTGTTCTCATCCATGTAGTTTGAATTAAGCTTTTGTTGAATTTTAGTTCCTTACTCAAAAACTGCTCAGTAACTTAATAGATAAATGCCTTAAACAAATTAAATTTTATGAAAATTCAGACCCCTTTCCTGAATTTTTAAAGAATAATGTTAAGAATTGTGTGCATGGATGTCTGTAAATTAATCACACCTTGCTTGTAATCATTGAAGTACTTTTTACCTACTTCCAAGCATATACTTATGTAAAATGGTAAAATTTAATAAATTTTATATTATATTTTAGTAATTATATTGTTTTGACCATTAATGGTAAAGCCTAGATTTTATTATATAATTTTATTATATAATCATTATGAAATATATAGAAATGTATTGGTGTGGATTAAAACAGTGTTGTTCAATATAAACATAATGTGAAATATAGCTTAAATTTGCTTTTAGCTATAGTAGACAAGAAAAAATGAAATAAAATTTAATATTTGAATTTGAACTAGTGTTTCTATTCAAACTTGTAAAATATAAAGTTTATTTTTATGTAGTTAACACTTTTATTTACAAAGTTTCCAAAATTCAATATGTATTTTTTATTTAGAACACATTTAAATACAACTTAGTCACATTTTAAGTATTCAATAGCCAACCAAAGGTGCCCCATGGCTAGCATATTAAGTAGCACAGCATTAAGGAACACTATAATTAACTATTCCAGCTTCACAAATGCCTGGATTTTGTTAATTAATATTGTTAAATTAATAGCTAGGATTACAACCTATTTCCTTGCTTGTTTGTTTGTTTAATGTTCTCTCATGGTTCTTCCCACATGTACCCAAAGATTATTTCATTAAAAATTATGCTGGGCCAGACAAATTTCACACTTAAGGGTTATTCACTCCTCCTTCTCATTCCATCAGCTTATTTTCTTATTCAGAACATTATCTCATGAAAATTACCATTAAATAGCTAACTAATTAAATAAAACCCATATTCAGGACATAGATACTGTTGTTAACCAAATTATATCTCTTCAAGTACATGTTTGGAGTCCAAAGCCTCAAAATAATGGTCTTCAGAGATAGCTCTTTTGAAGAATTAATTAAGGGTCAATGAGGTCATATGCATATGACTTGAATCTATCATGACTAGGCTATCAAGTATAATAAGTGGGTTTAAATACATGTTGAGTTAGTAAAGTGAACCCACCATCACTCTGATCTACTAGAAAATTTAAAAGCTTTATTAATTGAAATAACACATTTTGAACTACCTTTAAAGAAAGTCAATAGGAAATATCAACATTTACCAAAAAGCTATTCTGTTACAGAATTTGTAATAATCAATAAATATCTATAATTTTCCAAAATCTTCACCACTTACAAGCTTATTGGAATTGCCTCCTTGTAGAAAATGATAATTCTGGGACTCAGCAAGTTAAAAATGTTATCTGAAGATAGGGTTAAAGGTTGAGATACTCTATTTGAAAGTAAAATTTCAGCTGGGATCTCCCACTCACCCAAGCTCTCTTTCCCTCGACCCTCGCCCTTCACTAACCCCACTCATGTCCAGGCTGTTCATGTAGATCTCATTCCATTTCTCTGTCGTTGGGCGATCCCTGTGTCTTTCTTGGGGTCCTGTTTTCCAGGTAGCCTGCCTGGTGATGTGAGTATCAGTCCAGTCATCCTTGTTCCACATCTAGTATCCTGTTATGAGTGAGTACATACCATGTTTGTCTTTCTGAGTCTGGGATACCTCACTCAGGATGATTTTTTCTAGATCCATCCATTTGTCTGCAAACCTCATGATGTCATTGTTTTTCTCTGCTGAGTAGTATTCCATTGTGTATATGTACCACATTTTGTTTATCCATTCTTCAGTTGAAGGGCATCTAGGTTGTTTCCATGTTCTGGCTATTACAAACAACGCTGATATGAACATAGCTGAACAAGTGCTCTTGTGGTGTGGTTGAGCATTCCTTGGGTATATGCCCAAGAGTGGTATAGCTGGATCTTGGGGGAGATGGATTCCCAATTTTCTAAGAAATCGCCATATCGATTTCCAAAGTGGTTGTACAAGCTTGCATTCCCACCAGCAGTGGAGGAGAGTTCCCCTAGCTCCACATCCTCTCCAGCATAAGGTGTCTTCAGTGTTTTTGATCTTAGCCATTCTGACAGGCGTAAGGTGGTATCTCAGAGTATTTTGATTTGCATTTCCCTGATGATTAGGGATGTTGAGCAATTCCTTAAATGTCTTTCAGCCATTTGAGTTTCCTCTGTTGAGAATTCTCTGTTTAGTTCTATAGCCCATTTCTTAATTGGACTGTTGGGCATTTTGATGTCTAATTTCTTGAGTTCCTTATATATTCTGGATATCAGTCCTCTGTCAGATGTGGGATTGGTGAAGATCTTTTCCCATTCTGTAGGCTGTCGCTTTGCTTTGTTGACCGTATCCTTTGCCCTACAAAAGCTTCTCAGTTTCAAGAGGTCCCATTGATTGATTGTTTCTCTCAGTGTCTGTGCTACTGGTGTTCTATTTAGAAAGTGGTCTCCTATGCCAATGTGTTCAAGACTACTTCCTACTTTCTCTTCTAGCAGGTTCAGAGTAGCTGGATTTATGTTGAGGTCCTTTATCCACTTGGACTTAAGTTTTGTGCACGGTGATAGATATGGATCTATTTGCAGCCTTCTACATGTTGATATCCAGTTTTGCCAGCATCATTTGTTGAAGATGCTTTCTTTTTTCCACTGTGCACTTTTGGCTTCTTTGTCAAAAATTATTTGTTCATAGGTGTGCGGATTAATGTCAGGGTCTTCAATTCGATTCCATTGGTCCACATGAGAATAGGAAGAAACAAAGTGCTAGAGAGGCCCACAGAAATCCACAAAGATACCCCCACAACAGACTGCTGGCAATGGTCGAGAGACAGTCCGAACTGACCTACTCTGGTGATGGGATGGCCAAACACCCTAATTGTCGTGCTAGAAACCTCATCCAACTACTGAGGGATCTGGATGCAGAGATCCATGACTAGGCCCCAGGTGGATCTCTGGGAGTCCAATTAGCGAGAATGAGGAGGGTTTATATGAGAGAGAATTGTTGAGACCAAGGTCGGATAAAGCACAGAGACAAATAGCCAAACAAACGGAAACACATGAAATATGAACCAATGGCTGAGGGGTCACCAACTGGATCAGGCCCTCTGAGTGGGTGAGACAGTTGATTGGCCTGATCTGTTTGGGAGGCATCCAGGCAGTGGGACCGGGGCCTGTGCTCATTGCATGAGTTGGCTGTTTGAAACCTGGGGCCTATGCAGGGTCCCTTGGCTCGGCATGGGAGGAGGGGACTGGACCTACCTGGACTGAGTCCACCAGGTTGATCTCAGTCTGTGGGGAAGGCTTTGCCCTGGAGGAGATTGGAATGGGGGGCGGGCTGGGGGAAGGTGAGGGGGGCGGGAGGGGGGAGAACAAGGGAATCTGTGGCTGATATGTAGAACTGAATTGTATTGCAAAATAAAAATTAAAAAAAAAAGTAAAATTTCTAAGCATAGGATGATAGCCTCAGGTTTTATCATCTCAATGTTGAAAATACGATATGGGAAAAGCTGACTACATGTAACTTCATTGACATAAAATATATTACAGCATTTTATGTAAAGATGTTAATGAAAATAAGATTATTATTTTATAGGACTTAAAATGTATCAGAAAAACATGAATAAAATTATACTTGATTAAAACAGAACCCATAATCACTTTGATATTTATAAATTTTAATATTTTGAATACAATGCTTTCTAAAAGCATTTAAATAATTTTGAATTAGTATTTTAACATTGACATTAAATATAACACATATTACTTTAAAATCAAACATCACTTCAAAGTCTGAAATTATCATGGTTGAAAATTATCAAATTAAGAGAGTAATAAAACAAGAAATAAATTGGGTAGCTAAATATAAGTAAATTTTCAATTGTTTGATACTAGAAATGTATGTATTATACATTATTATTCTAGGAAAAGTAGTATTCCTTTTACTTAAGAGAACAATTTAAAGTATCTTGTGGTCTGTTAAATTTGAAAATGTCATTTCTTGTCAAAAGAGAATTTATACAAAAATTTTTGAAATTATTTTAGTCTATGATATTAAAAAGGCATTTTAAAAGCCTTTCTTTTATTCTGTTATAGTCCTAAACAAAGGTTTACTGACTCTTCAAAATAAGATTATCGCAATTTTATAATTATTTTACCTATATTAAGGGATATATTTTCAAGGTCATACAATAGAAAATGAATCTTGGGAAAACAACTAAGCCTCCTTAAGACAAAATGAATCCCCCTCATGGTTAATTTATTCATTTAGAACAGGATAGTATTATGATAGATATTATCAGAAGAATAAAACTGTCAAAGGCAGCTTGCAAAAGTTCCCAGAAGCACAAAAAAATTAAAATAAGTGTACAATAAGTTCCCACACTAGCTACATTTGAGGTGTTCTGTCCTAGTTACTTTTCTTTTCTTTCCTTTTGGTTTCTCGAGACAAAGATTCTCTGTGTTAACAGCCCTGGCTGTCCTGGAACTTACTTTGTAGACCAGGCAGACCTGGAACTCACAGAGCTCTGTCAGCCTCTTCCTCTGGAGGACTGGGATTAAAGGAGTTCACCATCTCTGCCAAGCTTAATTACTTTTCTCTTGTTGTGATAAAGCACCACGTTTACGACCAATTATAGAGGAGTTTATTTTGGGCTTATGGCTTCAGACGGTTAGGCTCTATGATTGCCATGCAGAGGTAGCAGGCAGCAGGTATGGGGCTAGAGCAGAAACCTAGAGCTAAGGACTTACAAGCAGGAAGCAGAGAGTGCACTGGAAATAAAGCATAGCTTTTGAAATCTCAAAGCTCTACCCAAGTGATGTAATTCTTCCAGGAAGGCCATACCTCTTAAACATATGCAAACAGTATCACCAACGGGGACAAAGTATTCAGTTGTCTGCATACATAAAGGACATCTCATTAAAACTACCACAGGATCCAAGCAAGTCAGGAATAATAGCTTCATCTTCTATGCAAAAATGTCATTTCAATGGAGAGGTAAGACTTATGGTCATGGAGTACAAAATATTATAATATAATGAATGAGTAAATATTTTCTTTTGAAGAATGATAGGATCATCATGAGAAGCAACAGTGAAGGGCCACCTTCTAGAAGAAGTGGGGTCTGAACTGACCTTGAATTGTAAGCAGAGTTGTATATCACGGAAGGCAGTTCATGTGGATTCAGGGTGCTTTGTAATTTCTCAGTATTATAATAAACAATGATCTTCCTGCTATCATTTTTTAGTATCACTTATGTATAAGCTCATTAAAGGGGCGAAAGGAATAAGAGATGCTGCACTCAAGTTAATCATATTTCGGTGTCTAGTGCATTTTAAGTGTAAAAAAATAAGGATAAGAAAAGGAAATATTTCAAGAAAATATTTTTTGCCACTTCCTCTTGTCACCTCACATAGATGTCCCTCCATATAAGTTGAATTAGCTTCAAAACTCTTCTGTAAGTTTATGTATTTTTCTTCCCTAAATGTAATGGTAGTGACAATATTTGATTATCTGAAATATATAAAACATTTACAACATTTTGAGCAAATCTTCAAAAGTCATTTATGGTGTATCTGAAAGCATATTTTAAACAACTTTATGCTTCCAATTTATTTTAAATGGAATTTCTGTCTGTTTTTCTCACCAGTGACTAATTTACAGGTGTTTTCCAAACAATAACCAATCAAAAAATACGATGAAGATTTCAGGTAACTCAAAAAAGAAACTCCTTAAAGAAAATTAATGAATAGCACAAAAATTCAAATCAAAGACATTTTCAAGGGAGTAGAAAATAATCTCAAGGTTCAAAAACACTCCTATTTTTCTTTAAATAATTTATAGCAACACTTTTACTCAATGACATTCTCTGTTGCCAAATATGTCAAATTCTATGGTTACATTGAGAACTGGGCATTCCAATTATTTATTTTGCTGAGGATTTGAATCTTTATTTTACATCTGTGTTTTAAACTAATTCTAAAATATGCTTACTTTCTTCTAAGTCTGAGACTGATGACACTTTCTACCTAGAAAGTATCGTGGTGCTGGTGACAAGGACAGCCTGCTTCCCATGGCCTTGTTTTTGAAAGTCAAATGTTACTGTAAAGCAAAGCCAGATACTGTAAACTATCCACTTATAATTTACATTGGCTGATAGAATCCAAAGACTCCTTCTGTACTATTTGCAGCAAAGCTGCACTTATGACAGTGTTAAGCATATTTCAGTGCATTTGAAAATGCAATGACTCTAAGAAGAGCTTTGAAAAAGTGAAAAGTAAGCCAGATCATATGATTAAACATCACTAATGTGGGTGTCCTTTTTTGTTGTTGTTTGCTTGTTTGTTTTCTTTTCCAAGAATGGGTTGGGCTGTTTAGTCACATCAGTGTAATTTAAATTTCATAAGGATAGCATAAGGTTTAAAATTCCATTAGGAGCCCATTTTATAGGAACTAATGTTTCTTTGATGAGCTTCTTACTGAGAAACTTCATGTTCCATAATCTCTCATGCTGATGAAAGATCTGTGAACAAAATAGATATTCCTGGGCTTATGGTCAGAGCTAGCACATTGCCAAATGAAATGACCACTAAGGTTAGCCATAAGCTCAACATTTTTGTAAAAGTACAGAGGGATCTGGAATTATTTAGGAAAGACTAAATATAGCAGAAGGATGTTAACTAGGTACACACCATGCATTCTAGGCAACACTTGAAGAGACACAAAGTCAGCTGAGTACTACCTATGTCCTTAGTACTTGTGCTCCTTAGGGAAGATACCTGGAAAGTAGAAAGTTCTCGTACAAAGGAATAAGTGATAACGTAAAAAAAAAAAAAGAGAGACACTAAGAACTGGGCAGCATAGCACAGAAGCAGGCACTGTAAATGAACCAAGGACATCTAGGAGAGATGGCACTAATATGATGCCATTTCAGACAGGATCTTTTAAAAACAATGAGTATATGTGATGTTGAAACACAGAGGAAATGTGGAGGTACTTTCAGAACAAAGCTGGATCCCATGACCTTTGAGTACTTTGGACCTTTTTGTTTAAGACAAAGGAAATTTCTCTTGTGTAAAATTTTATTGCTGCAGATTATTTAGCAGAAAGTTATTTAGTGGAAATCAAAATCAAAGGAATTCCTGAACTAAATAGCAAAGTTTCTGCAGTGGTCAGAAGAACCACACTCTATTTATATCACCATTACTAACAACACTGGCACCTGCTGCTCAGGCCACCTGGAAGATTAGGTGTATCTTCCTAGGTAATATTCACCCACCAATGTTCTGCTAAGAGTAGTTCTGAAAAAAAATCTTAATGTTCCATCAGCATCTAATGAGAATTACAGTCATTAGTTAAATTAAAGAACCATTAGGTAAGAAGCAGAAGAAATAAAACATAATCCATCAATTTGGTGAATGTTGTCAGATGGTTTCTGGGGGCAGGACAGCTGTGCATCCAAGTAGATGGTGAGAATATTTATGCCCTGTACCATATGTACTTGTTTCTGTAATTCAAGGGCACTACACTAAACTGCCAAAAAGTTTACAGCTATAAAGACGTCTTGAAATCCAAAGAGAATTTTTAATGTAAGTAACTATGGATGATTCTTTTTTGCTTGTTTCTACAGTAGTTTCCTGAGAACCAGTAGTGTTAGCATCAACTGGAAACACGATAGCTTGATTTTTTAGAGTTGGAAAACCTGCAGTTAGAGCCTATTAACCTAGGTTTTGACCAGGCTTTGAAGGCAAAGGGATACAAACTCAAGTTTGAGAACACTGATAACCAATACTATGCTCAACATCACCTATGAGTTTATTAAAACTAAAAATTCTTGGTGAAACCCAAGCCTACTAAATGATATTCATGAGTGCTGAGGCCAAGGAAACTGTAGTTAACAAGATCTCCAATTGATTCTTTTATCTTTCCTATACTAAGGATGAAACACAGGGCTTTGTCTATGTTAGGCAAGAGCTACTGGCCAGTTTGGGGCATCCCTAGTCTCCTCTGACTGATTTTTTTTTTGTATTCATGACAAAATTTGAGAAGCAATGACTGAATTATTGGTTCTAAAGTTGATTTTATACTTGAATACATTTGAACCCCTCCAGTTCCAGAAAAAAAAAACAGATAAATTCATTCCAAATCTAGGAAGGCATGAGAGAAATAATCAATATTTTGAAATGTTCCTTCAGTGAGCCCAGAATGCATAAAAGGTTCAGACCCCTTGTTGTGGAATTGAGGGGAATAAGGCATATAGAAGTATGGATACCTGATGCCAAGTCCAGCCATTGTGAAGTTCTGTGATGACACTAGGGTTGGGGGAGTTTGTAAAGCTCTGAGGATGATATGAATACACAGTGAGGATGAGAAACACTGCCATAAGAACAAGCTCAAATTCTTCCTCTTTAATGAAACTCTTTCATTGCTTTCAGTTTGAGAAATTGCCACTATCTCCATCTCTGAATCCTCTTGTAAATAGTAGATGGCATCCCATGAATCAACAACTGTACTTTTTAAGGCTATTAATTTGTACTAATTTGTGATTACAATCTAAATTCCTTGAGAGCTGAGGCCTTGTCATATTTTTATGTCCTAGGAAGTGACTAGAATGTTGTTCAATATTAAGATTCTCTGTTGGCTTGACTATAAAATATAAGTATATGCCTAGAATTGCAGTACTGTAGATTTCGTAGAGGTGCATGAGATTACTCATGATTCTACATGTGCTACTAGTGATAGTAACAGCATCTATATATTAAACACTATATTCTGATTTTTGAAGTGCTTTAAATAACCACACCAGCTGTTAGAAGTATATGGATTGCTCTTCCTTAGTGGATAAGAAAACTTAGACATAAAGTGCTTCATCAACTAAAACCTCCCCCACTTTACAATACGTAGCACTGTAAGGAGGCATAGTTCTTGAATCCAAATGAGACCACCATTGTTATACTAAGAGAATAATATTTGCCATGACTTGTACACCTGACTCATAAGAGACCCAGTGAGTCCATTTCTATTATTTGAATTCCCAGATAGGTATAATCATCCTTAAGGGGTTAAAATGTTGAAACTCTATGTCACATTTAGAAGTATTATATGTTACATAAAGTATGTCAGCCAATCAATTATATTATTTTAAAAGTACCCTGTGAGTATTCCAACTGAAAACAAGGTAACACCTTATTATTATTACTATTATGGTGATGATGATAATGATGATGATGATGGTGATGACAATTATCTTCATTAAAATCCCAACTTCTTTTTTCAGTCTCTGTGAGGCCATGTGAGCCCTGCTTAGTTGATTCAGTGGAGCATGTTCTCCTGGTGTCCTCCTACCCCTATGAATTCTACACTTTCCTTCCCTTCTTCTGAGGGGATTCCACGATCTCTGACAGGAGGGACCCAATGGAGACCTCCAATTTAGACTCTCTGTCCACATAATACCTTGTTGTGCATCTCTGCATCTGTTCCCATCAGCTGCTGCAAGTAGCCTCTCTGATAGCAATTATTGGGCTAGGCATTGATCCATGAGGATATCGTAATATAATTAGGAATCATTTCATGGATTTTTTGAGGGGGATATTGGCTGGTAGTGTTTGGTTCTACACTCAGTCTCTGGACTATCTAGTCTCCAGTTCCTGGCCATCCAGGCAGTGAAGAATATGGGCTTCCTTTCATGGCATGGGTCTCATTTCTATGAAAACTGTGTACTGGTTTAATGCCCAGAGACAAATACAGAAGCTCCTCCGTTAAATAAAAATGGAAGTTTAGTATTTAACTGCCTATTTTAATACCATTAAAATGTTCTCCAAAATATCAGAATTTTCATTAGGAAGCACTTTCAAAAATAGTAATACTGATAGGCACTATGATTTCCATATAGATTAAATTGAACTTGTAAATTATTTCATAAATTATATTACTGATATCAAGAGTATATTCAAATTAGACGTTTGGCACAACAAATTGTATATGTTTGAAAAAAATACCCATTGAAAAACAAACTTATTCCTTTTCTTTTCATTATCTACAATTCCTTACCTATCTCTTTAGAAACATATTGCCCCTGGTTATTTTTTTTTAAGTTAAATATTTCTTTCCATTAAAACTTAATAACTTCTAGTCCTCTTCCTACTGTCTATCTATTTCATAGATTTCAGAACCAGAGTAAGTGAGTGAGCTTGAGACAACAATTGCAGTAGTGATACTTCAAAAAAAAAAAACACCTCATCAGCCATTTCTGTAATGAATATTCAGAGTTGATCAACTATGAATAAAGAACTGGCTAAACAATATAAATTGCATTAAAGATGAGTCATTCCTTCCAAAGTCTTGCAACTATTATATACATACACAGAAATCTGCAATGTAGAATTAAATTATGTAATTTAGGTTTAGAAACAGAAAGTTTTATTTTCTGCTAATTACATCGAGGAAGATATAAGAAATAAAGAGCTATTTGAATACACACATAAAGTAACAATAATTTCAGGCTGGAGTTGGAGAAGATAGAACTATTTCACGTTGAGAAAGATGTTGGAAGTATTTATGCACTTGAGTAGTATCAGTAACAGTAGGAAATGCATCCAATGTATAATACCTACCTATTTGGGATAGAAGTGACTGTGGGTTACAGTTTACTTAGAACAATTTTTCCAACATAATATTTTATTATTTGGGAATTTCATATCATGCACCCAGATCACACTCACTTCCCAGTCCTCCGTGTCTGCCTACCCCACCTTTGTAGCCCTCTCCCCAAAAAGAACAAGTCCAATTAGTGTTGCTCATATATGCACTGGAGCACGGTTACATTCCCGGTGGCCAAGCCCTTGAAGAAAATTCTTTCCCCACCCTCACCCCGGCCAGAAGCAATCAACTGTGCAGAGCTACACTTCAGCCCCTTTATTACAGTTTTTAAGAGTTCTCTTCAATAGCTTCCTGTCAAGCTCTGTTTCTTTTTCTTTTTAAAAACATTTTTTAAAAGGTTTTATTTTTTTCATTTTACATACCAGCCACAGTTTCCCCTCCCTTCCCCTCCCCACTCACCCCCTACATTGCCCACCCCCCATCCACTCCTCAGAGAGGATAAGGCCTCCCATGGGGAGTCAACAAAATGTGGTATATCAAGTTAAGGCAGGACCAAGCCCCTATCCCAGTATAGAGGCTGAGCAAGGTACCCCTCCATAGGGAATGAGCTCCAAAAAGCCAGTTCATGCACTAGGGATAAATCCTGGTCCCTCTGCCAGTGGCCCCACAAACTGCCCAAGCCACACAACTGTCACCCACGTTCAGAGGGCCTAGTTTGGTCCCATGCAGGTTGGAGTTCTTTGACTCTGGACTGGAGCTGGGACCATACAAGGCTGTTTCTTTTCCTGGAAGAATAATTTTATATGGTGCTTTTTTTCATTCTGTGTAATTATTTATTAGGTTTTCTTTTTCTATCAAAAGTTTATTAGTTAGAATTTTATAATTAATGAGCATTATATTTATAAAAATAATGAAATTTACGTTGTCCCTGTAGAATAATGAATTTGTGGGTTGGGGCTCAGTAGTAGAGCACTTGCTTATCAATAGCAAGGCCCAGAGTTTGATCTCCAAAACTGCAAACCCAGCTAAAACAAAGGTTTAGGGGGAGAAGCCTAATTTTCCATATTTTATAGATTCTTTTATTGTTTCACCCCAAAAACTACAATAATCATTTCCATTTGTCTACTCAAACTGATTCAAGTGAGTTTTATACCTACTGTTCCCAGTTTAAAACAAAAGAGAAAGAAACTGAAGGTAGAAGTATACTGTGATGGTTCAAGCCGAAGGAACGGCTTCACATTAACATTGGAGAAGTGGGAAAGGGGGAAAAAGGGCTATTTAAATAGAATGCATGATTCTTCAAGACTGATTAGATTTGTGGGGTCATATGAAATAGGAAGGCAAAGATAATTAGGGTATTTTTATTTTAATTATTCAATCTTACAGCAGTACCTTGTCAAAATAATAATAGAAAATATTTTAACCAGTTCTAAGAAACTGCATTCAATATACAATTACATAGGTATGAAAGACCTGAGATACCTAAAGAGAAATAATCAATTAAAAACAATCTAAGCCTTACCAGCTGCAGGAAGCTACTCCTACATCTGAAGCATGGTGTTTAAGCTCTAGGTTATCAGATTTCTGAATTGCGAGTCATGCCAAAAGAGCTAGAATCACTGGGATGCTGTCTATCTAGAACTGCAACACTGAAAGAGGGGATGTTTCCAGAAGGAAATTAGGAAGCGAAAACATCAGAGGAAATTCAGCCACAGCTAGACATCATTCTTTAGAACAGGGACAGGGAAGTGTCTTGGATTTTCTGTGTCTCATGATTCAATTCCCTATGAGTGCTGTTCATTGGCTAAATTATTAGATAAATGAGTCTCAGAGAATGTAATCTTTAAGAAAATATGAAATGGATTTTAAAGGAGGTGGTGACTGGTGCAACATCTAAGCAGTGTGAGACAACAGTGGAAAGCATTAATAGTATAGTTTTCTTTTGTATTGCTTCACACACACAAAAGTAAAAGAAATGTTTGCTCCATAAGGCATATTGGCTGGCCTTATAAGTCTCTTGTCTATGACTAAGATATTTAAATGAGACAGAAAGGATTCCAAATGTCACTGCTATGTAGTCACACCACAATCATCAGGCAGGAATTAATATTGACTTGATCTGCCACAGTCATCAACTGTTTGTGTTCAACCAAAGATCTACAATGTAAATGTCTGTGAGTCGGCCAGCAACATTAGGGCTAATTGTGTAGATTACTTTAATGGATTTCTCCACCAACATTGAGAAAATTATGCCAAGCAATGAGTGCCTCTGTAAGAGTCACTGTGCTCTATTGACTACATTTCTTGGGCTAATAATCCACTCAATTTTCCTGAATTGCCAGGATGTACAAAACCAGATTGAGTTATTTTGCAATTGTTGGAGGAGCAATCATTCATCAACTAGCTCCTGTAGGAACAAGGTACAGAGAATCTAACTATCAATAAGGTAGTCCTTGCCTTGTACTTCAGAGAGCCCTTAGTGGAGGTGTACATGTAAGCAAGCAATTATTATACCTTTGATAATATCATCTTGGTGATAACTCAGTTATAGCTAAACATCTGAAAAAAGCCACCAAACTATAATTTTGGGGAATCCAACACTTATTTTCACAGATATAGAATCTGATAATGAATTAGCTAATGATAATGGATTAGCGAGTATGCCTTTCTAGGATGTAAGAAAATGTGGTAGTTGTACCCAGAAGACTACAATTATTTGAGTGACCACAAATATTTCTGGATAATTCAGGCAAACTTGTGGAGGAATTAAGCAGAAGGCAGATTGTAAAGGTTTTTAATAGCTAAGGACTAGGAGTTACCTCAGCAACAGAGAGATTACATTGTCTGCACATAACCCTAGTAGTGTTCATCCTCAAAACACTGCTGCTGCTGCTGCTGCTGCTGCTGATGATGATGATGATGATGCTACTAATAATACTAAAATTGGTTTGTCAGATAACATTTAACAAGGAGCTTTGGGGGGGACATAGCATGCCTAATTTGTAGCATTTTCAAGATTTGTGGCACAAATTAATCATTATTGCCTATTTCAACTCAACATGTGATTTTATGAGTAGTCAGTGAGGATCATGCATTTCTTTTAATAACTCATATGTTATAATAGATACAACAGGTGGATAGTGTCTAACACAGATTGAATATTCCAGCATCTGCAATTCCATGTGTTTCATTCCAGCAAACATTTGCAAAATTAATTCATTATTGCATGCAATTGATAACATTTTTTGAGTGCCTGCTAGGTGCAAAACATGGATTAGGTTCCCAGAAACAAAGCTTGAAAAATATTTGAACTTTTGTCCCCATTGTGGTAAAGTATTGTTATTATATCCTTTTTGCTGAGAATTGGGGATATATTAAAATTAAATTTGTTAGGATCATATTATTAGTCTATGAAAATATCACACCAAAAAAGCAGTCCTATTTCTCTACATTCAGGGATTCATTGCCATTATATCATGCTACCTACAGAGTTGTGGTGGACTTTAAATAGGGCTTCTATATTTTTATCATCATGTGGTTAGATAAGTAAAATAAATTTATTTGACCTTCTAAATAAAATTGGGTCATTTTTTTCTTGTAAGTTTATCTGGTGTGAACTTTAAAATACTGAATTTAATAATGGTTGTAACATCCTGAAACCACAGCACCTTCTTTCAGAGAACACAGAAGACTCTTTATATGGCCTGAAATAAGCTCTTCAAGTGAATTCATTAGTTATCACTGAAAATTAGATTTTAAAATCTGTCTCCATTCTTTTAACTCTTTTATATCCACAAGCTCATGTTTCTTTTTCTCCCAAAGAAAAACATTGGTTTTTGTCAATTTTCTCAAGAAAATCATAAAGTAGCTGGAATTTAATATGGAGCCAATCTAATATTTCCAGTTCAATCATGAAAATATTTTAGACTGTGTTCCTATGATTTAAATATATTTAAATATTCCAGTGTGTATATAAACACACATTGCTACATTTTGCATATGGCGTTGCAAATAAAGCAAGTTATAACAAAGTTCTGTGCTACAGAATAGGTGCTGAAAAAGGAGAGGATTTAAAACCATTGATTTGAATACTAACTTAGAAGACAGATACAAACAATAGCAACCAAAAGATGCACTGGCTCCTTTGATTTAAAAGTTATTATTTTAACAGTTTTCGTCGTCTCCTGATTTCTAACCATGTGCAATCTTGTAGATAACTCTCTTCCCACACTTAGTTTCCATTTCCACTGGTTCTGTTCCTAAGAACTTGCTGTGTATTGTTTATGGGATCTGCAAGTCTCTAATCTCCCTAATTTTCAATCTCTCTCATTATCCTAATATTTTATGAATCTTCATAAGAAATACATCAGGCTGACGGTGGTGGTGCACGCCTTTAATCCCAGTACTTGGGAGGCAGAGACAGGTAGATCTCTGTGAGTTCAAAGCCAGCCTGGGCTACACAGTGAGTTCCAGGACAGGCTCCAAAGATACACAGAGAATCCTTGTCTCAAAAAATTAAAAAAAATAAATAAAGAAATATACCAGGTTCATTGTACCTGTTACCTTAATCCCTGCCATGTCCAGTTGTTTTGCGGAAGTCCACCTGTTTTTTCATGTGGTATACAATGTCTTGCCTTTTATTTTATTCAAGTTCAGTGGAATCACTAGTATTCTGTGGCCACTTTTCTGATTTTTCCTAATTCTGACCCTCTGTAGCACTTACCTTTCATATATCACTTTTGAGACTTTGTTAAATCTATAGCTTTTTGATTTTGTATTTGTTATTCTGTGAAGAATTTCATACATGAGTACTGTATTTATATCATTTCCACCTCTCATTCACCTCCCTCCAACTTCTCCCATTCCACCAATTTCTTTTCAAAACCATGACCTCTTCTATAAGTGTTGTTACACAAACCAACTAGGTCCACTTAGAGTTGCTTGTATGTGCTTGTGTTTAGGCCTGACCACTTGGGATTGGACAACTATTCAGGGGGTCTGTCCATTTAGGAAACTGATTCTTCATCTCTCAGCAGTCTTTAATGGCCTATACCTCTTCATCTAGGGGTGGGGCCATATGAAATTTCTCTATATTATTGGCATGTCAACTGATGTATCTAACCTCTAGTATCTCATCTGTTGTCTGAACATGGAGCCTATGGAACTGTTTATGTACCAAAAATCTTTGGAACAACTACATCAGAATGATTCTGATTTTGGAACACCCATCAATGAGTTTAAATAGGCCAAAACAGTAATGGTTGTTAACCATTTTTAATACATTTTCCCATGGAAAAATACATTCTGTGAATTTAGGCAAATAGAGTTGAATAATTTTAAGACATAAAGTATTCTATTATTCTTTAGTTTTCATCTCTATGCCCAGGTTTTGCATTAATCTCCATTTCTGTATTTCTCCTCTGATGTCTCCAGACATCAGAGATCATTCCCACAAATGTCTCATTGAATTATTGATTGCCAACATTTCTTCACATATCTGGACAACAGGAGCTGTGCAAAATCCTAGCCTATTGTTTCATACTAAATCTTAATTATCCTAATGACAATTCATCCCAAGAAAGGATTTGTCAAGACCAGAGGGAGAACATATGCTTTTGTTGTTGTTGTTGTTGTTTGTTTGTTTTTCTTTTTTGTAGTACAGTACTTAAAATGAAACTGCTTTTGCTTTTGGTCTATGTGGTCTCAGTAGGTGTGTGGCAAAATTCAGAATGCTAGCTCATCTCATACCGAGTTTAATAAAGGGTGTCCTATAAAAAGCTAATTTCTTGCTGGTAAATTACTTTTTAAGTAATGCTTGCTGTTGTAAGAGACTCATTCATAGCACTGACTCTAGGAGCCATGTTTGAAAGGCTAGATGTGCTCTGTAAGATAAGGTAGGATCCAGGTGGAATTCTCCTTATGGGATGACAGTGCGTATAACTAATATTGTCCTTTGAGACTAGTTTGCATGCAGTTGCTAGTATGGCACTGTTCAGCAGCCTGCTGCAGATAAGAATGAGTGATGATGCCCTAGATTTTAATGGAACTTTTAGAGTGCATGCAGCAGTGGGGTGCAGTCTTCAGCAAAGAAAAACGAGCTGACTTGCAGGCATGAGAGGTCATCAAGAAAGATAAAGAAATAGGACATCCACTCTAGGCTAGGCCAGGCTTTTTAGAGGATATTATGGAAATGAGCAAGAACCAATTTAATTTTTATAATGCCACTCCATTTAACTTTAAAATACAAGGTCAAGGTACTCTGTTTTTCATAATGATTAAAGATTTGGAACATTCTTTCTGTTGAACTCTGCTGTATTTGACAGAAAAGGAATGTGGCAAGAAATAAAATTGGGATCGGAAAACAACCAAAACATATACCAACTACCAAAAACAAGTGTAAAAGGGAAAGGAAAGAAAAATAAAGAACTCTAAATGGCCATGATGATTAACCTATAAGAGATACTGTTGTTAAAAATAATTTGCCTTTGGAATTACAGGATACCTTTTGAAAAAATGCACAAGATCAATGCAAACTTTGTGTGTTTGGAAAAAGCAACCAGTTTCTTGTTCTGGCTGAAAATTTCCTTAAATCAATTTTTTGGTAACATACCTTATTGAAACTTGTTAAATTGTCTGTTGCTTTTATGGAATTGAATTTGTTGGCATCCTTTTACTTTTGCCACAATTTCATGACACCTGCCCCTTTTAATACATGTGTGTATGTAATATTTAGAAATTATATATATAAGCATATTATGTATGTAATCGATTAAAATATATAAAAGCAAACATACTCTAAGCTCATCTATTTCTAGGTAGTGACTCTATATGTAAATGAAGTTAACTGCTACAGTGCAAAGGATCTTGAACTTTAAATTTAAAAAAGTCTCTTCAACAAATTGTTTTAACTTAAATAAACCAATAGAAACCTAGAAATCCATTTTATTAAACTTTTTATATATAAAGGCAAGTTTAATGACAAAATTAAATAAAATGATGAATAAGATCAAAATTTAAAAACTGAAAATATTATGCATAATTCAATAATTAATATTATTTTCCTGGAATGTTGACCTTTTCTGAGATAATGGGTAAAAGTAGAAAATTATACCCTCAAGCATCATTTGTCTTTAAGAGAAGGATGTTCATATTTTTATTGTATGTTTGTATATATGATAAATATATAATAAAGATTTTAATTATATATTATGTAACCATATATGCAATTATACATGTGAATAAAATTTTCCAAATGTTCTTTGTGTTTTAAAGATTTATTAAGTGGAAAACATTTTGTAGATTTCATCGATTTATATATAATTTCGACAACCTCGGTATCTTTTTATGGGATTGATTTTTTAACATAAAAACCAAATATAAAAACATAAAAACCTCACTATCTAACAGCACCTATATGACTCTTCTATTGTATCCATCACACTTATAATTAGGTATTTAATACTTTCCAACTCTATGATACTGTTTTTCTGTTTCTATTATCGTGTCCCTAGTACAGTACTAGTGTAGGGCCTAAGACACAGCCAGCTCGACAAACGACTTTCCAGCTAAACAGAATATAATCTTACCTAGCAGATTCCTTAAGAATGTCTTTTCTGGCTGTCTGTATAACTAGCTGAATCCTTTGGAAAGGAGAACTATTACCTAAGGTACATGTTGGAAGAACTTGGAATTTAGTTCATCACATCCATAATGTAAGTTGATCTCCAAAATTGATAAGGATCAATATAGTGCCTTGAAGTTAAGTTACAATGTATTTCATTGTAATTTCTTTGGGATTTTTTCTTTTGAGACTATAATTTAATTGCAATCTTTCTTTCCTCTCCTCATCCCTTCATCCCTCCAAACCATCTCATATATCCCTCTCCAGCACTCCAGCACCCTCCAAATTCATGCCTTCATTTTTTTACTAATTATTGTTGCATGCACAAAATAAATAGATATTCCTAAATACAACCAGTACAATCTATATAATACTATCTGTATGTCTGTTTTCAGGGTTGATCATTTGGCACTGGACAACCAATTGGTGTACTCTTCCCTGGGGAACACCACCTCTCCCATTCTCTGCTTTTCTCAATTACCTGTAGTTCTTTGTGTAGGTTTTAGGTTTAGAGAACTTTTTCTCTGCCAAGTTTGGTATGTTCATTGGTATCATCCTTCATCAGTTCGTATTTCAGTGGTCATATTTCAGTTTATCAGTGTCCTTATATTAATAAGAGATACAATCTCAAAGCAAACTCTCTGATTTTCTGGCTCTTACAATCTTTCATCCTTCTCTTCCACAATATTCGTTGAGCCTTAGATGTGGGACTGTTTTGTCGATGTAGGCTCAACAACTCTGCATTTTGATTGGTTGTAGTTTTCTGTGATTGTCACTATCTATTACAAATAGAATTTCCTTGATGAGATATAAGGAAATTGTTTATAGATTGTTGTTAGGGGCCAGGTGTGGTGGTGCATACCTTTCATCTCAGCATTCAGAAAGCAGAGATACGTGAGTTCAAGGCCAGCCTTATCTATATAGTGAGTTCCAGAACAACTAGGACTATCCATAGAGACCCTTTATCAAATTAAAAAACAAACAACAATAAACAAAAAACAAAAACAGAAAGAAGATAGTTATTAGTGATTATGCTGGTTTAGTAAATTATAGGTTGTAGATACTCAAATAACCATGACTTCACTGGCACTAAGTAGTTAACTAGGTTTCTAGTACCGGGCATGATTCCCTTATTGTTGAGCATGTCTTAAGTCCAATTAAAGAGCTGTTGGTTATGACCAAGGTAAGTGTGCCACTACTATTATATTATATTATATTATATATATATATAATATGATATGATATGATATGATATGATATAATATAATATAATATAATATAATATAATATAATATAATATAATATAATATAATATAATATACCTAAAGATTATTGTGCCATGCTGGTCATTGATGTGGTTCATCTGTATCATAGCTGGTTAGGAACGTTGTTTGCTTCCCTCCTTTGGAAGTTTGTATGGCATATTTGGTACTACAAAGTGTAGACCTCACATAGGGAGCTTTCAGGTTAGTTATAGCTCAGGGGTCTCTGACACCAGTATCTGAAGTGCATGGTGTTTTCAACAATAGCGACTTACCCTCCACCTTCGTGTGGCAACCAAGGGCAGCAACAATAGGCTCTAAGTTTTAGGAGTCTCATGGACAGCTCTGGCCAACAACTCAATCTCATTCCTGGAAATGGAGGTTTGATTAAATGGTCTTTGACTCTTGGAGGAAGCACAGTCAGTCCAGGTGAGAAAGGTTCATTAAAACTATGCATGTATATTTATGTGCCTTTTGTATTTTTAATAGTATGATTGCTTGTGGTTTTTTATTTATAGATATCTTTGTAGTTATTTTATTTACCTCCAACTATATTCTGTATTTACCTCCCTCCCCTTTCTAAGGTGCATCCGCTCATCCCATTTCCATGATAATATCACTTGTAATCTGCTAATACCCTCTCTATTGCTCCCCAAGACGGCTATCTTAGCAATGGTTCCATTTTACCTTCCTGATTTCTATAGTTACTAGAGGCTATATACTTACATATGATTTGTAACTAGGATTCCACAATAACACAACATGTCACATTTGCCTTTCTGGGTCTGGGTTACCTCAATCAATATGATTTTTTTTCTAGTTCCATCCATTTACCTGAAAAGCTCATTAATTACTTTTTCTTATCAGGTGAATAGTATTCCATAGTGTATATGTACCACATTTTCATTATCCATTCATTGATTATAGTACATTTAGATTGTTTCCATTTCTTAGCTATGGAGAACTGAGTGGTGATGGACACGGTTAAGCAAGTATCTGTGGAGTACGATGTCCAGCCCTTTGGAAATATTCCAAAGAGTGCTATAGCTGGGCCATGCACTAGATGGCTTTCTGAGAATTTTTAGCTTTCTGAGAATTATCCACAATGATTCCTGTAATACCCACAGCAGTTTTTAATCCCATAAACCTTGAATGGGGGTTCTCTAGGTGAAAACATTTTACCAACTCTGTTAAAGAAAATGGAAGAAATGAAGAAAATGTAAAAATATTTTTGGTGTAAGCCTTTAAAATATACCGTCTGAGTTAAATTCTTTATTCTTTGTCAATTACAGACCTGTTCTGATATGTAATAGCTTGTCTTATTTTTTAGCTTTACATTTGTAGGGTACATATTCAGTGGAAACTCTACTTCCAATTTTGAATTTTGGTCTATTATTGGGCCAATGATGCATGATGCATTACTCAGTAGCCATGCAGAATACAGGTCACAACCTACAATTCATAGCCATTTGCTCCTGATGAGAAACCAATGTTCATTTGTAATACATTGTTAGTAAGGTAGGATGTTCAGTAGGTTAGTATACAAAATACATTATCAATATATACAATTGATAACTGACAATGGGCTTATAGGGATATAACTCCATGACACATCATACTACACCTCTAGCTATCAATCACTTATAACAAGAATATCACTGGAGTCATTCTTGACAAGAGACTAAAATAAATTAATTAAATCTAATAGCTTTCTATCAAAAAGCTATATTTGGAATGGCCAGGGTTTTTTTTTAAGTTTTGCTTTGAAGTGTCTATGTTTTTAAGCATTTCCAACACTGTCCATTATGACTTGAAAATACTTTGCCAGAACATTTTCTCTGTAAATATATTTTCCTGGGGTGCTAAAATTGATTTCAAAAGTTGTTATGTGATGAAATAAAATAGCTGAATCATAAAGAGTAGATTCAGGGATACTGAAGTTATTGTACGTACATAGATCGAGCACTTTACCAAATACGCATAGCATTAAACTTTGTTTCTTGAATGCCAGTATCTGATTGAGGAGGCATGGGTACAATGGTTAAAAGTAAAAGATACTGTTGAGATCAAAGGTTTTATTCTAGGTATAACTTGGGATATTAAATACTGTGTTTAAGTTGAAAACCAGTCTTACTTTGGAAGAAAAAAATAATATGAAAACAGGCAAAGCTTCCAAAGTATGGATCGCAAGAAATCTAAACGAATAATTTTTTGTTACAGTAAACTACGATACTTTCCAACTAACCAGAAAGGCTTGATGTAGGGGAAGTCAAAATGCCTTAGGGACTTCCCATATACATGGAGAAATGAAATGAATGAACCACTTATAACAGACCAAATTATAATAATAGTAATGAATACTATAGCTCATAATAATCACTCACTTATTATCTACTGTAAGAATGATAACTGGTACTTGTGTCTGCTTTTTTATTTCAGCCACATAAGTCACTTGTAGGAGAGGTTACCTCTTTAATGTCATGTTAGGAATGGGAAGGAGAATGCATAGCAGGTTACTTTCAGGTATCATGTCTGCTACATGAGATATTCTTTCAGGAGAAATAGGAGTCAGGTCCTAATAGAAGACAAATGAGAGTTTTATCTTCATTTTATATTAAAAAAGAACCTAAAACCCAGTAACTACCTCTGCTGCTTATGAACCAGAGTGTAACATTGAAAAATAATAGTTTCCATCATCAATAGAACAACTTGAAACATTATGTAAACTATGTAAACTGAGATCCTGGGAAGCTTCACTACCTTGAAAGTTTTCACAGTGAGGTATAAGGATGGAATATTATCTTCTGTAACTTTAATGAGGTGAAATCAATCTTTCTCTAGTCCTCTAAGGAGAATGGCCATGAAGGAGTCCATTCTCTTCAGAAGATTCAAGTGTTTCAATGCCCTCTTAATAAATTATTCAATATTCACCAAGAAAAGGTGGGATTGTTAATACATCCTCCTTTAAGACTAATTTATTCTAATGAGCAAAGACATACTTCTAGTGCATATATTGTTCTCTTTGTGCTCTTTGTGGTAAACATCACCATAGAGAAGAAACCCAAAGTAATGGCATTGAAATAAAAGATATTGGAGAGGAAACAGCAGCCAACATTTATATTTCTAAGGACAATACAAACAAATGTGCCTTATATTCTTCTTTAAAGATTGATAGGATCAGTTATGCTTTGGCCAGTGTGATGGTGGGCAAGAGTTTGTTCAAATAGCAACGCTTATTTTATGACTTACTGCACAAAAAAGAGAGAAAGAAAGAAAGGATGTAATGGAGGGAGGGAGGGGGAAGAAGAGAGACTTTAAGAAATCTCATTTTTATTTCACACAAGTAGCATATAATATTGTACTACAAAGTTTAGCATTCATGATCTTGATCCTTTATCATTTCTTTTAATGATTTTGATTCTTAATTAACTCTCAGAAATTCTCAGAGCAGTAAGTGTATGACAGACTTCACTTTTGCACAGTGTAAAAATGAGAATTGATCTCACATAATGTTTTGCCAGTCACTGTTTTAGAGTCATATAACATCAGGGAAATCATGTCAAACTGGAACAGCCATGAATTTATACTTCATGAGTAAGTGCTCAATAAATAGTGGATTGAATCACCAGAATTGATTTTTACCTATAATGATTTCAAAAATATCATCAAAGGCGAGCTTATTGAAGTTGTCACTGTTCTTTCTGAGCCTTTGTTGTGCCAGGAGGAACAGATGGTAAAATCACAAGTGATTAGAGAACCAGTGGGGTGGGGGTGCGTAGAGAGTCTGCCCAGAGAGACCTGTGAGAGTCTTCCCTGAGCAGTATATTAACCCATGATGATTAAAAATCTGTACTCCTAAGTTGATTGATATCCTCAACACATCTGATCCCTCCTGCTTGGATTTGCAAATATTTCTCATTATGTTTTGGCACTATCCTTTGATCTGTTTTAAGAAACTGCATGAAGAGTTTCCATGTGGTTCAAGTATTATTTCCTATTTAAGCAGCTAAAAATCACCCAAGTTGTTAGAAAAATATTGTTTTTGCTATGAAGTAAGTAATTAAGATATTTTGAACATTAACTTTGTAATAAATCTAAAATATTGTCTGCCTCTGGCTCTCATAGGTTACCAATGCTATATCTACTACCCATTTCCATATAGGTATAATGGATATGATAATTAGTTCCTTGATTAAGCTTAGAAAAATTAGAGATAACCTTGTGGTCATGGTTCTTCTAAAGCCCATGAGAAACTAACAATCCCTTACTTGAAAATAATATGGACCTTTTCATTTACATTTCTTTTCGAATGAAGATAATAGTTACTCAGTTTTTAAGGTTAGTTAACCCCAAAGGAAAAATTTCAATCAAATGCTTTATTTTTATATAGTACTTTATTTTTAGTTGCATGAAAGCGTGCACTAGATAATTGCTATCTATTTTAGTCAGGGCAAATATAGAAAAGTATAGAACATTCACGAGTATGTTTGCATACAGGTTCAGAAATGCATGGGAAAGCTATCTATTTACGTAATGGCATTATTTGGTCCAATGAAGTTACCACTGGAATAAATGAATGACCATTTTAAATGAAAAAGTATATTAAGAATTACTCATAAATACACTATTAAAATATTAACATTAAAGGATTTATTGGTTTCTTAATGTTTTTATTTGCAGGTCTCTAAAGATGTGTAATTGTTTTTGGTTTGTGTTGATAAGCATCAGAGTCAGCTCTCTGCTTGCAGTAAGAAATAGCTACCAACAACTCCCCTATGATCAAAGTGAGGAGATATATTGAATATGTCTCAAATGTACAAATAGATGTCTTTGAGGGAGAACTACTGTCCCTGTATTTATCTTCTGTCAAAATGGAAGTGGCTATGTGGGAAGACAAATGGTGCTATTTGATAAATACTTTGTTTTCAAAGTGAAAAAGATTTCTCAGTTTATGCATGTATGATATAAGCATTGGAGTATATCTTGTGGTTTGCCATTTAAACTTTCATGAAGTCAGAACTTTTATCTATTTTAATGAAAGTGTAAGCCTTCTGTGGATACTTTTATTAATTTTATTCTGAAGAAAATCTGACCAGGTTACAGAAATCAGGTCAGGTTAAGACTTGATCCCAGAGGGAAACCTCACCTATAGTGATTTAAAATAGGAAAAAGATACTATGTTTTATGTTTTATCTAAATCAGCCTTTTACTCTCTACATTCTAGAGCTACTTGACAACCCCATCTTTATATCTCTTCCCTTCCATAGAAATATGCCAACAGATACAAGTTTAATTAATACTTTTCTTGGGACAATATTCAAATTAATTCCACCTTTCAGCTGCCTGGGGAGAAAAAGTTCGCAGTCACACTTTGCTAAAATTTAAGCCTATTTAAAACCACATGTATTAACAATGCCTATCCTTTATTTTGTAGATGAGAATCATTGTAATTATTGTTTGTTCTAAGGAAGTACGAGAGTTTAATCAAGTTTTGTCTGTCTTTCTATACTGCCAGGATATCCAGAATTTTTACAGTATTTTTAAGGAGTTAATATGCATTAAACTATTTGAATGCTTGAAATAATAAAAAATGTAACTCAAATAATGTACTACATTTCTTCTGCAAGCCTAATCTACTATAATTTTATCAAAGACAGACTAGAAGCAGTACACTATATAAGCCCTGGATTTTTGCATTATGGTTTTGGGTTTATTCTCATGCTCTCTCTGAATGAAATGAGAGTTGACTTCAGAGCTCTCCATATTTCACTGCCCACTTACTTCTCATGGATATAGTGTGAACATTAATTAGATGAATTCCATAAAGTGTTATAAGCTCTTTGGAGAAAGATACTCACTGAATAATTATTCTTAACTCCCATATGCTCTTATGATATAAACTATTCTGCCAGGAAATCCTTTTTAGGGATTATCACTTAAAATGAAATTTTCATTATTAAAAACAGCAAGATTGTTCATCCACTGACAGACTAAAATATGCTATAGGAAACTGTGTTTAAATAAGCAGAAATGTTGAGCTATGGAGTCATCCATGCCTGAAAATACTAAGAAATAATGAAATATTGTTGTAAGTTTAAATTTGATTATTTCATTAAGCCAAAATAAAAGGCAAGTCATACACCTTTAAAAATAGTTGCGCAAATCTTTATTCTAGAAATCTGTGACTTCAGGCATGAGTCTGAAGAATAAATTCTTTAAGGTTGTGAAATTACAGTGTGCTTAATTCACTAATTTGAGAACAATGATTCTTTTTGTAATTTCCAAATTTATCTACAGATTGGAACTGTAGAAAGCAGAAAGAAGGGAAAGAGAGAGAGAGAGAGAGAGAGAGAGAGAGAGAGAGAGAGAGAGAGAGAGAGAGAGAGAGAGAGAGAGAATGAAAAAGATAGGGATGTCTTGGTACCACCTACAGACGTTTTCCAGGAATAGAAAATTATTTTCTTGTGATGATTGGATGTAACCCATGGTTTCATGAATGCCAAAGCAAGTGCAAGTGTTCTATTGTTTAGTTACATCTTCAGCCCTAGAGTGAGAATGGAAAAAAAATCTGTGTAGATTCTAATACACAACCTAAGGCAAGTATAATAACATGAAGGACATGGCAGACTCAAAACTCTAATTGTACAGGTAAGATCGTAACAGCTAAAGGGCAAAATAACCATTCCTGGATTACATACACAGATGATAGAAGCTCTTTCATCAGTAGCTTGTTCATTCTCATTAATCCAGATACTAGAATGTTAGAAGGAACACCTAAATCAACTAACTCTTTGTAGCAGTACTTTACCAGGTTTCAAATTAGGTTACAACATGAGCTACAAAAGGATTAATTTAAAGGAATGCTCACTAAGTGTACTCACCAGGGTTTCGCTAGAAGAAGATCTTTAAGGAATTTGTTATCCAGCTTGTCCAACAGTGGCTATCTCCCAACAAAAGGTATAAGAATTAATTCAGTAGTTGTTCAGTCCACAAGGCTGGATGTCTCAGCTTGGCTTCAGTATATCTGGAATGCTAAAGAAGTAGATTTTAATGCCAGTGAGGTAATTGCACTGGCCAGTGAGAATAAGAGCAAGCAGGCAAAGAGCAAACTTCCTATTTCCTATGAGGTGTGGCCTAGATTAACGTTCATCTTCCTATCTCAAAAGTTCTGAATTAAAAGTGTGTCTTCCCTCTTCAAATGAATTAATTTTTAAAAAAAGATCCCTCACAGGTGTACATAGCTGGTTGAGTTTTAGTTAATTCCAGATGTAGTCCAGTTAAGGACTAAGATTACCCATCACACTAAGGAATGCCACCATGAATGTACATTACTGGTCTCTTTTCCATTGCTATGGATGTCATTGCTGCCTTGGTACAGTCAGGCCAGCTGTTTGTTGATGTTAATCTTGTCTCTGAGATTGCTGTCGTTTATTTTCTTTATTCATCATCTATTCCAGCATTCATCCATGCACAGCAAAATTTTCAAATTCAATACTTTTATTGTTTTGGATCCTGTCTATGCCAGTAACTCTATTGGATACTAAGGATACTGCAGCAAATAAAAACTAGTCCTGAAATTTAAGGAATCAATCTGCTGGTCACTGTCTTTTATTACTGATGATAGAAAATTGGAGGGCTCCTTACATTTTGGTTCATAGTGAGTCAAAATCCAGTCATTAGACTATGGATTTTCATTCAGCCACATAAATTTCTCCAACTACATTTCTATTGACATTGTTTATTTTCTTCCCTTTTGCTATTATACAAATCTATAGTGCTTAGGACTTTAATTTGCACTTTCAAAGGTATTTTGAGTTCACTATTGTCCCTTGGAGTTTGGAGTGGTAGCCACTGCATAAACAATGTTTGGAGGCTAATTTACTTCCGGAAAATGACTGGAAATTTTCTGTATATTTTCCCTTGAGATGTTTTGTAATATTCATTAGAGTTACAGCCATGCAAAAGTGGTTGCGATCACTATTTCACATTCTCAGAATTTTAATACAGAGACTAATACCCACCTTGTGCTGGTTACTGTAGCACTTACTAGTCTTAAGAAAATTCTAATTCAAGTTCTTGTCCAATTTTGACTTGTGCTTATGTGGTATCCTGTCACAATTACAATGCCATAGTCAATCAAATTATGTTAAGATGCTCATCATTCTTACTTATGAACATTTTAATGGGCTTTGGAATTCTCTATAATCCTCCATATGTGTTCTTATTTCTCAGAAAGATAGGTATATGCATTGAAAAACAACAGCAATCAGATGCCATATTAAGAACTGTGTCATTAGTCCCATTGGAAGAAAGAGAAAATAGTGGGAAAATTGTATTTAACAAGTAAATAAGATCTTTACCTTTACCACAGATGCTGCCCTTCTGGGAAAGGTGATCAACACCTAATTGTGAAATTGTACTGTGTTGGTTTTCCTTTAACCTTCAGCTAACGTGAAAAGATGAAATTCTGTTGTGGAGTTCATTTTTCTTAGTTGTCATCAATTAATATTTACTGAGTGACTGCTGGTAAGGGACACTTAATTTGCTTTTGAATACATAGAGTCATTTGCGGTGTTATTCTTCCTTGCTCCCTCTTCTGTTTGCCTGCCTTTTTTCAACCTCCCAAAGAGAAAAACATTGAAATTATTTCTGGTTCACACTGACAGACTCTAATGCAAAGATACGCCAAAAATCACACACAAATCATATAACTTTCCTTTTTTGTTTGCATTTTATTTTCCCTAATAGAAAAGTAATAAGCATCCCTTGTATAATTTAAAATAAAGAAGTACACAGAAGACAAATAAAATCAACCACAATCCTGCAAATCTACAGGCATTTCTGTATATTCTTCTGTCTTGTTTTTACTGCATGCATTATGCTAACACATATCCTCAAAAAATACTAGGAGATTTCACTGCAGATTTATCTCCTCATTTGTCACTAAGAGGAATGTCTTTTGTTACTTGCCCCTCTGCAAGAAATGAATAATTTTTAAATAAATTCAAGTTAATGACACAGACACAAACCAGATTTGAACTTTAGGAATATTCTTTCTCCGGAATCTCAAGTGAGTTGAAAAGCACGTAAGAGAAGATACCAATGATGCCTTCTCATATTGTCCACAACACATCATCATTAACTAAACAACAATTTGGATCATCAAGAAATGCCCATGACCCCTTTAAATTCTTCAATGTATCCTGAGTTCACAGGAGAAGATAAAACATTTATAGGCATTTTGCCTACTTTGTTTTTGTAACTTTAACTAGTTTGTAGACATTTTGTTTCTTGTCAACTGACTTTTATTTACATATAACACAAGAAGTTCGCAGCAAACCTGTCATTCCTATTTTGTTACTGCTGGGCAAAAACAAACAAACAAAACAGTGAACTTTCATTGTCTTCTGTCATCCCAGAACTCTGACCAGGGATGATGAAAGAAAGAAGAAATGACAGACATGTGTACCCACAAAATCTGGGATTCAGTGATCCTGTATCTCCAATGGAAAAGCTGCTGTACCCTGAAAGATCAGCTTGTTTATTATATACAGTTGGACAGAGAGGAAGGGTTATTGTACACAGCTGAACAGAAAGTCAAGTTTAGCCAATCTCAGTCTTCAACCATGAACATGTAGGAAGAGAAAGCTGTGGAGGATGACTTTTGCACACACTGTCAGTTTTTATACTTGGACCAGGGGCAGGCTTTGCCATACTTCTGAGCCTCACCTGGGCAATGTTTTGTCAGTCCTATGGGAATGATCCTCGACATGACCATGCCCCTGTCAAACAATTCACATTGACTCGGGACTTCACATAGTTTGGGTTTGCTCCGCTCCCCAGTGACTTCCAGTTAGGTTTAAAAATCTCTCAGGTAATAAACTGGGTGACTAACGGACGATGTCAGAGACTGAAAACTGCCAGGTTTCCTGTGCTGCTGACAGTCATAGTTTTCAGTGTTCAAAACTACTCAGTTATTTGCTTTTTCTTTACTGTGTGGAATCTCAGGGTGGAATAGCATGTTTGTAGCTGTTTTAAAATGACCAGGCTGTTGAGTCTGGACCCTAGTGAATCATGAAGAGCTTGCATTATTTACTGAAGCTAGGCTATCATTATAATTCCTGTTGCTTCCTTGCCCGTTATCATTCTTGACAAACTCTTCCATCCGGTGCTCTATTTTCCCCTGTTTGCTTCCATTTATTTTTCTGAACAACCAGCTGAGCAAAGATTTACATAACTTTTGTTTAAACAAACCATGCACAGTTCATCCTTTCAGCCAACATCACAAACATTTCCAAGGCACGGATACATTTTGCTATTTTGGTCCTGGATTCTGTTTCCTCGCTGTTTGTGTGTGTGCCTGCATTCTCGTCTTCTGTTAAGTCTTTTAGAGTCACATGAAAAACCAGAAACCATGGCTACTCCAAAGTCATTAATAATGAGATTTTTAGCTACTGTTTCTGCTGGTAAATTCTTCATTTCGTGTAATACTGTCTCCAAAGACCACAGAGAATACAGCTTCGCTTATCTCTGTGTTGCAGATGATAGTTTCTGGCTTTATCCAATCCCAGTGCAGTCTGCTTACCATCCAGGAGTCAATTTTGTTTCCATGTGACATTAGCATATTAAAAAGATTGGAGATTGACATGTACAATGTTCTTATTAGGAAAGTAATCAAGGTTTAGCGCCTGTCTGTCATGAAACTTCCAGCATCTTAAAATGCCAAGGGGTTTACTACTCCTGACCCAGGCACCTATTTAAGATTCTCACCCATGATAAGGGAGCTAAAATGATTAGCATACTGATAAGATTTTCCTAAAATAATCTATTATTTCAGAATTATTCTTTCACCTCTTAATTAAAATCTTTCACATATTTCCCAGGTCTTTCTTCTACCTTTGCAAGACATTTAATTACCTATATTCCCTAGCCTGCACCATATTAAATTTTTATGAAACTTTTATAGGGTAATTTATTGGAAGGATGGCCTTGAGTGTCATTATGTTCAATGAATGACCTATTTTAACAAAGAGATGGCTAAATTATATTGAAATCTTTTTAATCCACTGAGCTCTGCTTAGATGTAAATGTAAATCTGTACTTCACATTTGGAAATTGTATTGAACTTAAGAAATATTGATTCTTCCTACAAATAAAATATAAGAGGATTTCTCTCCAACTTCTATACTTTCCCAAGAGATTGACTGTTTTTGCAACGTAGATTTTGATGGTCATGAAGAAAAATATCCTATCCCATCCTAAGGTAAATGAGATTCCTTTACCCCTTAAAAAATTATATTTTTCAGCTTTTTAAAAATTAATCCATCACCTCTTATCCCATTCCCCTTTAAACTATAAGACATGTAAAAGGAAGGGGAAACATAATGTTACATATAATTTATAATAATATGTTTAATGTAAATAAATGTGCTTTGTGACTATACAACTCATATGAGGTAAACAAACATGTAGCATTTTTTAAAGATTTCTATAAACTATGTAACTATGACCATATGATATTTAAATAAGCCTTGATGTTTAGAAATATGAGAAAGTGGCCTTTCATACAAGTAAGGGTGAAAATAAATTATAGAGGATTATAGAAATGGAAAATACAGTGCATAGTAATATGCTTCCTGGACCTTTACCTATAAAATAAAAATCTCAGGGTACATGAGTGCTTATTGAAGCATTATTCATAATGGAAAAAAAAGATACACCAAATTGGATAATTTTAATTTTCTTTCAAAAGGAAAGTCATTGAGTAAATTTAAGAGCATGTAAACATGGGCTGTTAGATATTAAAAAAGTACGAATTTGAGCCAGAAAGTGGTAGTGCATGCCTTTAATCCCAGCACAAGAGAGGCAGGGCATGCAGATCTTTGTGAGTCTGAGGCCAGTCTGGTCTATAGAGTGATTTCCAATAGAGCCAGGACTATGCAGAGAAGCCCAAATAAACAAGTATGAATCTGAGATATACCTATTGACTAGCAGGCATTAATACCTGTAATACTTAACAACTACAAAAATCAAATGTATAAAACCATGACTAATAAATTATCAATTACATTTCAAAATTTAGTCCTGTGTCTAATATATGCATTATCTCTATATTTTTAAATGTGTTCTCCATGGTTTTATTATCATGAGAAATATCAAACTGTGGAAATAATTATAATGTTAGTAGTATTATATTTCAGATTCTTTTTAATATTTATTCCATGTGTAGTTATGTCTATGTCAGTTTGCGTGCCTGAGGTGGCTAGGCAAGGGACTCAGATACCCTATAGCTGGAGGTGACGGTGGTTGTGGGTGGTGGGAAGCAAACTCAGGTCTACTGTAAGAGCACTCAACTGCCAAGCTATCACTCAGTACAGGATTATTTTAATGGGGAATCTTTGGGAGCAGTGGGATTTAAGCAAACAAGAACAGGCAAGGGAAAGCCTGTGTATGCATATTTAAGAAGCAATTTTAAATTATGTGTATATGCATTTTAATATCTTATCAATTAAATTAAAACTAAAGTTACCGTGCATATTTAGAGACAAGGATGGATGATAGGAAGGTAGCACCATCATTGAGGATTTTTCACTTTACTTGCAACATTTCCAGATAGCTTTAATCACCTACCCACGGAGGAGGCAGTTGCCCTAATTTGGCATCTCTGTTTGCAACTACTGTTTATTGCTTCTTAATATTCAATGTCTTCAAAATTTCTTTTACCACTGGGTCTTTATCAAGATATTGTGGGTTTGAAAAACTTAACTACACCAAACATTCCAACATAATGCATTTACCAAAGTTTCTATGTATGTGATATTGTTTCTTCCAATTAAAATTAAGCTTTCACTGTGATGTTTGCAGGTTACAACCCCTCTCTTCCCTCAAGAAGTGGGACTTATCACTAAGAACATTTAATCTCCGGTTGTCATTCCCCATCCCTATCGGTACACTGAGAGCCTCCTCCTCTTTACCATCTTATGATATTGTGAATCTGCTTTCTTAATGATTTGCTATATTTACTCACTAAATCCTTACCTAGGAGAGGTCAGTAATGATCTTCAAACTGAAAATAGTGCCTGGTACATAGCAGGCACTGATGTAATACCTGTCAAATGTACTTTCAAAATCAATACTATTATAATTTCTAGATCCATTGCCTTTTTTGCCATTTAAGCATATTCAATATTCATATTTTAACTTACCAACCATTTAGTATTAGTAATATCTCTAGAAGGGTTTCTTGTATTGTTTTATCACCACTTGTATTTAGAAATCCGTGCATTGGGATTACCGTTACCTCCATGGCAGTATCGTTGATTAAATACAGTGTGTTGGCTTGAATATCCCGTTTATCTCTATTTCAGTATGTATCTAAAATTCTATTCCAGTGTCTTCAGATGAAGACCCCTAGAAATCATTTTCCTGGTATCTCCTTTTGACAACAACTTGTATGTGACTTTAACAAAAGTATCACTGCATTTATTCCAAATTCACTCCCTGGTTGACTTTCTGTTTCTTCTAGCCTGATTAGGTTCAAGCCTCCTCCCCCCTTTTTATTGTAGACCACAGTTTTACTGCTCAGAACTGCTTCTTCCAAATTCTTTCTTAGACAACAGCCATAAAACTATGAAATTCAATGTCTCTCATCTAGTCTCTTTAACTTCACATTCATTTTCAAATCCACACTATACTCAGTTATAAAATCAATTTCATCATTTCATTTATTTGTTAAAATCATCAATAGATCCCCTTTATTTACAATAGTGGATGTAAAAATTCCTATTTCTGGGATCTGTGGTTTCATACATTTGATTGTGTTTCTCAACTTTCCCGTTCTTATACATGCCATATAGTTCATATTACCAACTCCTAAAATGTATTAGGTTTAAAGAAACACTCTGAAATTTTTTCTAAATATTTCAGTAAACATGTTTATTTGAGTCAATAACGATTTTGTTTGTTTAACCTCCAGAAATACTGGCACTATTAAAACTTTAAACATCAATTTATAAAATAGTGCCATTTGACTTATATCCAATGCTTGATTTTCAAATATCATTTTTGTTAACTTTTGGATATGTTGGACCTTTTGTGAAATACCAAAAGCTTAAGGGAAATAATCTAATAGAAACCTCCATAATATAGGAGCAATCATAATGCTAGCATAGTTCTTTCTCTAATACGGTATCTACACTGAGAAACAAAAAGATATGTTTTCCATTGGTGTAGAAAATAATAGCTGAAGATTTTATCCTGGAGCAGCTTCTTGAATGAGCTCTCTAGTAAAAGATCATTTTAAAAATGTAAAAAGCCCATGCAAGAAGACCATGAAGTGTTAGATTCAAAATGAAAGTAAAGATAGCAACAACTTTTTAGAAGAAATTTCATGGAATATATTTACCATTCTTTCATTTAATTTATAACAATATTAGAAAACATTTTTATATTTATGTGCAATAGAAGCACAATGCTGAAATGACTTTCATCACCGATAACTTGTAAAGAAACTCTTAGTGTAATTTTTCAGATAGTTCCCTAAATTTAATGAAAGTCTCCAAAACTACAGTTAGATCTCAAGGTTTGTTTTTCTAACTCATATTTACATCCTCTTTTTGGAATAGAGTTTTTTTCTATTTACAACTTTGTTTACAAATTACTCAAATCCTCTTTCTCTATATCCCCCTATACTGGCATGTTTTTATTCTACATTCATCTGTTAAATTTGTCTGTGATAATCAAACACATGAGAGGAACAAAGACAATGTTTTCTAATATGTTTTTATGTCAAACTTTAGCAGCATACAGGAAGTAGTTTCAGGTCTGTCAAATGTATCAGAGCTTTCTTCACACTGAAAAATCTAAAATTTTTAGCCTAAAATCAAGTCTTTCCCAAGTTTTCTTTAATTATACTTGCATGTTGTATTTGATAGCATATGAAAGTGACATTGGGCCATAAGTAAATAGGGATAGAAAATGAAAATCCCAACTTCATCATATTAGCAGCATTAAACTCCTAATTTATGTAATGGTCAATTTAGTATATGAACATGACTGAGAACAAGGGATTCAGAGATGTGTTTAGATATGCTACTAGGTATGCTTTGAAGTTATTGCTAGACAAGAGAAACATCTGAATCTCTAGAGCCAGTAACGCAAATTGCTATTCCTTGTGTGGGTGAATCTCATGCAATCACTAAAGTCCTTAATAGCACACAAAGATAGAACTCTTTCTTCCTATGGCTTAAGCTAGAACATCATTATTTTCCTTCTGTGAGAGTTCTGCACACATAGATTCAACCAAGCATGAATAGCTTTTAAATGAATCTGAGCATCTGAATTGGACATATATAGGTGTATTTGTCATTCTCTAAGCAATTATTTATGTAACCTTTAAATTATATGGTGTGCTATGAGTAATGCAGCTGTGATTCAAATAATAAAGTACAATTTTTGTAGGTTATATGAATGTTTGTTATCATTTTATATAAAATATAATTTCTTTTAGCTCTGAACTATGTATTCTCAGCGATTTTGGGGGGAAAGGTGGTCCTGAAACCAATCCCCAATGAATACAATACAGTGAGTGTATCTCATTGTCTGTCCTGGAGACTAAATTGTAAACCATGTGAATTATCAGTCTCTATAATGAGTGAATTTCTTTTGTTGTTGTTGTTGTTATTGTTGTTGTTGTTGTTATTGATTTTTTAATTAATTTATTTATTTATTTTGCATCGCAGCCACAGTTTCCCCTCCCTCTTCTCCCAGTCATTCTTGCCACTGCCTTTTGTTCCTACCCCCAATCCACTCCCCCTCTGTTTCTGTTTAGGAATGGGTGGGTCTCCCATGAGTATCAACAAAATATGGTATATCAAGGTGTAGTAAGACTAAGCATGCCCTCATGTATTAAGGCTGAGCAAAGTGACCCAGTATGAGGAGTAGGGTCCCAAAAGCCAGTAAAAGTGTCAGAGACAGCCCCTTTTCCCACTGTTAGGAGTCCCACAAAAACACCATGTCACACAACTATAACATATATGAAGAGGGCCTAAGTCAAACCCATTCAGGCTCCCTGGTTTTCAGTTCAGTCTCTGCCAGCACCTATGAGCCCAGATTAGTTGATTCTGTGGGTTTTCTTGTGGTGTCCTTGACCTCTCTGGCTCCCACAATCCTTTTTCCCACTCTTCTGCAGGATTCTCTGAACTCTGACGAATGTTTGGCTATGGATCTGCATCTGTTTCCACCAGTTGCTGGATGAAGCCTCTAATGACAATTGGGTTAGGCACCAATCTGGTTCAAGGAGATGACAGTTCAGGCTATGTATCTGCTATTGCTAGGAATCTTAGCTGGGGCCATCCTTATAGATACTTGGAAGATTTCCTTGTGACAGGTTTTTACCTGACCCCCAAATGCCCCCCTTTCCAGTAGCTTTTTTCAGTACTCTCCCCACTCCATCCTGCCCCACATAACCGAATGGCTCATCCTTGCCCATCCTCAGTCCACTCAGGAAATCTCTTCTATTTCTCCTTCCCAGAGAGATCCATGCATTCCTTCATGAACCCTCCTTGTTACCTAGTCTGACTGGGTTTATGGACTGTAGCATAGTTATCCTTTATTTTAAAGCTAATATCCCTTGTGAGTGAGTACATACAATGTTTGTCTTTCTGGGCTGGGTCTGGATTACCTCATTCAGAATAATGTTTTATAGTTCCATCCATTTGCCTTCAAATTTCCTGGTGCCCTTGTTTTTTGTGCAAAGGAATCCTCTTCTCTTTTACTAAGGAATGAAATACTTTTTCTAAATCTCACCAACTTTTTCTATATTTAAAATAGATTCTTCTCTCATACAATACATCCCGATTATAGTTTCAACTCTTCCCAGCATCCCTTACCTCCCCTCTCCCTCAGATCCACTCCTGTCCATTTCCCTATAGATAGAAGGAAACATCCAAGATACAACAACCAAACATGGCAAAACAAGATATGATAACATAAGGCAAAAGCCCTCATATTAAGACTGGACGAGGCAATCCAATAGAAAGTAAACAGAAAACAGCCCCAAGAGCAGGCAAAATAGTCAGAGGCAAACCTGCTCCCACTGTTAGGAGTCCCATCAAAACACCAAGCTAACAACCATGACATATACACAGAAGACATGGTTCAGGTCCTTTATACATTCATCTGTTGAGGAACAGCTAGATTGTTTCTGATTTCTGGCTATTGTGAATAAAGCTGCAATGAACATAGTTTAGCAAGTGTCCTTGTGGTAAGATAGAGCGTCTTTTGGATATATGCCCAAAATTGAAATAGCTGAAACATGAGTTGGATTTCCAGTTTTCTGAGGAACCATCATATTGATTTCCAAAATGGCTGTACAAGTTTGCATTATCACCAAAAGAGGAACAATGTTCTCCTTTGTTCCACATCCTCCCCAGCATGAACTTACATTTGTGTCATGGATCTTAGCTATTCTGACATGTGTAAGATGGAATCTTAGAATTGTTTTCATTTGCATTTCCCTGGTGGCTGAAGAGGTTGAACATCTCTTTAAGTATTTCTTGGTCACTTGAGATTCTTCCATTGGGAATTCTCTGTTTAGATCTGGAGTCCATTTTTAGCAGGATTATTTGGTTTATTAATGTCTAGTTTCTTTAGTTTGTTATACATTTTAAAAATCTCTGTCAGATGTGGGGTTGGTGAAGATCTTTTCCCATTCTGTAGTCTGCCATTTTTTCCTATTTATGGTGTCTTTTGCCTTATAGAAGCTTTTCAGTTTCGTAAGATCCCATTTATTAATTGTTGATTTTAGTGCCTGCACTATAGGTATTCTGTTCAGAACATTGAGTCCTGTGCCAATACCTTCAAAGCTATTCTCCAATTTCTCTTCTATCAGACTCAGTGTGTCTGGTTTTATGTTGAGATCTTTATTCCACTTGGATTTGAGTTTTGAACAGGGTGATAAATATGGATCTATTTTGCATTCTTATATATGCAGACATCCAAATTGACCAGTACCATTTGTTGAAGATGTTTTCCTTTTTTTCTGGGGTTTATTTCTGGTTTCTTTATAAAAAAAAATCAGGTGTCTATATGTGTGTAGATTTATGGCTGTGTCTTCAATTTAATTCCATTGATCAATGTGTGTGTTTTTATGCCAATACCATGAAGACTTTACTACTATAGCTCTGTAGTACAACTTCAAATTGGGAACAGTGGGAACTCTAGCAGTTATTTTTATTGGCCAGGATTGATATAGCTATCCAGGGTGTATTTCCTATATGAAGTTAAGAACTGACTTTTCAAGGTATGTAAAGAGTTATGTTGGAATTTTGATGGGATTGTGTTACATCTGTAGACTGTTGTTGGTAGGATGGCTATTTACATTTAACTATGTAAATCCTACTGATCCATGAGCATAGGAGATCTTTCTATCTTCTACTATCTTCTTGAATTTCTTTCTTCGAAGACCTGAAATTTTTATCATACAAGTCTTTCACTTGCTTGAGTTACCCTAAAATATTTTATATTATTTGAGACTTTTGCAAAAGGTTTTATTTTCCTGATTTCTCAATCCATTTGTATTTGTATATAGGAGAGCTACTGATATAGATACTGATATATTTGTTGATGTTAAACTTGTATTCAGCTGCTTTGCTGCAAGTGTTTATTAGCTGTAGGAGTTCCCTGGTGGAAATTTTAGAATCAGTTACATATACTATCCTATCATCTCCAAATAATAATATTTTGACTTCTTTCTTTTAAATTTATAACCCCTTGATCTACTTTAGTTATCATATTATTTTATCTAAAATTTAAGTACTGTTTAGTATAGATACACATACAGAGGACAACCTTTTCTTATTCCTGATTTTAGTGGGATTGCTTTGCATTTCTCTCTGTTTAATTTGATGATGGTAATAGACTTGCTGTAAATTGCCTTTATTGGATTTAAGTATCTCCCTTGTATCTCTAATCTTTGCAGTACCTTTATCATGAAGGAATGTTGGATTTTATCAAAGCCTTTTCTGCATCTAATGAGATGATCATGTGTTTTTCCCCTTTGGGTTTATTTATATGGTGGGTTACAATTATTGATTTTCATATATTGAACCACCACTGCATCTCTGGTGGATGATTTTTTGATGCATTTTTTGATTTGGTTTGCAAATATTTTATTGAATATTTTTGCATCTATGTTCATAAGGGAAATTTTTCTGTAATTCTTTCTTTGTTGCATATTTATGTAGTTTGGGTGTCAGAGTAACTGTGGCTTCATAAAATGAATTGGTCCACGTCTTCTGTTTCTATTTTGTGGAATAATTTGAGGAGTACTGGTATTAACTCTTCTTTGAATGTCTGGTGGAATTTTGCACTAAAACTATCTGTCCATGGCCTTTTCTCTTTGAAAGATTTTTAATGGCTATTTCTACTTCAGTATGGTTTATAGGTCTCTTTAAATTGTTTATCTCATCTTGATTTAACTTTACTGAGTTGTATCTAATGAGAAAATTTTCCATTTCCTTTAGATTTTCCAATTTGATAGAGCACAGGTTTTTTATGTATTTATGATTCTCTGAGTTTCATTGATATCTCTTGTTCTTTCTGCCTTTTTGTTTCTGATTTTGTTCATTCGTATATTCTCTCTTTGTCTTTTAATTAGTTTGGATAAGAGTATCTATCTTATTGATTCTCTCAATGAACCACTTGTTTGTTTCAATGTTTCTTTGTATTGTTCTTTGTTTCTATTGTATTGATTTCAGCCCTCAGGTTGATTGTTGCTTACCTTCTACTCCTCTTGGTTGTGATTATTTATTTCTGTTCCAGAGCTTTGGGGTGTGCTGGTAAGTTGCTAGTATGAGACCTCTCCAGTATGTTTATAGGCACTTAGTGCTATCTTTCCTTTGTGTACTATGATTTTGGATATGCGGTATCTTCACTTTCAATGAGTTCTGGAAAGTCCTTAATTTTTTTTTCTTTGTGTCTGTCTTAACCAAATTTTTCATTCTGTAAAGAATTGTTCAATTGCCCTGAGGTTGTAAGCTTTCTATTGTTGCTGTTGTTAATTTCCATCTTTAATCCATGGTGGTCTTAGAGCATTTGGGGAGTTTTTCAGTTTTCTTGTACCTGTTGAGAATTGCTTTGTGTCCCCATATGCAGTCAGTTTTGGAGAACATTCCAAGAGGTGAAGAGTAGAAGGTATAATCGTTTGTGCTTATGTGAAATGTTCTGTGAATGTTGGGTCTTTTTAGTTTATAATGTGTCTTAGCTCCAGGATTTATCTGTTTATGTTTTGTCTGGAAGTCCTGTTCATTGGTGAGAATGGGGTATTGATGTCTCACACTATTAGTGTGTGAGGGTCAATATGTAATTATAGCTGTAGTAGTGTTTCTTCTACAAAGGTGAGAGCCCTGATATTTGGAGCATAGATGTTAAGAATTGAAATGTCATCTTGGTGGATTTTTCTTTGGTGAGTATGCAGTATCCTTCCCTATCTCTTTTGATAAACTTTGTTTTGAAGTCTGGTTTTAGATATTTTATTTGCTATACCAGCTTGCTTCTTAGGTCCATTTGATTTTAATAACTTTTTCCAACCATTTACCCTGAGGTAATGTCTATCCTTAATCTTGAAGCATGTTTCTTGGATGCACCTGATGGATAGGTCCAGTTTTTGCATCTATTCTGCTCAGCTGCATTTTTAATTGGATGATTAAGACTGTTTATTTTGAGAAATATCAATGATCAATGATTGTTGATTCCTGTTATTTTGTTGCTGTTATTATTGTTTGTGGTGGTAGTGGTGTGCTTGTGTGTGTGCGTGTGTGTGTGTGTGTGTGTGTGTGTGTGCATGCGCACGAGCGAGCGTGTGTATGTGTGTGTGTGTGTGTGTGTGTATGCTTCTCTTACTTTGATTTTGCTATGTGAGATTTCTTTATTTCCTGTGTTTCTCTAGGTGTAGTTAACCTCCTTAGGTTGGAGTTCTTCTAGTAACTTCCATAGGGCTGGATTTCTAGATAGATATTATATAAATTTGACTTTATAATGGAATATCTTGTTTCCCCCTCTGTCATAATTCAAAGTTTTGCTGGGTATAGTAGTCTGGGCTGGCATCTGTGGTTTATTACAGTGTACAAGACATCTGTCCAGGCTCTTCTGCCTTTTAGAGTCTTCATTGAGAAGTCAGGAGTAATTCTTTTTTTAATTAAAAAAAATTATTCATTTTACATACCAATCACAGACACCCCTGTCCTCCCTCCTTCTACTCCCACAACCCCTGACTAACTCCACCTTTCCCTACCATTACCCTCTCCTCCAAAAGGGTAAGGCCTCCCATGGGGAGTCAGCAAAGCCTGGAACATTGAAGCAAGGTCAAGTTCCTCCCCCTTGCATCAAGGCTTAGCAAGGAGTCCCAGTATAGGTAATAGGCTCCAGAAAGCCAGCTCATGCACCAGGAATATATCCTGACCCCACAGACAGGTGCCCCTCAAATACACCAACCTACACAACTGTGCCTGTGTGCAGAGGGCCTAGTCTTGTCCCATGCAGGTTTGACAGCTGTCAGTCTAAAGTTCATGAGTTCCCACTAGTTTGGTTTGGTTGTCTCTGTAGATTTCCCCATCATGATCTTGACTCCCTCTTGCTCATAGAATCCCTCTTCCCTCTCTTTTACTGGACTCCTGGAGCTCAGCCTGGTGCTTGGCTGTGGATCTCTGCATCTGCTTCCATCAGTTACTGGATGAAGGCTCTATGATGACAGTTAGGGTATTCACTAATCTGCTTACTGGGGTAGGCCAGTTCAGGCACCCTCTCTACTATTTCTAATAGTCTGAGCTGGGGTCATCTTTTGGATTCCTGTGAGCTTCCCTAGCACTCTGTTTCTGCCTAACCCCATAATGTCTCCCTCTGTCAAGATATCTCGTTCATCGCTCTCCTACTCTATCCCTCTCCCAGCTCGACAATCCCATCCCCTCATGTTCTCATCCTGCATCCCCTCTCACCTATTGCCCTTCCTCACCCCCAGTTTACTCTGGAGATCTCATCTACTTCTCCTTCCTAAGGTGACCCGTGTGTTTCTCTTAGAGTTCTCCTTATTAACTAGCTTCTCTGGAGCTGTGGGAGATAGTCTGGTTATCCTTTGCTTTACATCTAGTATCCACTTATAAGTGAGTACATACCATGTTTGTCTTTATGTGTCTGGGTTACCTCACTCAGGATAATATTTTCTAGTTCCATCCATTTGCCCACAAATTTCACAATGTCATTGTTTTTAACAGCTAAGTAGTACTCCATTGTGTAAATGTACTATATTTTCGTTTTCCACTCTTCAGTTGAGGGACATCTAGGTTGTTTCCACTTTCTGGCTAACATGATTAAAGCGGCTATGAACATAGTTGATCAAGTGTCCTCCTGGTATGGTGGAGCATTCTTTGGATATATGCCCAAGAGTGGTATAGCTGTGTCTTGCGGTAGAATGATTCCCAATTGTCTGAGAAACTGCCATATTGATTTCCAAAGGGGCTGTACAAGACAATCTTATTTGGGAATATTGTATTAGAATGATGCAAGTACAGCATAGGGAAAGACTATTTCATCTGTTATTTTACTCTGAAGTAAAAAGATAAAATACCTTGTTTGGGTAAGAAGGCATCCATTTAATCTCCAAGTATATATAGTAATTTCTTTACTTTGAAAATGGTGAAAGAAAACAAAAAGAATTTTGAAAATTCACATTATTTCACAGTGATCACCTTTAAAGTTTTTCTGGCTATTCATATATTTGGTTTTACCTTTCTCCTTAATTATTTTTAGATTTCATTTCGTTCTTTCTTTCTTTCTTTCTTTCTTTCTTTATTTATTTATTTATTTATTTATTTATTTGGTTTGTAGGAGGGTCACAGGCAACAGTGTGAACATTTGGAAATCAGAAGACTGTTTGTAGGAATCAGTTCTCTTCTCTTACCATGTGGGTTCCTGGGATTGACCTCTTGTTGTCAGGCTTGGCAGCAAGCATCTTTACCTGCTGAGCTATCTTATTGGCCCCTTAACATGCATTTGTTAATCTCCTTTCTATGTACATTTCTCAACTCCCCTACAATATTAATTTTTCTTGTTCTGTTCTCTTTCAAACAAAGAGTGTTACCATGAAAAATTCATAAAAAAGTAACTAGATCATTGTTCACTGTTAGAAGACTTCAAACTCTTTCAAATGGTGGGCACAATGATGTATTCGTTTAGTTTTTTTTTTTCTTTTTTTCTTTTTAGGAGCTAAGAATCAATTTATTAGCTGAAAAATAATCCTAGTCATTGTATATTGTTCACACTGCAAAGGAGATTAAACTAAAATACAGGGACACATGTTCCCTCTTAAGAACAAGTTGTCATACAAACAAAATTTAGCTGCCTCTGTATTGTCTGTGTTAAGGACTATTTGCACCTTGTTCAGTCATCCAGAAATACCATTTAGCAGGAAAGGATGGATAGTGATAGCAGTGAGTTCTCTCTATTTTTAAAAACTGAAATGACATTTGGCCATCTCCAGCATCAACATTGTTCCTTTAAGACTATTGGCAGCAGGGTAAGACAGGATTGTGCAAGTCCTCTCATTTCCCTGGAATATAATTGGTCTGAAGCCAGAGATTTGTAGCTCATTTAGAGCAGCAAGGTGCTCTTGTAAAAATACCTTACCTATTTTGGGCTTCAGTTCCCTTGTACAGGTATGCCTTTTCCAGTCTGATGAACATTCTCCATGACAGAACAGACAAAGTAAAGGAACTAAATGGCTCTGCTTTCGGAGTCATGCTTATCCCTAACCTTCCTCTTTCTGTCCCAATCAGTGAACCTTTGTCTTTCTAGTTCTTTTTGCTCTAAGTGGAAGTAAAAAGGCCCTGGATGCTGTCTTTGACATTATCATAAACCTCAATTCATGGCTTGGCTTCTCTTCTGAGTTTCTGTGGTTGTGTATTGTTCTTTTAATATTTGTTCTTGGTCGTGTATTTCTTATTTAATCCCAGGTTCATAGCCTTTTAGAGCCCGAAGTGATTTGGGGATCTCATGTAAAGTGTTGTGATTCTCATTAGATTTCAGTGGTTGTTATATGTTTACTGTTATCACCAATATATGGTCAAATTTTTAGTTTTAAAAAGCTGGCAGGCTACTTTATCCATTTTATCCTTTAAAATTTAAGCTCATGGGATCACTACATTTTTCCTTTCTTAATCTAATCAACATCCCCTGAACACCTTGGGCAGGCAGACAGTAGTTTTTGTTGTTGTTTTTGTATTACAGATTGCTCAGTTTCATCATTATGTATGGGGATAAAAGGGAGAATGATATATCATCTCTGCTGATTCATCAAGTCTGTCCCCAAGTGTCCTGACTAGGCTTTAAAGCCCTTTTAAATTCTTGATACAAATAACTGAAGCCTGGCAGTCAGCCTACTGTATAAAGCCTGTACTGTGTAAATTAAGAGAGGAAGTACTTACATTCATTGCATCTTTTAACATAGCTAAAGTAGTATGTTAAATTGTTGAAAGGGATATGACATTTATTTATTAATTGAAGTAAAAATTAATATGAAAAGAAACAGATTTATTTGGGAGAATATCAAAAGCTTTTTTAATATAGAATTTTAACTTATTACAATTAGTTCATAGTTAAATCCCTATACTATTCATATTTTACAATATAATGTGTTTTGTTTATTTATGTTATTGGAATAAGACTACTTTTCTACTTTCCGGGAGAAGTATCATGATTTTGAGGTAATTGTTACAATCTATAATGGCTACATAATGTGGGATAGAAAAATAGCCATATAACTGGAAAACTCATAAATATTAAGCATAAAGTCTGGTAACTTTTGACAGTTTGTTTAGATTAGGAAATCAATATTTCAATCAAAAATAGAACATTTATATTATCTCAAAAAGATGCCTCATACTCCTCCCAGTCAATCAATACTCCCTATAAGCACATTATGTATCTGATTTCTATTGGCGTATATTAGCTTTGTCTGTAATTCATATAAATGGAAACATATAATGTGTACTACTTAGAATTTCATACAGTTTTTGAAATTCATCCACATTTTAAGTGAAACAGTAACTCACTCATTTTGATGGCTGATTAATATTTCATATATGAGTATTCCACCATTTACAGTTCTCCTTTTGAAGGATATTCACTTTGTCTTTAGATAAATGTACTATGAAAAAGTATGTACAAGACTTTTATAGGATTTATTTTCATTTATTTTTTATGCAATGCTTAGAAGTGAAATTACTGAATCAACCATTTCATTGTGTAATACAATATAATGTCAATTGGGCCAGCAAGATGGCTCAGACGGTAATGGTGCTTACTAACAGGATTGATTATCTGACTTGACCCTTAGAACCATATGGTAAAAAGGGAGAAACAACTGACAGCAGAGAGTTGTCTTCTGACCTCCACCTGCATAATATGGCATGCCCACCACCTCTATAAATAAACAAGTAAATACAGAAACAAATGTAAATAATAATATATTCTCAAGAAGTTTTCTAAAGTAGTTGTGGCATTTTTAATGCTGCCAATGATGGTGGAGGGATCTATTTACTTTCTAGCATTTTCAACATTTGACCTGGTCAGTGATAGCCATTTCACAATTTTACTGACTATCAAATAATATCTTGTAATTTTAATTTACATTGCTCCCAAACCTGCCATTATTAATCATTTCTTCTGCCATTGGACATTCATATACACATTATCTGTCCAAGATTGCACCTTGCTTATTGTTTGATGAGGTTATGTGACTTTGAGTTTATTTTTGCAAGCTGGAAATTGAGGGTGAGAAAGAGATTTTCTTGTGTGGATTCTACTCTTGTTCTTAAGTTTATTGAAATACAGTGCTGCTATTCAGGAAAAGTACATTGGCTTCATAGAAATACCGTGTCATAGCATCTCTGTCAGTAGTAATAAGTGTGTAAGTTTTTCATTTTCTTTGACAAGCTGCTAAGAGTAGTCTTTATATGGCTATCAACAATGATCATTGAATTTACGGATGTTATGCATATTGACAGCACATGTGATGAAATCACTATTAAAATCACATTTATGTTTTTAAAACTGTAGTGCCCTTCTAAATGAAAGACTATTGCATGTGTACCACCATGTACCCAGCACATGGCTGGGTCAGGAAGCACAGAAGTGACAGAAACATTTTCTTTCTGCTTCCATGGAGTTCCTGGCCTAGTGCATTGGAATGTGTCAATTATAACAATAGAAATGTGTTTGTGTATAGTGGATGAGAGAGAATGGGTAAAGATCTGAAAAATGGCCAGAGTGTCCCCATTGCTTTGGAGTGGACCACCGGTGTAGAAGCATGCACATAGAATTGGGAACTTATTTTCTTATTCATGAAACATTTTCTACAGAGTTGATGCAAAGTTTGGAATGTTATCCATGTTATTTCTTTTTCAGTAGGCAAGGAAATAAGCATTCTTTTAATTGGGAAATCTACCAGAAAACTTGTCTATCTATCTGGAAGTTTAATCCAGAAAGATTGTATGCAATGTTGTATAGATAAGTATATAGATGGGAAACAATTTGGAGGATATATCTCTAAATAACCAGAATTTGTTTAAAAAAATGTGAAAACAGGATCAACTGTGCAAGAACTATAAGAGAATCAGTAATACAAACAGTAGCCTGGGGAAAAGCAAGTGCAGGGGTAAAATACATGATTTAATAGTTCCAGGACTGGTAAGTGAGAAAATTCAGATGTCATCAAATAAGTAAATAATATAAACCATTTTCAAAAGGCATGTTAATATTGGGTTGAAAATATTTCCTTTGAGGTCTTACTTAAATGGAAAGATTCTTAATGTTGAGTTGTGGTTTGAGGAAGACCTTGCTAGAACTAAAACCTTAGGAAATGATTGTATTCCATAATTGCTTATTTTCCTTTCCACAAATAAGATTGAAAAAGAAGGCAACTCTGCTCCAGTTCATGTTCACCTTTGTAATTAAGGCTGGAGGGATTCACATATATAAGTAAGGCAGTTTTGGCAGAAGATTTTTTAAGTGATAGGTCATTCTGCTCTCATGGATTCCTTTAGTTTGTATGCAGTTCACAAATACATACTGTTGACACTTTAGAATATGCTAATAACAGAGAAGGAATTGATCCTTGTGCCTCATGCTTTGGGTTTCCAGAGAATATGCTCAGGCAATAATTGTTGCTATCTTTGCCTTTTCTCATTAGATTCTACAAAACACAGGATTATAAACGTACAATAGACAGAGTTAGAAATTAAGAAACCTAACAGCAGCAATTAGAATTTGAATAAAAAACGGAGCTTGTGTTTAATGACTTTAAAGTAGAAAAAGGGCATAAAAGATTCTACATCACTATGATGCCCAGTTCCTGTTTAGATATATAGTGTTTGTTTGTCTTGGGGTTTCTCTAATGTAAACTGAATGCTTAAAATCAATGAATAGATGTTAAACATGCAGATTTGTTTTATAAAACTTTTCTCTCTCACTTGTGGTTCTCTCCATCTTCAGAGTCCTAGGAAACTATTCCTTTCCTTGATAACTTATTTGTGGAAAGAAATAAAGTTCTGATAAAATTCAATTGACTTTAATGTCACTATTTTTGGTTATAGTATAATTTCCCAAAATTTACTTTGAACTCTTTATGAATTAGAAACCAACCTAATGGCTGGTGATAGCATATCTATATTCATTCTCTATGTATTAACCATGTTTTTTTTAGCTGAACACTGTTTAACACTGTATTAGACAAGAAATGGGAGACAAATAAACTGTCTTCAAGGTTTTTACAATAACAGTTGCAACAACTTTTTTGTTTCTTATCCCAAATTCACCCTAAACTTTCTCTCTCTCTCTCTCTCTCTCTCTCTCTCTCTCTCTCTCTCTCTCTCTCTCTCTCTCTCTCTCTCTTTCTCTCTCTCTTTCACACACACACATACATACATACACACACACACACACACACACACACACACACAGAGAGAGAGAGAGAGAGAGAGAGAGAGAGAGAGAGAGAGGGAGAGGGAGAGAGAGAGTTATAATTATGCACATGCCCACACAAGTTACTGATCAATGTAGCTTTCAAAAAGAATCCACAGTTGTATTACATAACATTATACACAGCTAGTTGGTTGCTGTGCTGTCCTCCATTATATTTAGGTTGTTGATAAAAAGTATAAGCTTAAGTATGATTGCATAGCATCACAAGTGTAAGTCTTACCTTTTATAGAGAATCAAGTATGATACAATTCTTTTCACCTTTGTAGCTAGAAGTTTTCTTGGTCCCGCCCAACTCCCATGGCCACGTGTTCCTGCAGCTTCTCAGACCCAAGTAAACACACAGGCTTATATTGTTTTTAAACTATGGCCATGGCAGGCTTCTTGCTAACTAGCTCTTATATCTTAAATTAACCCATTTCTATAAATCTATACTTTGCCACATGACTCATGGCTTGCCAGTATCTTGCTTCTCATGGCAGCAGCTGACAGTGTCTCCTCAGCTCTCTTTTCTTCTCCCCATCTCTCCAATTGGAATGTCCTGCCTAACCTTATTCTGCCTTACCATAGACCAAACAGCTTTATTTATGAAACAATTAGAGCAACATATTTTCACAGCATACAGAAAGACATTCCCTCATCAATTTTTGAAAAGTTTTCCTATATTATGCAATCATTTAGAGATGATACCATAGTGAAAGCACATAGAATTCCTGTTAAATAACAGTAGATGGAATTTGAGGGATACATTTTCTCTTCTCTTCTCTTTTCTTCTCTTCTCTCCTCCAATTCTCCCTGTCCCCATCCCTTTCGTCTTACAACCATCTCCATTGCTACTCTTTCCCACTAGTGATCAAATTTAAGCATTTTCATGTGGTAGCCAATTTCTCTGCCACTGAGTTCTACCCCAGCTCATTACCTGGATATCATCTTGAGCACCGATTACTATTAATTTATAAGTGAAATTATAGTAGGAAAATGGTCATCATTATGAAAATAATATTTGCACATGTGAATGGAATAGTACTGGATGTGGTAATGCATGCCAGGAATTCTGGACTTCAGGTAGCTAAGGTTGAAAAAGCTCAAGTCTGGAGCCAGCTAGGGCTCCATAGTAAGTGACTTGAAATGCTTCCTCTTACAAAAACTATTGTGACTTATCATCCAGCCTCTTAACATTATACATTATGCCCACCCATAATGTTAATCAATGTCTAGTCCATCAAATGCCAATAAAACATAGTAGCAAGGGGCATAATTGCAACATCACTCCCATCACTTTCCTATTTAACAATTCCTATGAAAATGTTCAGACATTCCAAAAATATATTTAGATAATACTGCTGCTTTTTTAAAAAAATATATTTTTAATTTTAAATTGAAACATAATTACATCCTTTTCCCCTTCCATTTCCTGTTTCACACCCCTCTCATATTCCTCCACCATTTCAACTTTATGAGCTCTTTATTTACCAGTTAATTAAAATGCACGTATTCATTTAATTGTGGTGTGTGTGTGTGTGTGTGTGTGTGTGTGTGTGTGTGTGTGAATGTAGAAGAGCACATGTGGAGGCCAGAGGAAAACATAGTGCCACTCTCTATGGGCCAAGTATTCAAACACTTGAGGCTGTGAAGTCCATTCCTATTCAGTAATGTATATCCTGTGCAACTATATGTTGAAAATATGAAATATGCCTTTTTGTTTTGATTTTACAAGGGATTACATTTAAGAGATTGCATGGATCTTAGAAGAGACTGAACTTTGGACTTTTAAACAGTGTTGAGACTGTTATAGACTATGGGGATTTTTGAAGTTGGACTGAATGCGTTTCTGCAATTTGTTATTGCTACAAGCCTATGGAGTGGGCCAGGGAGTAGAATGTGGTGGTTTGAATAGGAATGGTCCCATAGACTCATGTGTTTGAATATTGTTCTGTAGAGAGTGGTACTATTAGGAAGTGTGGCCTTGTTGGAGTACATGTGGCCTTGTTAGAGGAAGTGTGTCACTGTGGGGGTGGGCCTTGAGGTCTTATATGCTCAAAGTATACCTAGTGTGGCAGTCTCCTGCTGCTGCCTGTGGATCATTATGTAGAACTCTCAGCTTCTTTTCCAGCACCATACCTGCCTCATGCCATCATTCTTCTTTCCATGATGATAACAGACTAAACCTCTGAAATTGTAATTTATTCCCAATTAAGTGTTTTCCTATGTAAGGGATGTCATGGTCACAGTGTCTCTTCACAGCAATAGAAACCCTAACTGAGGCACAGAGACTCCCTAATCCAAGCTATCACATTCACTTAACTTTCAAGATGGTTCCTACATAGTTTTCCCATTTTTGACCCAGTTTTTCTAGTCCATTTTTCTCCCTGTAGGCAACAATGACCAACACATAGTATAACACCTGAAACATAGGAGGTGCTCAGTAAACAGTAAAATACAGAGTAAACAAAGTTTTACATGCTTGGAAAATACCAATAGAGAACTCTTGCTTTCACTGACCAATAAACTAGAGCCAACAAGATGGCTCAGTGGGTTAGTGTGCTTTCAGAGGAGCCTGACGACCTTAGTTTCTTACTCAGAATCCACATGGTGGTGGAAGGATATAACCAAATATTGCAAGTTGTCCTCTGGCCTCCACATGTGCTCTTTTACACACACACACACACACACACACACACACACACACACACACACACATACCACAATTAAATGAAGACATGTATTTTATTAAGAATTAAATTAAACAAGACCAATGACAAGCAGATTTTAATCAAACATTTCTTGTCCTTATTCTGTTCTATTCCCACATTTCCTGTATTTTAAATGAATGTGTTACCATTTCTATAAATACATGTGTACATATTGTATCCTGATCTACCTTCCAAATGTTTTTTAAATAAATTCTTGAGTGGCTCCAAATTGATAATAACTCTAGAAAGAAATGAGGACTTTTTAAATGGCTCATTTTTCCTTTCAAATATTCGGTCATAAAAGCCAGTATATTTTTGATTAGATGAAATATGTCCCATGATGAAATATCTAAGCTGTACTGAAAACCAAGCTAGCAATTATGTAGAAAGAATTGCATGCCCAAATCATGTGTTCTGCCACCAAGATCACTTAACAGAGGAGCAAGCATGTCTGTCAGACAGGAGCTGCCTTTTAGCAGAGAAAGGCCAATTTGTTTTCTTAACAAATCAGAGCAAATGGGGGAAATGAAACAAAACAGCTTTTAAGTGTTCTCAGGCATTTTCCCTGAAGTTCTCATGAGTGATTTAGAAGCCAAGAGAGACTGAATAAATCTGTGAACCTAGAAAAGCCTAGCTTTAATCTTAACAAAGAAAAATCTATTACTCTGTAATGTTGTGTACTGTGTGACAACAGTTTTCTTTAAAGCAATTCAGTAGACTGGAGAATGGTAGAATATGAACATACTCCACAGAACACATTTAAACAAACAAATGTACTTTAAAACATATATGATTCCAGATTTAATATGAAGCCACCTGTTTCAGAACTTTAAAAGCAAGAATGTGTTGGTGTGTGTGTGTGTGTGTGTGTGTGTGTGTGTGTGGTATTTTTGTTTTTGTCATGTTGGTGGTATGTGTGGGTATGAGTGTGTTATCCCTTTGGACAATATTTTGCATTGAATTTGTGTTTAAAACTAAAGAGAAAATACATATACACACACTGTTCCCTACATGTAGTACTTAAGTACTTCATGATAAATTCACTTGGTATTTGTGTTAAGAGATAATAATGAGCCAGGAGGCGGTGGCTCATGTCTTTAATCCCAGCACTTGGGAGGCAGAGCTAAGCAGATAGATCTCTGTGAGTTCAAGGGCAGCATGGTCTACAGAGCAAGATCTGGGACAGGCACCAAAACTACACAGAGAAAACCTGTCTCAAAAAAAAAACAAAAAAAGAGATTAATAATGATAATAAATGCATATCACTATTATTGATGAGATGATCACATGCAAATGAAATTTTATTATAATTTGATATTAGATATTATTTAATGTCTCATAACAATAAATTACTGCTGCACATATTTTTATTTCATTAGCAAGATGTTTGCTTTGGGAAGGAAAGTGTCTAATTCTGTTTTTAAGATGAGTTTAGTTTTTTTTAATGACAATCATTATCAGGAGCAAATGTCAAATTACACCATTGAACATGCCTGTTTTGTATCTCAAGGGAAAGACAGGCTACTAGATGAGATCTAAAAGAATACCTCCTAGCCCCAGTTCCTGTTGAAAACTCATTAAAAGGAAACCCTGTCTCGAAAAACCATAAAAAGTATACATGTGGTTTCACTGTTTTTAACTAATGAAGCATAATAAATGTTTAATGGACTGGAAATAAAATGAGGCCAGGGGAAGGAAGAGGCTAAGGGGGTATTTAAGAAAAATTTCTGATGTTCATTTGCAAAGACTAGCTCAATTCAGTATGAATTAGCTTGAAAATTTCTAGCACAAGCTCTTTAGGTCTTTTTCGAAAAGTTGAATCTGAGGCACACTTAAAATCTAGAGATGTATATCATCATCAAGACACAAAACACTCACATCTAAAAGGTAGAATGAAAGCCATTCCTTTCCCCTGTGACCTGGAGCTAAACTTTTGAGGATTGAGGACAGGGATGGATGGTAGAGCAGGCTGCCAAGACATACAGGGGAAGAGGACTTGATCTTGGAATTAATAGGTAATGTTGATTCTTGCTGTTCTCATTTTGAGCCTCCCTGGTCTTGAGTCTCACCTCCTTTATTTTTCATTCTTTGCTTTCAACTTGGCCCTTCCTCAAAAGTGCATGAAGCTTTGGCCATCTTTCAGCCTTTCTCAATGTGTTCTGCAGCTGCTCATGCAGGATCATTTGCTCTGCCGCCAGGACCGAATCACCTAATCTGCAAATGTGCCGAGCTATTGCGTGCTGCCCCTGGGCCTACTCTGTACCTTGGAAATTTGCCCCTTTTGGGTTGATTTAGTGTAAAAAATCATTGCTGGATAAAAGCCGAAAAATACTTTATGTAGTATGTTGGAATCTCTAAAGATAGTGGTGACTAGAAAGTTCAAGAATTAAGATAGGAGACAAATTTAGTTCCTTCATCTGTGAGATCAGATCCCAGACTATTTTTCCAAATGTGTGCATTCCAAGGACTAACAAGGAGAAACAATGGGAATGATTTTAACTAGCACAGAAGAAAATACACAAGCAGCATATGTTTATGATATGGCACCACAAAATTCTCCTGCCTGCTTGACAGCTGTTTATTGGTTCATTGTCTTACATATTTTCACTTGATCAATTAGTAAACTAAGTCAATGAATCAGTTTGCCTCAAAAATCAAGAGTGCAATGACTGAAGCCCTGTGACAGGATGCAGAATTAGGTATTGAGTCATTGAAGGTTTCTTTTGCTTTGCTTTGTTCTGTCAGCTTTCATTTTTATCTCCCAAATCATACTTTATCTCTCCTGTTTACCTATTTTGTTCCTTAGTTTAAAGTTTGCAACTTAATTTCATACATAGCTCATGAAAACTTGCATTGTACATTTTCTCATAACTGTGGGGTTTTACTTTTCTGGTGCACTGCTTTTCTGTATTTCTCATACTTTATTTTTTTATTCATTGTATTTACATACATCTTTGGAAAATTTTGCAAGTAGTCTTTTCTAAAATTTATTCAGTGTGTCACATAAAAAGTAGGGCTCCTCTATTTCAAATTCATAAAATGCTAAACAACTAGCATTTTACCTTCCTTGTATTTCTTGTTTCCTCCCTTAATTTTAAGCAGACTTAAAAGAACTTAGATATGTAACAGTGTAGTTTTCTACAATTTCCCTTCTTGATTACAAAGGAACTAAGAGGCATGCAATTGGCAACAGATAGACATAGCCCTTGTTCTTCCCTGACCTTTGTTTCATGGCACATCAGTTTTAAATACCTTCATTCCACCGAACTCCTGGTCACTGAGATTCTGATTTTGAAGGACTGACATGGAAATTTGGGCTTTCTTGTTTTTAAAAAGCTCCTGGGGGAGTTTGATATGCAGAAAGAGTGTTTAAATTTTGGAATCAAATCACAAAAGCGTTCTATGTTCCAGGAAAAGCACAAAGCTACACGGAGAAACCCTGTCTCGAAAAACCAAAAAAAAAAAAAAAAAAAAAAAAATCCAATCGATTTAATTACGATTTTTATTTTGTCCAATACTAAAACTAGATGTTAATTGCTACAAAAATAGTTAAGTATGCCAATGACAGCAGTATATTAATATGATATTATAGCTTAAAATGTTCATTGGTAATGAGTAATTCAGTACTTAAAATATGTATACACTATAGAATTAAAATTAATGTTTTGCATTGTGTGAAAGAAGTTGATTGAGACTTCATGTTTAATGTTGTAAATTGAATGCTATTTTTTTCTGCCTCATAAGCCAAGCATGAAACAGCATATGCAATTTTTATTTCCTGTTTGATGCATTATTTTTCTTTTATGCTTTATCATTGAAAATTCTTCTTAAGTATAACATACACTGTAAATATTTCTTCTGGCTACAAAATCTTTTCAAACAAATTCAGTACATTATTTAATGAGGTGTTCTTTTGCAAAGTTAAAAAGAAACTAAAGGCTTTGATTTAGGATTCTGTACAAATGAGATTTAGAATAACAATTTTAAGTAATTACTCCATTCTTAGACACACAATTCTATCTCTTATCTCCAATATGGAAATAATAAAATCCTTATTGGTTCTACAACTGAGCTGTAAAAGTCACCATAGACATCAGCAGGCAGATAAAGAGCTAAGACCAAAAACACCAATGGAAGAATTTGACATAAGAAATATGAAGTAGTGGTTTTATTATTGTAACTAGCAATAAAAATTCTTTGCAAACAGAAGACTCGGGGTATTTACTTTGCAACCTTACTGTGCAAAGCTTTGTCTGGGCTAGCATTATCACCCTCTTCTTGGAGACAATGAGAAATATAGAACCCCTGTTCTTTTGCAGACCCAGTGAGTCAGAATCTTCAATATAACTAGCTCTAGGAGTTCCTTTTGATTGTTTCAAAATTTATTTTGATAACTCATTCATAAATAATTTTTATTTATTTTGGCATTATAAGTATACTGTATTATACAATATCTATTTCTTTGTCTTCCTCTAACTCCTTCTTTGTCACCCCAAATATCTCTCAAATTTGTGTCCTCTTCTACAGTTCTGAATCTTCTATTATTCCTGAGTCCAGAATGTTCTTGTATGTTTATTCTGCACCCTGGGCATTTTTAAAACTATGAGTTTTAAAACTAATTTAAAACTATGAGTAATGTTGAACGCCATGTGGTAGTATAAACATTAAATCTAATCATCCCCTTTCAACTGCCTCCATGCTCACTCTTTTAGGTAAAATTTTTTTTCCCCTTTAGGAATCTCAAACATGCTTGCACGATTCTAGTTGCTTCCAAACCCTGGCGATTTTATTTAACATTTTATATTACTGCCAGGCTTTTCTTTCCTGACCCTTAGTCAAATTTCCAGTTTAGCTTCAATAACTTATCTCCTAGATGCCTAGACTTGACCATATTGAATGCATCAACATAAGTCCATCCTTTCTTAAGAATAAGTCGGTAACACTGAGACTTCTGGAATTTTTTTTCAGAGTGGAAGGGTCTCTCTCTCTCTCTCTCTCTCTCTCTCTCTCTCTCTCTCTCTCTCTCTCTCCTTTCTTCCTTCTTTACTTCCTTTCTTCCTTCCTTCCTTTTTAATTTACATTTTCATCATCAAGGACTCATGTAGCTCAAACTGCCTTGAAATGATTATGCAGTTAAGGATGACTTTAAATATTCTGATCTGTTTACCTCCACCTCCAAAGTGGCAGATGCTGAGATTGCAGGGAAGTGCCACCAGACACAACTAGACATTGAGTTGTCTTCAATTGACTTCCCATGAATTGCAAACTCCCTAATAAAAATAAGATAAGCTCTATCTATCCACAATATATACTCATGATTACAACTCTGATTACACCCACACTTTCATAACAGGAAAACATAACTCTGTCCTTTGTCCTGATAATGACAATTATCCACAAAGGCCCTTGCATTTTGACATCCTCTTGCTCTCCCTGAACCTCCGTGTGTCTAAGTGCTAGCCATTTATCAACTCTCAAACTCTCTTAGAATTCTTTTGTATGCTTCCTACTACTTACCTCATCCCTCATCTGATTTATTATGTATTAAGAACCTTGCTGTCTCTGTCTTATTGTATATAAGGAGTTGTAACTCACAACTATGTCTAATGTCTTCAACTAGATTACATACTAGCTAAAATCTAGGGAATTATACTTTCTTTTATGATTCTTTCATTGGTCCAATGTTACCTTAGTGGTGAGTTTTACTGGACTAGCTTCCTTTCATCTCTTTTACTCTTTTGTCTTTCTTTATTTCTTCCCTTCTTGTCTCCTTTTCCCTTTATTCATAGATTTATTCATTCATTGAAGAGATACTGACTGAAACATCTTATGCACCAGATATAACATTCTGAGTAAGACACACCAGGTGACCCTATATATTTTATTGTAATAAGAATGCAGACACTGCCGGGCGGTGGTGGCGCACGCCTTTAATCCCAGCACTCGGGAGGCAGAGCCAGGCGGATCTCTGTGAGTTCGAGGCCAGCCTGGGCTACCAAGTGAGTTCCAGGAAAGGCGCAAAGCTACACAGAGAAACCCTGTCAAAAAAAAAAAAAAAAAAAAGAATGCAGACACAGTTTGATAAGACTGGTATTTTGTTACCAAGTAATAGTTACTATTACCTACAGTGGTGATCAGAACTACTAGAAAAGAGTAAAATGTAACTGATGGGTCAGATTAGCTAGTTGCAAGGGAACATGATATGTTTGTTTACTAGATCATATATCACAGACAGGAGTATGGTCAAGACAGCTTGTGAATATTGAAGATGGCATGCTTTCATTTTTATTGTGCTGTGATAGGACCATCAATGAAACCTTGATATCATCTTTATATCATTTTTATTGTTTTTTGAGATTATTTAATTGTAGTAAGTATGCTACCAAAATTCGTGTATTTATAAGTTAAGAGTAGGAGTTAGGTGGCTCAGTGGTTAAGAGCACTTACTGCTCTTGGAGCAGACCCAGGTTCTGTTCTCCAGGGATCTGATACACTGCTCTACCATTTGCAGGCACATTCACTTATATGGTGCACATAAACTCATGCAAACAAATACACACACACATATAAAAATATGTATAAATGAAAATTGTAAAAAGTGAAAGTACTAAAATAGTTTGACACTGCTGAAAAATGAAGTTCTTATAGAGAGATGATTAAGTTTAAAATCAACTTTAATTAATTTGCTTTGTAGATATGTATAAATGTATATTATGAAGATGGTATTGCATGAAAAAGTAAAGGGGTATATGAATATTAAATCATCTGAGTCATATGTATGAGCAAGAATAATCTGTATACTGTTAGTGTATTGCCAGTAATACAATGATTTGGGAGACATTTAGATTTTAATATGAAAGTATCTCAAGTTCTTACATTGTATTTCCATATTTGGCAATGTGTTACTTTCCTTAAAAATTCTATATTATCTTTTAAAATAGGTTCACAGAAAAGGAATGCAATTTTTATTTTTAATTGTAAAAATCATTCTCATTTTATGCAAATTTGATTGTAATAATTTCTTTCTTAATGGAACAATTTTGTGATACTTTTAAATTTTCATTTAGGATAAATGTAGAATATATGAAAGCTTGACACCACCAATGACTCATAAAACTGTTCTGGTAGCTATAGATTATTCTCAGATTTATTACTGTACATTAGAGGTTTCTTGATGTGTTCCCCTTGAAAGCAGTTAATTTTCAGTTTTATGTGGCTTTATAATGCAAAATAGATTGGTGCAAACAGAATTTGAAATAAATGTCTTCAATATAATAATTACTTTTATTTTAAAAGCTCTAGAAGGTTTTAAAAAATATTGTAGCTAAAGTGTGTTTGTCCTTTTTCACCTTTGTATTGACAACCAACTAAGAAACCCAAATACTTGGTTCATGTTTCAATTTTACAACACTTCCTAGACTATTAAACATAGAACATCCTTGTGGGGACAAGAAATCGAATTTGATCTTGAGAAGGTTTCCAACTAATTGATTTGTAGGATATGATAACATCCTCTAGCTGACAAGCTTACAAAACCAAACCTGGGGCTGAACTGAGAGGGAGCTTTTTTACTGACATGAAAGGTTTCTTTTAGTCTTGTATCCTTTGGATGTGGGCACATCAAGTTCATGGAACAGCTTTCACTGTGAGTTCTTCTACTTCTTCCTCTCCCAGTGTAACTGCACTTGGCAGCATGTTGCTTAAACTTTTTTTTTTCAAACTAAAGGACTTGGGGATTTCATTTTTGTTTTGTCTTTTTGTTGACTTACAGGAACTCCAGGATGGCATTGGACAGAGGCAACCTGTTGTCAAAACACTGAATGCAACTGGGGAAGAAATAATTCAACAATCTTCAAAAACAGATGCCAATATTCTACAGGAAAAATTAGGAAGCTTGAGTCTGCGGTGGCACGAGATCTGCAAACAGCTGGCTGAGAGGAAAAAGAGGTAGGGAGACAGAGCCTTTTAGCAGAGCTATTTAAAATGTCCTTTCAAAAAGAATTCATTTCACGAAGGACTATAAGCTGGGTGTAAGGTACTAATGTCAAGAAATCCATCAAATTAATCAATAGCAGCAAAGATATGCTTTTGACTTTTTCTTTGGTACTAAAATGCATACTTGTTGCTCTCTAGTACTTTTCAGTTGTCTTAGACTTCCAAGTTTGGGTCAAAAAATCACACAGCATTGCCTAATGTGGATATCTTCATTGTATTCCATCTTTAGCAAGCTGAATCTCAAGTATTTTGTTCTCCAAAAAAACAAAGAAAAAAGACAATTATAAATAAGTGTTTTGTAGGAAAGATACATGGTTGATAAGATTTTAACAGCAATGCATAGGAACTTTACTGTAAAAACATAATTGGCCGGGCGGTGGTGGCGCACGCCTTTAATCCCAGCACTCGGGAGGCAGAGGCAGGCGGATCTCTGTGAGTTCGAGGCCAGCCTGGGCTACCAAGTGAGTCCCAGGAAAGGCGCAAAGCTACACAGAGAAACCCTGTCTCGAAAAACAAACAAACAAAAAAAAAATTAAAAAAAAAACAAAAACATAATTGTATTATTTAATTTTAGTTCAACTACATTTGCTACTACATACTTGAAAGATTACTTAGGTTAAAAATGTTCAAATTTAAAAGTAAAAAGAAAACAAAAATATACAAAAAATATTGTAGTCTTCAATCACCACTGAACTTTGCGTTAGAATGTTTTGAATACACTGGGAGCCAAATGCATGCTGTTGGAATTCAAGTGCACAGAAACTTTATAAATTAGGTTTGGAATTATGCCTCCATTTATGGATGCTAGTGGCTCTTGTTACATAAAGGAGGACTTGGCCTTTATTTACCAAATAAGACTATTATGATAAATGGTGAAAACTCAATTTAATGGCTGAGTCACTACGTCCTATATATGATCTGCATATTATACAGACATATTTAAAAATACAGACATATGAGTTTTCATGAATACATAATGTATACACATAAAACTTTCTAAAGTTAAAGAATAATATCATTATCTGAATATACTTTTTATTAATCTCGATTTTAAAATATTTTTATTATATTGATATAAAGTAAGGACCCAAAATTTATTGATGAACAAACTCCTTGTGAAATTCTACCTTTTTATTTTCTCTGATTGAAATTCTGGTATTAATCATATAAGCATTCCATTAATTAAATAAACTAATACGTTGATATGTGAAGAGATTTAAAGCTGAATAATAGTGTCATTCCTGATGTGGGCTCAATGTAGTGAAACATAAGATTGTAAGAAATGAGGAGATTAATAATACTGGCATGAAATATTGTAAAATATATTTCATGAAGATCTTGGTGATTAAATAGATTGGAAGATTGTTTTTATATAAATTTTGGTTCTTCTTTTTACTTTTCCATTTATTTATTTATTTAGTATGTATGTGTGTATGCATGCATGCCACAGGGTATGTGTGTAGGTCAGAGGACAACTTGTAGTACTCTGTTCTCTTATTTGACCATGTAGGACCCAGGGATTGAACTCAGGTTGTTGGTCTTAGCAGCAGGAGCCTTTACCTGCTGAGCCATCTTGCCATGCATGCCTCATTACATTTTTTTATGAGCAAACTTACTTTTATTGGTAAAATTATTTATTTTTGTTTTACATTTATTTATTTGAAAATTTTATGCATAAAGTACTGTGTTTACATTATTTTCACCCAGCTTTTTTTTTATAAATACTTGACTATATAGTGTTTGAATAAAATGTATTCCTATTTTTCTGAAGTTTGTTAACCTCAGTGATTAAAATCTTGTATGTTTTGAATTAAATGGAAGTTATAATTTATAAATAATTATTGGAGCACTATATCTGTTCACCAAATGGCTCTGACATTTTATATTCATCTAATTTTGTAGAACTACTTTATACTGACTCTGTTGTAAAATATCCAAATTGTAGGTTAATCACAGTCAGAGATGTGGCTAGAATTAATTAGAAATGTTCACTTATTTAAATATTTTGACCTATACTAAATACTGTACTTTTGTGCTTTCAAAAGTCAAGTTTAGCTTCCTTAAGTTTTTAAAAACTTGGATTTTATACTTGTCTGTTTCATATTACCTGTTTTAAAAATAAATGTTTCATGTTCAGATATCCACTCTGATAAGTTTTGTGGAACAGAACAGATCCTTGAAAGTGTTATATCAGTTAAGTTTTGTAAAATGTAAATATGTTTCAAACAATAAGTGATAGGTTCTTCCAGTTCATTCACTGCTATTTTAAAATATGCGGCAGCAAATGTACAAATAAAGTAATATTTCAACAATACTATGTTGAGATCAAATGTAAAAGGACTGTAATCATAAAATATTCTTAATCAATAGCCTGTTTTCAGTACAACACCAATGGAACTCAACAGGAAACAAGTTATTTATAGCATAGAAGCAAAAGAAGATGTCTATACTAATTAATAATGGTATTTTTATTTGTAATGGTCTTTAAATTGGAAATACTGAAAATTCCTTCATCCGGGATGCATATGAAGGAAGTAATTTCAAACATAAATATGCACAATTATTTGAAACCTTACTGTTATATAACTTTAGGCTTTTCTCTTTGATAGCCCAACATATCTGAAATAATTAGAGGAAAGTTCTCAGAAATGTTTAAATAGTGGTTGACATCTATTTACTTAAAATGAAGTACAAAATGTAATCTATTAGTTATGATGCTATTACCATGGAAATTTCTCTGTTTCTTAAGTCATGTATCAGAGGAGCCTGGTACTATCTATAGGTTTAAAAATGATAGTTATGACTTTAATGGTGTTGTAGACACCAAAATAATCTTTAAAAACAGTGAGATGCAAACTAAAACGTGCTTACTCTGAAAGGAACTTATGGGTAAAGCAAAGAAAGCCTTTATGTGGAGGATTTTTTTAAATTCTGTTCTGTGAATAGAACTCAAGAGATACGACAATCTTGAATAGAGAAACATACCTCTTTCTTTTCACTAATGTCAAAATAGAACTGAGCATATCCTTATATTCTAAATTTTGGCCAAAATAACAAACAAAAATAAAATGCACAGCAATACTAACACTGTGAAATTAAAGGTATTTTCATATGTCATGAGTTACTCTCACAACTATTTCACATGACTATATTTTTTCTTTCTATGAGTTTAGCTTCAAAATTTCTGTAGCATAGCATGATAATTTGGTAATCATATGTAGTTTATAAGCTTCAAATTGGCATGTTAACATCTCTAGCTCCTTAAACACTGTACAATTTTGGGTTTGCATGTAGTAATTACATATATGTAGAGTGTACAGTGTGATACTTCATTACACATTATACATATATTGAACAGAAGGTAACTTGTAACCATTACATTATCTTTAGAAGCTTAAAGCTTCTCTTTTCTAGTTGTTCATAAAATATCTAATGGTGTTTCATTATAAACTATATTCTTTCTTCCATGCTTAAGAATGTGAGAAATTATTCTACCTAGCTTTATTTACTTCAAAAATACAATATTTACTACATTTACATAAAATTTTAACATTTAATATACTCATAATAGGGACATTCATTATATCACAAAATTTTGTAATAGCTTTACAAGTGTTTTAATGTAATTGGATTCTTGGTGTATTTTCTAGTATTGACTTAGTGTTAGGAATCATGGATTTAACCAAATTGCCAAGGGAATCTTCTCTTTGTGCTCAGGATCATAATTTATTTCAATGCCATCATTTTGACATATAGGTACATCCTCATAAAATCTTTTTCTTCTGAAAATTTCAGGAGATGTACATGTCAAGGGAATGTGGGAAACCAAGCTTCAGGGAGTGGATTGCTGACAGCTTCATGAAGAGTACTTTATTTAGGGTAATGTCATCTGATACAAGACTGACCAAGAGGGAAGCAAGGTCACAGGAAATGGAAAAGAAATTTTTAACCTTAAATTGAGTAATCCCTGGATTATAACCTTTAGCACTAAAATTTGTCTTATGGAATTATATTTCATTCTCGTTTCAGATAGATGATGTAACTCCCCTTATTTCACACAATTACTACACTACCTTGTACTGAGGAATACTTTTTCTTAATTTAAAATATGCTTAGTTAATATATTACTTGAATTTGTCCTTTTCCCAATTTATTTTCCTTCCTTCTTCTCTCCCTCCCTCCATCCCTTCCTTCTTTTCTTTCTTTATTGCTTTTTATTTTATTGTGTATATGTGCATAATGTGTGTGCATGTACCTGCCATTGCCCGTGAAGATCAGAGGACAATTTTGTGAAATATGTTCTCTCCTATTTGTACTTAGGTTCCTAGGCTCAAACTATGGTTGCCATGTTTATAAGGTAGTTTGTAACAGTTAAACCATTTCACAGGACATTCCTAACATTTTTATTGAATAAATAGAGGGAATAGAAAAGTTGAAAAATAGAATATTAAATGCCTACATTCCCTCTGTTCTCTTCTTCATTTCTCAGAATCAGCACTTATTTTGCCATACATGCATCTGCTTGATGTCCCCTCCTCCACTCTGCTGTCTGGCCTGATCTAATGTAGGATATAGTATGATTTCACATGCATTCTATTTGTCTTCAAAGAAGTTGAAATACCGTTATCATTCAGCATGTCTTAACTTAGAATGTAAGCATGCCATATAGAGCCATGTGTTGATAACTCCTAAGAAAAAATTTTAAAATGTCATATTATTTAACATACAGTCACTATTGGCATGACCACATTAAATTTAAAATGTCCTGAATTTGTATAATAATATCCCACTTAGTTCATGCATTTCGTATTATTATTTTGTCATTTTCTTACGTTTAAGCCGAAAGCATCTTTCACCTCACTTCCTTTACACTGATACAGACATTCAAAAAAATTACACATCAGTAGCTTTAAAAAAGTTCTGGATCTTTCTGTTTATCCCCTCAGGGTGCCATTTAATTTGCATCATATTCTCTGACTTTCCTGTAAACTGCAAGTTGGGTCTAGGCAAAATTTTAAAAGAACAAGTTGAATTTTCTTTGTTTCCTTACTTTGCAAATACAAGCCTCATAGGATACTGAATACTATATACTGTAACATTTTTCAGGACTTATAATATGAAATTTTGTCAACACTTGATTAAGGTGATCACTGTCAGAAGTGTTTTCAAGTTACATGTATTTTTTAGTAGTAAGTCATATATTAGCATTTGATCCATTTTTGATCCCTCCTGAACCAGCTATTAAACTTATAAAATAACAAGTTTCCTAATTTTGACTAGATATTGTGTTTACAAGTCATTTTATTCTGCTTTTATAAATATTTACCTTTTTCTGCCTTAGATGATGCCAGAGTGTACTCAAAAATTCTTTTAACATTTTATTCAATGTTCTAATGAATTACTTCTACTTTTCTTGATTACTGAAAGCTACTTCTGGCCCCATGCTTGATAATACCATCTCCCATGCTCTCCTCATTTTCTTTAGAGGAAAGCATGTGCAGAAACTGGCAGAGGAGTAGTAGCCCTCTTAAAGGAATATTAACTCTTTCTGGCAAACAGTCCCAGGATAAATAATGTTTAAGTATTACTTTTGCAATGATCTCTTTCATAGTACATAGAATTTGAAAGTTAGACTTGGCATACTCAATAGCCCTTACAGTGTAAGGCTGAACTGGCTCTATTGTGACAGTTAGGGCATTCACCAATCTGATTACCAGGGTAGGCCAGTTCAGGCACCCTCTCCATTATTGCTAGTAGTCTAATCTGGGGTCATCCTTGTGAATTCCTGGGAATTTCCCTAGGACACCTTACCCCATAATGTCTCCCTCTATCAAGATACCTCTTTCATTGCTCTCCCACTCCTTCCCTCCTCCAGCTTGATCATCCTGTTCCCTCATGGTCTCATATCCCATCCCATCCCCTCTATTGCCCTCCCTATCCCCAGTTTACAACATCATCCCTTTTGACTAATAGATGTTTCAGACCTTCTAGTCAAAGTGTTATCTCTGATCTACTCCAGGAATTACCTATAAGTTGCAAAAAAATATGTAAAATACAACAAATTACAGTACTTTCATGGGGTTTCTAGGAGATGCACGTTTATGTAAATGTTTGAAAGTGATTGCTTTTGGTAAGCAAGCACCATCTTCATTTTACCATATCTGTTCCACTTCACTCATATTCAGTAATTGTTTCCCCACAAACAGCTCTTTAACTTAGCTATACCTCAGATAGACCCTTGTCTGATGGTGATGATGACAATGATGGTGGGGAAAGGGTGAAGGTGGGAGTGGTAGTAGCATGTCATACTGTCAGGCATGTTGTGTTATAACTCATAAAACCCTTGCAATAAATGTGAGCTAGATAGATTGTATTCTGTTTTTAATTTCACAGAGGTCAACTGGGAAAACAAACTGTGAAATTCCTTGACCAAGATTACAAATCGTAAAATGTTTGAACCAAGATGCCTGTCTTATTTAACTTTTCTATTGCTGTGAGACCATGGTTAGACACCAAGACCACAGCAACTCTTATAAAGGAAAACCTTCTGTCTATTATCATCATGACAGAAAGCATGGCAGCATGCAGGCAGACATAGTGCTGGAAAAGGAGCTGCTATATGTTGATATCAGGCAACAGATAGTAAAATTTTATACGGAGTGGCATCTTGAGCATAGGAGACCTCAAAGCCCATCCCCACAGTGACATCACCTCCTTCAACAAGGCCATACATACTCCAACAAAGCTATGCCTCCTAATAGTTCCACTCCCTTTGGGGGCCATTTTCTTTCAAACCACCACATTCCACTCACTGCCCCCCAAAGGCTTGAAGCCACATCCCAAAATGCATTCAATCCAACTGCAAAAGTCCCCATAGTCTATAATAGTCTCAAACTTGTTTCAAAGTTGAAAGTCTATTCCAAGACTCATGACAATCTCTTAACTGTAATTCCCCTGTAAGATCAAAATTCAGCATAGAATATACATTATCATTTCAAAATGTAGGGAAGGGAGCATAATGAGGAAATACTGGACTAAAGCAAGACCAAAAACCAGGTGGGCAAACTACAAACTGCATCCATCTCCATGACTGATGTCAAAATGCTCTTCAGATCTCTAGCTCCTTCCAGCTTTGTTGACTGCCACATACTTCTTTCTCTTGAGCTGGTTTGCCTCTCTGTTAGCAGCTCTCCTAGGCAGGTATCTCACTGCTCCGGCATCTCTGACATCTTGGGGTCTCCAAGGCAACACAGGCTTCAACTTAGCATCTTCATGCAATGGTCTCTCTAGGCATCCCTTCAGGGACACCCCTGATACATGCCTGGCCTCAACAACTTCCCTTAGTTGTGGAGACAAATTCCATAGACCCTTTCTTCTATCCTTAACTCAAAAAACACTTAGCCAAAGCTGCCAAGTTATACTGGTTTCTGGTACTTGAACATGACCCCCTTGTTCAATTACATATTCAACTTTCTGTTTTCAATAATTTCCTTTACTGCATAAGTTTGGTGGTCCTTAAACTTGTTCTGTAGACCAGGGTGGCCTCAAACTCAAATCTGCCAGCCTTTGCCTTCCAAGTGTTGGGATTTTAGATGTACACTATCACACCTGGCTCTAAGCTTTTCTTTAATTCCTTTTCACAAGTTGGATGTTTAGCTGGGTGGGATCTTGCAAGGAGGTCATCACTCCCTCTATTCAATTTCTTAATCCATTTATCTCCTTGAACACAGGATTTATCTCTATTCCACTCTCTGGTGCCCCTTTCTTCAATCTGTACATTTTGTATTTTTATTTGCTCAGCTTACATCTTTTCATTAAAATATTAATTAGCCTTACCACTAATAACCACATGACACAGTCTATACTATGCTGTTTTGAGATTTCCTGTGCCAATGGAATTAATCCAAAACTCTTAAATTTAGCTTCAGACAAAATTTTCTGACAAGGGCAAAATAAAGCAGCCACATTCTTCACCAAAATATCATAAGACCAGCCTCTAGGCAACATACTAAAATTCTTTCCCTCTGAAATCTTAAGGAAAGCCCCCATAGTTCATCAAATCATACTCAGTACCACTGTTTTGCATGCTTCTATTAGTATGTCCCTTTAGGCAGTGCTTAAAGCATTCCACTGCTTTCCTAACCCAAAGTACCAAAGTCCAAATTCCTCCAAACAAAAATATGGTCAGGCATATCACATCAATACCCCAGTCCCTGGTTACAACTTCTGTCTTAGTTCGGGTTTCTATTGTTGTGAAGAGACACCATGACCACGGCAACTCTTATAATGGAAAACATTTCTTTGAGGTTGTGGCTTACAATTCAGAGGTTTAATTATCATCATAGTGGGTATCATAGTAGTATGCAGGGAGACATGATGCTGAAGAAGGAGCTGTTACATGTTGCCATCAGGCAACAGGAAGCAGACTGTGACACTGGGTTGTATCTTGAACATAGGAGAACCCAAAGCCTTCCCCCACAATGACACGCTTCCTCCAATAAGGTCATACTTAACTCCAACAAGGCCATACCTCCTAATAGTGCTACTACTCACTTTGAGGGTCATTTTCTTTCAAACCACCATAATGCCTATCCAACTCCACAGTCCTTAATCTAGATTCAATTTTGCATTACCTGTCTCTGTTTCAGCCTGTTGTAGTGCATCAGTTGCTGCCTTCTAACTTTCTATTTGCATTCACTTGCTACATTTAGTGGAAGGGAGCTGAACATGAACGTAGCTTTCCAGTTATGTTGGCCATCATTTTCACTAACTCATCATATGTCTGAACCATCAAATCATATTGTATTCATTCCTTCAACATTTACAAATCCATTTTCTTTGCTTGAAATTCCTTTTTTTTAATTGTATGTTTTCTGCAAAATCCTAGTCATCCCTCAAAACACAATTGTTATATAACCGTGATCTCTTCCCAAATAGAAACAAATGTATTTCCTCTACAGTTCCTTTTTGTTCTTTTAGTATACTATTTTATGCATGCATTGTGTTTGACACCTATTGAGAACAAGGTAGTATTTTGTTCTTAGCTATATAACTCATAATAATAAGACAAAAGTTGATACATTGTAAACATCCAATAAATATTTCCTTAATTCAAATAGTGAGAATTTGCATTCCCATTCAAATTGAACTGAACATTTAAACCTTTACACAGGACATTGTTACATAGGTTATAATAGATCTTCAGGACTAAGTGCTAGAATTGGATTTTCTCCTTTATAATTTAAAGCAGTGAAATGAATTCAGTTAATAATCTTTTAGATGCTCTCCAGAATATAGTACACTTAGAAGACAGGTAAGTGTAGTATCTGTTGCTTATAGCAAAATTTGGCACTGTAGTTTAAAAAAAGTTGTACATTCATTTATATCATTATTATACTCTCACCAATACACTTTGGAGGAAATAACTTAGAATAACTCTAAAAAATGTTATTTCATACTCATCTAGCCTATAGCCAGATGACTTTTAGATTAAATCCATATTATGAAGAGCTATTTTTGGAGTGATCAGTTAGATCTTAGAGTTATTATCCACAGGTGTCCTTGGAAAAGCTGGTCTCTTCCCATCTGTTCTCTGATGACTCTTGAAAAGCTTTCAAGGACATTCATAATTCTTCATCAGAAGACTTTGAAAAATTAGCCTCATAGTTAATCCTTTTATGACATATTTTATTTTATTTTATTTTTGCAACTTGGCAGGCTAGAGCCAAACAGACCAAGTAGAACCAAACATGCTGTTGTACTGACTGATACTGAAAGTGTCTCATGGATAACTACTATTATGTTTACTCATCAAGTCATGCTAAGTTCTTCATTCTCCATTTAGAAACACTGCCCATCTGATTTTGAACTAAATGGAAGAGTAGAACAGATGCTTTTAAAGGATGTTTACTAGCCTTTCCAGTACTGTGTGCATTGGTTTTTTCTATTAAATAAATTACTTGCCAAGTATTATTATATATCTCCCAAATAGTTTATGCCAACTATTGTTATTTTCTAATTTTGATAGGTAATTAATATTACATAAACTAATGGGATAGGATTACATAGAGATAGAATCCTGATTTCCATGAGAAATGGGTCAATTTCTTTGGAAGACTTGTTGAAATGGCTATTTTATTAATTGTTCAAGATTTGGAAAAAGAGTAGATACTACAGACATCTGAAATTGTCTTACATTCTGTTTCTATTGTCTAAATGCAAAGTTACTTTTAAAAAATCTGAACTAAAAATTACAGATGAATAAGTATACAAGGGTATATGACAACAAAAGATGTATAAGAACTTCAGGCAGTTTAATCTAGAAAAATTGCTGATCATAACCAAATTATACTTGAGTGAAAGACCATTTGCATAGTCTAAGAAATAAGAAAAACTATTTAATATATACAAATGCCTTTCCCCAAATGGATTTTTGCCAAACTATCTGCACAGTCAACATAATTAAGTTAAATAAATTCTTAGTACTGAATGTAAATTAAAGTACCTCCTACCCAAATCTGTGGCATACGATGAAGGCAGTCCTAAGAAGAAATATTATAACACTAAATACATATTTCAAAAATCAGAGAGATATCAAATACATAACTTAATAATGAACCTTAGGGCCTTGTATAAACAAGAATAAATCAATTTAAAAGACAGAGTTAAAGAGATGGCTCAGTTGTTAAGCGCACTTGTTACTCTTGCAGAGGTACCAGGGTTGGTTCCCAGTAGTTAATGACCATCTGTAACTCTAGTCACAAAGGAAAAAAAATCCCTCTTCTGGCCTCTTCAGGCACTGAGTGCATGTGCTAAACAACCCTTCCACATGAAATAAAATTAAATCAATCTTTTAAAAATATTAGTAAATATATTAAAACAGTTAAGATTAGAGCAGAACAATGTGAGGTATTGGTTTCTGCTTTCGTAGTAGATAATCAATGAGGTACAATAGATCCTCAAACATCACAGGTTACTGCCATTGTTCTTGATTACCCTCCAGAAATGGATAGAAATACCCTCTGGCCGAATAGTTCAGACAATTAAGTCACAAAACACAGAGAAATCAAGCTGGTACTGAACTAGAAGCTTCATCTGTACTGAATAGATTTTTTTTTCTCCTGGAAGGTACTATGCACACTACCAGGGGAGTAATCAATACTCTTATCAAGCTGTGAGCACTTCATTGCAATCCCAAGTGGCCTGGAAAGATGCTACTACATGCAGTGATGGGATGAATGCTATAGACATTAGCAAATTTCTGACTGGACGTGGGGCCTGCTCCACAAGATGAAACTCATGTCTGTCATGATCCAAGCAGGATCCTGTGACTAGAAAGTTCAGAGACCCTCTGTAGAAATGGACATAGGATTAAATTGCCATCCATCTTTATATGCATGGATTTTAGCATTTCTCAACACTTTTGAGAGATGCTTCTTTTTACAGTATAGAGTGATTAACATAGAGACCCATAAATTGGCCAAAACACATTGATTCAAAGATTATAGAGTACCCAGCCACAACTGGATATCCCTTAGCTGGAAACTCAACTGTCACATTTTTTCAGCACTGTCAGCAGCCCTGCATCTCTGTATTACCACCATTGATTTTGAAGAGAACATTCCTTAATAAAGGCTGGGAATATCCTTTTTTTCTTTTTCTTTTTTTTTTAATTGAAAATAGATTCTTCTCTCATGCAATGCACCCCCACCATAGTTTCCCATCCTTCCACTCCTCTCAGTTCCCCTGAACTTCCCCTCTTCCCCAACCCACTCCTCCTTCTTTTCCTCTTTAGAAAAGAGCAGGTCTCCAAGAGATGACCATCAGACAGGCCAAAACAAGATGCAGTAGGACATAGCAAAAGCACGCATATCGAGGCTGGACAAGGCAACCCTCCGAGGAGAAAAAGAGTCCCAAGAGCTGACAAAAGAGTCAGAGATACACCTGCTCCAACTCTTAAGAGTCTCACAAGAACATCAAGCTAGCAGCCATAACATGTATGTAGAGGACCTCTACATACATGTGCAGACCCATGCAGACACCGTGCTTGCCATATCAGTCTCTGGGAGCCCAGATGACCCCTGCTTAGTTGATTCAGCAGGCTGTGGGCTCCGGCTGTCCTCTATCCCCTCACTACTACAGCCTTCCACCTCCCCTCTTCTGCAGGATTCTGAAATCTCGGAGGGGAGGGGCATGATGGAGACCTTCAGTTTAGACACTTTCTCTGCAAAATGTCTGGCTGTGAGTTTTGGAATCTGCTCCCACCTGCTGCCAGAGGAAGTCACTCTTTATTTTGGCACCAAAATAAAGTATATCAGAATATCATTAGAAATCATTTCATTGATATGTTTTAAGTCCTCAAACACTGATAATTCATGTTCTACCAAAAAAACTATTGTAAGTGATAGAATAATTCTCTTGTATAATGAAAATCTTAGAGATTACAAAGAGAACTTTTTTGTTTATATTTTATTTTTTTAGTGTGTGTGTGTGTGTGTGTGTGTGTGTGTGTGTGTGTGTGTGTGCATGGGCAGATGCCTCTAGAGGTCAGAAGATGTTGTTGATTCCCTGAAGCTGCAGTTACACGTGGTAGCATCTGATCTGACACAGTTGATGGGATTCTGGGAACCAAACTCTGGTCCTCAGCATGAGCAGCAAGTCCTCTTAACTGTTGAGTCATATCTCAAGCCTCTTAAGAGATAATTTTACCAAATTACATTTTGTTTGATTCTTTTATGAAAGCAATCATATTAAGAGTTTTACAGATATTTCTCCATTTAATAAGAACTTACTCTTGAAGAGCTTTCGTATCTATCACCTCATCTGAATTTGTGAAATATTAAGTAAAAAAATCACAATAGTATAGTATATATTAATTATTATGTAATAACATAGTATATTAATTTTATATACTATAATATTGTACCTCAAAAACAGATTAAGATATTGAACTAAGGTTAGCCATATTAGTCACATTTTTGAGGCATGTATAACTAACAATCAGTGACTCTGATCCATGTCTGTGCTTTTCCATTATAGTTGCATATGACCATGTCTACCTGTGTGAAAAATAAACTAATAAGGATGACACAGGCAAGATAAATTAATGAGTATTCACATACTATTTTAGACCCTTCATCAGCCAGTTGAAAATCATCAAGGCTATGTCTTCTCAGATTTGTCCATCTAGAGTTTAAGGAGAATTCTGGCTGTGATGATATATTTATGAATTTTTTCTGATGAAAAACTTGAAAACTAAAGAAGGACACAAGACTGGAGATGAGCAAGTGAAAAGAAAGGAAAGAAAATACAGAGGTATAGGTTATTGGCACAAAAATTATAACAGAACGTAACAGTATCCGAATATAGGTATCATTTGTGGAGAGTTTTAGAAAGGAAAGAATCCTGAAGCATTAACAACTTGCCATTACTGTCCTTCAGTGTTAAAAAATACAAATTAAAATCAGAGTTCTTTATAATGACTATAATTGTTTTCATTGCTACATTAATATTTTTGTTGGTGGTGGTGGTGGTATAAATCTGTAGGTTATATGAGGTACAGAACCTAACTAGGGTTACATGTAAGAAGCAGATTCTAACTTTACAATTATTTTTTAATGGTCAGAGTCTTTTAATGATAAAACATCTGTTTCACTTACTGATGCCTTTGTTGTGTCCATGCCAATTAACCTTTACACTAAACAGAAGAAAATAAGAGTAATTTGAATAGAAAGTTAATAAATTAAGTAAACCTGTCAACTAAATGCTGTGTAAAAATCCCCTATGTTCCCACTTGTGTTGATTACATATGAAACTAAATAACATAGTACTTTGACATTTATGTTTTATTTTACCATTGTGTTCCCTCTGGATACTATAAGCAGAAGTTGAAAGTCCTCTCTGTAATATGACTGCTGAGCAAATGTTGCTTGATATCAACTAAACTTTGTTTAATTTTAAGAACACAGGCATAGAAACCACTGTTTTATTTCTATTTTTTAACAAAGAAAATATAGTATTAACTGAATAGTATAGAAAAACAAATCCCGCAGAGCTCATACTGGCAAGTTGTTAAAACTTTAAGATAAACAGCCCAGGGAGCAAAAAGGGGAAAGGGAACCTGGAGCTATTTCAGTATATTATTTCAAATGTCAAAATTTCAAGAGCAAATGCATAAAACAGCCAAAGAGAGGGGGAAACTGTGAACCATTATTTGAAGAACAAACAAACAAAAGAGATTCTTTCTGAATTGACTAAGGTGTTAAACCTACTAGAAGAGAATCAAATTATCCTATTAACAAATACCATCACATGAGGAAAGGCAAATGTCCAAAGTAGACCAAACAAAAATTGAAAAAGATTATGATTGCATTCCACTACATTTTTAAGTCAGAGGGTCTCATGCCTCCACTTGTGTTTGTCTTAAGATTGCAATGAACATTGGTGGTATTCTGTGTTTTCATTTAAATTTTAAGATTCTATTGTATGTGGTGATATATTGTGTCCCCCAATATATTTTGCATTCTAATAAACTTATCTGTGGTCAGAGGCCAGAACAGCCACTAGATAGACATAGAGGCCAGAAAATGGTGGCACACACCTTTAATCCTATCACTTGGGAGGCAGAGATCCATTTGGATCTCTGTGAGTTCAAGGTCACACTGGAAACAGCCAGACATGGTGACACACGCCTTTAATCCCAGGAAGTGATGGCAGAAGGCAGAAAGGTACATAAGGCATGAGGACCAGGAACTAGAGCCTTTGTTATGCTTTTAAGCTTTGAGCAGCAGTTCAGCTGAGATCCATTCAGATGAGGACACAGAGGCTTCCAGTTTGAGAAAACGAGATCACCTGAGGAACTGGCAAGGCGAGGTTAGCTGTGGCTGGTTCTGTTTCTCTAATCTTTCAGCGTTCACCCCAATACCTGGTTCTGGGTTTGTTTTTATTAATAAGACCCTTGAAGATTTGTGCTACAATTGTACTTCCATTAAAAGGAAATCAGGAAGGAAATCACATTAAATATGCATATTTTGGGGGGGGTAATAAAGAAATTTTAACAACCTCACTTTTCCAGTCTATGAAGATGAGATATTGTATTTGTGTCTTACATAGTTTATCCCAATGTTTTCTAAATCAATATATAAATCTTTTTATGCATATTCTTACATATTTATCCTTGTTGATACTATTGCAAGTGGAATTTTTCTTAACTGTCCTTTTAGATAGTTTCTTGTTAGTATACCAAAGTAGAGCTGTTTTTTATACTTTGGTGGCAAAAATGCAAATAAACTAAAAGGACTTGAATAGTCCTTTTCTACAGTGAAAGCATACAAATGGCCAACCAAAATGTAAAAAGATGATCATCACCATAAATTAACAGAGCAGTGCAAAACAAACCATACGATTTGCATTTTCCAACTGCTATGATACTAATTATTTTTTAAAAGAAAATTATTGGTGATGATGTGAGGAAATTGCCATATTTGGAATTTGGTAAGAAAAAAAAACCTAATGAAGCTGATGATGATCCCTTTAAAATTAAAAATAGAATTTCCATGTTATGGAAGAGTATCACTTTTGGGTACATAGCCAAAGAAAATGGAATCAAGATATTGATGGGCAATTAATATTCTCACATTCTGTGAAGCATTATTCACGCTATCCAAGATATGAAATCAACATAAATGTACATTGACAAGTGAGTGGATGACAAAAACATGCCATATTCACAGGAAAGAATATTGTTTAGCCTTAGAAAGTAAGGAAATACAGCCATGAGTGACAACATCTAAAATACTGTACAACATGAAACATGTTCATCACAGAAGTACAAATACTGCACATATTAAATATATGAGGTAACTGAAATAGTTAATAGAAGTAGATTTTAGAGAGTAGTTTTCAGGGGATAGTCAAGAAGGTAACTAGAAGCCATTATTTGATGGGTTCAAAGCTTCAGTGATGTAATGAATAAGTTCTAGAAATATGCTATTTAAAACTTTGTGCTTTTAGATTTAAAAATGAAGAAGAAATAATTTTTAAAAACTTTGGCGTTGATGGGTATGTTTATTAACTTGATTTTAGTGATTGCTGTATGGAATTATGCCACTGCCTTAACTCATCAAATTGTATACTTTTCATGTGAAGATTCTTGTGTTTATAAATTAAATTTTAATAAAGCTGCTAAAATAAAGATGTCTATACAGATACAAATTTTTTTTAAACAAAACTTAGGCTTTGGGTTTTTTAGGACCTTTATTGACATCTGTTGCCTCTAAAGTCTAGTGATTTATCTTTCCTCCTTGTGATGTAGCCTTATTTTTCTGTGTGATATTTGCATGATGCAAATATGTACCTGCAGTATTCCTTAACACATGGCCTTTTCCTTGACTAATGTTTTCATTATATTTTGCCTTTTGAAGACATACAGTGAGGAAATTATGTATTTTTAATAAATCATCAAACTCCATCTTATATTCATGAGGAAAGTGATGCTTGGCAACCTCAAATGGGAGAGAGAAGCTCCCCTCAATCTTCAGCAACCTACAGAGGAATTTTCTTTATACTATGACATTCTGTTGCCTGCCCTATTGAACCAAGTACCAGGACCCATGTGTTGGTTTATTATACTTTACCTCTGGCATCTGTGATTCTCTTGTTTATAACAATCCTTGAAGATATCCCTTGTATTCAATTTGGATTTAATATTTAATTAAATGAAGTAGTCTGTTTGTAGGTGAAAAATCAGTCTTTAGGATGTACTTGGAATACTTTTGAAGTTCTCCTGTATCATATGCTCAGTATTTAGTAAAAGTGATTATTGATCTGGATAATAAATATTTCAGTGATAAAGTCAAATCTTAATTCCTAGAGATAATTGAGAAGCAGGTTTTATATAAACAAAACACATTTACGTAAGTTGTGTTAAGATATTCCTAAAGATTAATGAATTTGTTGTTTAAAACTTAAACATGCCGGGCGGTGGTGGCGCACGCCTTTAATCCCAGCACTCGGGAGGCAGAGCCAGGTGGATCTCTGTGAGTTCGAGGCCAGCCTGGGCTACCAAGTGAGTCCCAGGAAAGGCGAAAAGCTACACAGAGAAACCCTGTCTCGAAAAACCAAAAAAAATAAAATAAAAAAAATAAACTTAAACATTATCATGCCATGCCTCTGCTAATAAAACTCCAGTGAATATTTGGTAATACTGAGACAATATATTAATATAGAAAAATATAAAGAGCCCCCTTTTGTTTGATATCATTCACTTATTTATTTACTTAGTGCTCCACCATTAAACTCAAGTCACTAGGCATCTCTACAACCTTGTCAAGCTCTTTCGAATCCAGCCTAGTCTTATCTTTCCAGTATTGTCTCTTCCCAGTCTCTTTCATTAAACAGGCTATGAAGTTTAGGCTATCATGCCATTCTCTGTACTATGACACTTTCTAGCAAGTCCCATGCCCTTCTTCATCTAGTGAACATGTTCCCTGGAATGACAGTAGTATTTATGCTCCTGAGAGGTAAGTCTCCCCTTTCAATTAATAGGATCTTTAGTAGGTTGTTTCCTATTGGAAAATGGGTAGATTTAAAATTCTTACTGTGCCCTCCTGCCACTTGATCACCCCTCTCTATTATTCACCTTGATGACCACATGTTAGCCACCACAAACTTCTTCCCCCTTTCTTCAGTCTACTTTCAGATTTGTTTCAGTCTCACTGAGGAGCTCAGCCCATCCTGGATCTCTTGATCACATCCCTCCATTAATACTATGATTACAGTTATTTACCTACACACCAAGTGTGAATACTTTTTATTCATTGGAATTTCTAAGCATTTTTTCTACCTTGAGAAAAGCTAATGTTGAAGATTTTCTCATACATGTCATCCAACCAATGTGTACATGTTTCCAGGGCTCAGTTTCAATTTCCCTTACCCAGAGAGACTCATTAAAATTACTCACTCTTGCTCAGCATAAGACCACTGATTCTTCTTATTAGGAAGAGATTACACTGCAAATAACAGCAAGTATATTTGTTCTGACACTGAATATTTTCACTCAGGTGCCCCGAAGAAAAAATAATTCTAAATTTTGATAGTGATAATTAATTAATTTGTATTTTTACTTAGTACAATTAATAATTTACCTTGCCTTTTGCATGCATCACCTGTAGTGAAGTTTCTAACACTTGTTAAACATTCTATAGTATTGGTGAAATTATTATGGCCACTCCACGTAGTTAAAAGGGAGGTTTATTTTGTGGGGTAACTTACAAGTGAAGGGATAGTTTACAGGGTCTGGAAAAGGTGTAGCGCAGTCTGGTGGTGTTCTCTGGAGAACTCTGTTCGGTCTACCTTCAGCGTCCAGGGTACAGGAACCAAGAGACCCTGCTCATCCAGATCTCGGGTCTTCAGCGTCCTCTCTCAGCCCCGCCTTGTAGACATAACCATTACCTCAATGGGGGTTGGAACTTCCAGGTCAAAGCTGGAATGGCTACCCACTACACTACATTGTGACATGGTATCCAAAACTAGACTAACTATTCCTATTGAAACAATTTGTTTCTTAACATACAATATAGTTACCATAGTTCTCATTTTACAGTTTATAAATAAAATTTTCTTATAATAATCTTGTTTGATTTATACACTTACAGTTCACAGTAACATGCTTCTTCCTGTGATTATCAATTTAATGCCTACACAATCCATAATACTATACTATGCTCCATATAGTTATTGTGTCTTTGTTTCCTATCTCTCACTATCCGAGTAGTATTAAGTGTCTGATACTTCATAGGAATGTAATAAATATCACTTGATACTTAGCTATGATTATTACATTTTAAAGAATCAAATTCATGAACAAAATCACCATCTCTGACTAGCCAAGTAACACCCTATATTTGTCACTTGTATCAAAGACAGTGCCTGATGCATTGTTGATTTGCAAATATTTATTAATGCAAAATATTAAATTAGTAGCAGGCTAATGTGAATCGGTGTTTAACAATCCCCGGGAGATCAGGGTGTAACTTTTCAATGTGCCCTATTCATCCCAGGAAATGATATAGATTCACAGTAGATATTTAAATAGTTCCTAAATTCTAAAAGATATCCCTCATGGTGTTTAGCTTACATTATTCACCTTGTCTCTTGGAAACCGATGGACAAAATTGTGGACTCCAATCGGAAAGTTTATTATAGAGTTCTTCATTATAATGGACTATTTTTATTTTAATTTCATGCTGTTATTATTTAATTGTTTGAGCTCTTTTCTATCTTGTTGCTCTTGAAATGCAAAACGAGCTTTATGAGCTTTGATGATTTATGCCTAGTAAAAAGTATATATTTTCTAAAATAATAAAGCTATTATCTTACCTTATTCAGTATTTAAATTCTAAATAGTCATAACTTCAGCAATGATTTTTAAACTTCTGGGTCCAAGGCACTTCTATATGCTTAAGGATTGATCAAGATTCCACATTTTTGGATTATGTAGATTATCAAGGACAAAAGGGTCATGTTGACATTAAAACAAATGTTTTGGTAAAATAAATATATATTTATGGTAGAAAATATATAATGAGAGAAATTACATTATTTGGGGATTTTGTAAATCTTTATGCTTAGCTTAAGAGAAGATAGTTGGTTCTTATATGTAATTCTGCATTCATCCTATTGCATATCTCAAATCATGTATCCACTAGAAACCTCATAAGAGAATGAGAGACCAAAAGACAAATAATAGCTTAGTATGGAGTAAAATAGTTTTGACCTCACAGACTCCCTGTATGCTTCTCAAGAAGCCTATGGGGTTCCCACATCCCCCTTCAGGAACTGCTGTTTGAGGGAATGTAACTATTCTTGTACCTCCTGTGGCTACAATCTTTTAAAGAATAGTAACCTGCAATTCTGAAGAACTTAGCTAGGATTGTGTTCAGATGTCCAATAAATGAAATAGAAATACACTTTGCCCAAAATGAAAGTGATGAACAAAGTGTCTTCTTCCCCCTCCCCCTTCCCTTTCTTTTTCCTTCTCTATCTCTCACTCAGTATGTTTATGTGTGTATTTGGCTCCCTTCTGCATATACTGTATTTACACTGTATAGAGTACAGAATAACAGATGACTTTTGGTGAAATAAAAGTCATGAGTACCTCAAATAATTAAACTATGTAGTTACAGTAATCATCGTAATACCAAGAGAAACATCATTAAGTGGCAATTAAAGAAGTAAAACTATAGTCTCCTATTCCTTGTTCTCCCTCTCTGTTTTTGATCCAGCTGGGATCTCCCACTCACCCAAGCTCTCTTTCCCTCGACCCTCGCCCTTCACTACCCCCACTCCTGTCCAGGCTGTTCATGTAGATCTCATTCCATTTCTCTGTCGTTGGGCGATCCCTGTGTCTTTCTTGGGGTCCTGTTTTCCAGGTAGCCTGCCTGGTGATGTGAGTAGCAGTCCAGTCATCCTTGTTCCACATCTAGTATCCTGTTATGAGTGAGTACATACCATGTTTGTCTTTCTGAGTCTGGGATACCTCACTCAGGATGATTTTTTCTAGATCCATCCATTTGTCTGCAAACCTCATGATGTCATGGTAAATGAAGACCACATGAGAATAGGAAGAAACAAAGTGCTAGAGAGGCCCACAGAAATCCACAAAGATACCCCCACAACAGACTGCTGGCAATGGTCGAGCGACAATCCGAACTGACCTACTCTGGTGATGGGATGGCCAAACACCCTAATTGTCGTGCTAGAAACCTCATCCAACTACTGATGGACCTGGAGGCAGAGATCCATGACTAGGCCCCAGGTGGATCTCTGGGAGTCCAATTAGCGAGAATGAGGAGGGTTTATATGAGAGAGAATTGTTGAGACCAAGGTCGGATAAAGCACAGAGACAAATAGCCAAACAAACGGAAACACATGAAATATGAACCAATGGCTGAGGGGTCACCAACTGGATCAGGCCCTCTGAGTGGGTGAGACAGTTGATTGGCCTGATCTGTTTGGGAGGCATCCAGGCAGTGGGACCGGGTCCTGTGCTCATTGCATGAGTTGGCTGTTTGAAACCTGGGGCCTATGCAGGGTCCCTTGGCTCAGCATGGGAGGAGGGGACTGGACCTACCTGGACTGAGTCCACCAGGTTGATCTCAGTCTGTGGGGAAGGCTTTGCCCTGGAGGAGATTGGAATGGGGGGCGGGCTGGGGGGAAGGTGAGGGGGGCGGGTGGGGGGAGAACAAGGGAATCTGTGGCTGATATGTAGAACTGAATTGTATTGCAAAATAAAAATTAAAAAAAAAAAAAAACTATAAAAGAAGTTATTTTGTGGTTAGGAAGAAAGAATAATATGAACAGAGCTTTGAATGAGTTTTTAAAAGGAGAAAAATGAACCAGAGACATAAGTTGTTTTACTGAATATTTCCCATGTTTTATTGCATATTAAATTGACATAGTTTTAATTTATAAACTGCATTTTATAGGAATATGAATATGAAAGTTTGGGGATTGAGTTAGGACCTCTAAAGACTTGGCCCTTTGGCCCCAACTACTTTCTATCTCTCCTTTACATTTCAAGTATGTTGTTGACTTAATCAGTGTCTATCATTTTTGTAGAGGTTCTATTTTCCTGTCTCAGGATCTTTGTACTCTTTTTCTCTGCTTAGAATATTCTTTCTCACAGTGTTTACATTGTGTGTTCCCTCACCTATATTATTTCTTTATTACTTAACCTAATTCAAGTTGCTATCAAAAAGACAAATATTATCAGTGCCTTGCTTAGCCATTATCAGAGAAGCTTCCTCCTACCCCACAGGGAACAAATACAGAGACCCACAGCCAAATATTATGTAGAGAGTGAGAAACCTTGGAACACTCAGTCCTAAATGAAAGGTCTTCATCACGTCCCTCCCCTCAGAGCTCAGGGAAACCCACTAAAGAAGAGGCTGAAAGAGTGTAAGAACCAGAAGGGATGGAGAAAACCAAGGAAACAACGACCTGTATATCAACACGAACAAAGCTCATAGAGGCAGCAGATACAGGGACTTCATGGGTCTGTATTAGGTCTTATGCGTATATATTATGGTTTCTACTTTAGTGTTTTTTATGGGATTCCTGAGTGTGTGAATGAATGAGCCCTCTTGAGCTCTTTTCTTACTGTTTGTTTTGTCTAATTCTGATGAGTTAGTTGTTGTTTTACCATATTATATTATTATTCTTTTTTTTTTTTTTTGGTTTTTCGAGACAGGGTTTCTCTGTGTAGCTTTGCGCCTTTCCTGGAACTCACTTGGTAGCCCAGGCTGGCCTTGAACTCACAGAGATCCGCCTGACTCTGCCTCCCGAGTGCTGGGATTAAAGGCGTGCGCCACCACCGCCACATTTTAGTGGCTAAACACAATATGGGAAATTTTCAGGAATTCAAACTTTAAACCATTGTTTCTGATGAACAAGGAGCTTTGCTCCAAATGGTGATTCAGGAGGCTCTCAATGATACTTTAGTTTTTTGTGTGCGTGTGCGTGTGTGTAACACCAACAGTTTGACTGTTTGGCTTTCATGTCCTTTCTTCTGTTAGAAAGAGAAAAATTAAACGCTATCACCTGTGACTTGAATTGGGATGAGTGGGTCAGGGCTGGCTTATGAGTGTGACCTGGCATCTGTGAGTTGTCACTTTTATTCATACCCCACAGGTAAGACATGTAAATAAATAATGATAATGGAAACTGAAAAATGATAGCTGAACAAGTAAGAAGAATTGAGATTTTCATTGAAGATCAAGCTGGTCTGTGCCATGTGCATTTTGCTCTAGAGCCAATGACTCAGTGAGGCCTTTTCTGGTCAATATTGGATTTGACCACTCTTTGACACTTATTCAACATTCCTTATCACTCCTTGCTACTGCTAGTTGCTTTTATTCTTGAAGCATTTAACACTATGTCAGCATCTGTATACTTTATTTCTTTGCCATGTTTAATATCTCTACTCTCCAGCAATAGAATTCAGATTGTACACAACAGAGACCATTTCTATATTATACCCACGCTGGAACCATGACAAATGATTGCTGCATTGTAATCATACATATACTTTACCTAGATCTGGTCAAAGCTGGTTGCACACATACTCACAGACTGACATCAAGATTTTAATTCTATTTCCACAGAATAAAAATGTCAAAATAGATTGTCAGAAAAGAGAAATAAAGCTGACAGATGGCGCACAAAAATCTGAATTCAGATAGTTAGCTTGCACACTTTTACAGGTGTTATAAACACTTCCATGCATATAAGCATGCACACTTGGGCAAAATTGAGTTAGAACTAGAAAGTTCATTATTCATATTCTTCCTTCTTTCTTATTTATTTTACCCATTGTATTTTATCTACCATATTTTGAAAGCTGCTAATGAAGCATTAGGCAAACATTTGGGGTGTCTCAAAGCACGCAAAGTCCTTACAAGTACACTGTGAGGTGATTGCCATTTGTCCTAGTATTAAGCCAAAGAAGCTGAAGCCTTGTGGAAGTTAAGTAATTTGTCCAAATGCCCTCAATTAGCTGAAAACATTTTGATTTGTATTGGGCTTTCAGGCATTTTCCAACTAATTCTTTGTGCCATCCATTTGCAAACCTACCTAAAATATGGTAACCATTTAATAATGAGAAATAGATAGCTTCCCTGAAGACTCCTCATATGTTATCTACCTAAGGATAAACTCATTTATAGTGACAGAGCAAACTTAGCAAACCTCTTTGGTTTTTTAGACATTGGTAGTATATGGCCTAATAGACATACAGATATTGTCAACACTAGCTGCATTTAGTAGGTTATCTTAACAATAAGATGACAAGAAGTTGAGGCATGTTGGGGGGATTTAGTGGGACTCTAGAGAGAGAAACAGAAGAAAGATATGAATATTTTTATTGTATACATATTGAATGTTTCAAATAATAATGAAATAAAGTAAATTATAATGAAAAATTAACATGCACACAATTTGTGGACACAACCATAATCCATCTCCGAAAAACATGCTGTTTCAATAAGTAGTATGTCTGAATTTCAATCCTGACAGGGAGAGATTGACCTGGCCAAGTTATCTGGTGTGTCACCTTAATTTTGTATATGTCTAAAGGTTCTCAAATGGCAAGATATTGGCTATTCTTACTTTCAGTTGATTATTTAAATACTTGTGAAAGTCAACTGACGGAATAGCAAAAAGCTAAAAACTGGTAGGATAGAAAATTTAGGGATACCTTTGTGCTGTGATATCACAATGTCAAGAATCAGATAAGAATGATAAAGGTTTAGAAAAAAAATACTTTAAAACAGTAAGGTGAGTAGTTACTTTTTATAATTTGTGGACATAATCCGTAGAAAATAAACTCTTTACATAGCAATAATAATGGAACTGTGTGTGGGGTGGACTTGGAATTAAATTTCTAGTGGATCATTATACATGGATTCAGCAGTATGGGACAAATCACATTAGGATGACAATGACATCTGTTGGAATACTGAGGCTGGTGACTAAAAATGTCTATCTCTCAGGTTGAAAACTCCATTATGAAACCTTCAAGTTAGGAATTTGAACACAGTTATATAAATGAAATATGAATGAAGATATGTCATAATATTCTAGTTAATATGATAAATTACACAATTTAAAAGTAACACATGTATTGTAAGTGATTAAGTATTGTGTGTTCATGTATGTTATAATTCTAGATGCATTTTCTAAAGTTTCTATCTAAACATTCACTAAAACACCTGGAGAGAAAATTCTCATGTAGAAAATGAGATACACCATCACATGTCTACATATAAGGTATACAAATCTAAGATTTATTTTCTTCATTGAGAGAATTAGGTAAGCAAGATGAAGTATGAGTTGACTACTAGAAAAGATTCCAACATGGGAATATATAGTACTTGGCCTACAGCCCTGGATAAATGCACGTACATGTACTGTCACATTAGAAATCATGTCATGGAGATTAGACAGTGCCTTCCTCTTACAATAAGAGCATCCCCATAGAACTATTCATAAAAGTTAATGGTAAATATATTGAATTTACATTAAATTTCATTGATAACTTTTCCTTTCTGATTATTCAAATCTCCCCTATCATGGTATATTCTTCCTTCAATTGCATCAGCAATGTTTGTACTGTAAATAGTAATGGAGCCATATTTCAGATGAAAACCATTATTTAAGATAAAAAGAACAGCTAAATGTATTGAAATGCCTCTAAAAGAAAAATATTTCCCATTTAATTGCAGATGGGAAATGTTAAATATCCCATTCATTGTTATTACTACCACATGCCTGAATAAATTCTAACATAAGCATTAAGCAAGTAGATAAAAAAAATAATACTTCATCTGATGAATGCCAACATAAAACACATTTAAACTGTTCTGTCAAGAGACAAGCCTGGAAATGCTGTGTTCTGTTGCTTTCTGCAATCATCTGAATACATAAATTCAAACTGCAGCTTTTCAAAGTTTAAGTTGAGGCTCTTGTAATTTCAGAAAACATGTTCACTTGGAAAAGCAAATTATACAAGGTCCCAGTGGAGTTTTTGTACCACATTTCTATATAGTATTTGAATTGTATGGAAAATACAAGATAATAAATGACTACTAAATATTTTCATATTTTAAAATGTTATACTTTTAAAAAATTAAATCATCAGAGAAAGTTTTCTTTGTTGTATAAAGAGATGGTTTCAAAAGCTCTTAACCAGGTCTTCTAGTTCTTAATGATTTCTTCTATCCAGAGGTTCTTAAAATGTTTTCTAAATTAGTGTACAGTTAAAGTCTATACAATGATCTGCAAGTTATTGCCTTTCAACCTAACACTGACATTAATTACAAACTGAATTTAATTATTTTTAGTGCATGAATGGACCTTAAATATTCTCAGTGCCCCAAAAAACTACAATAAGAAAATATAGCAGAATTACATTTGAAATTTCAAATTACATTTGAAAGTTAGTAAATTTCAAAAAATAATTTATTGATTTAATACAGCTACACTAATCTTCACTTATATTTATTTTATAATTTAGCCAAATAGGCTATTATTTAGGTTAAAAGAGCTAAGGTGGTAGAGGAGGCTAACCCACCAAAAAATAAATATATTTTAAATATTCCATGACTTTTGTTACAAGATCCAAGGTAAATTATTATTCAACAACACACATTTAATAGTACAAAAATTATAAAATAATGCTTCATAAATCAATTGAACTGATTTTGCAGAAGAAATAATGTCAATTTATAGAAACACTTCATTGTAAGAATTAATTCTAAATGCATTTAAGATGGATTAACACTTACATTTTTGGTGAAAACAAATGTATCTGGAATAAAATCAACATGTAAATAATTACAGAATATAACCACTTTAAAAACACCTAACAGTGAAGAAAAGAATAAAGAAATAATCTATGGGGTTTGTGTGTTCAGAAACAAATCAAACCAGAACAAAAACAGTCTAAAAGGTGAAAGAAAACCAGAAATGTGTTCTCCATAAATATATTTATGCACATCTGAAAAACTTATATAAATAAACAGAACAATGAGAAATGCACAATATAAAATAGACAACAGAAACTTTGGGAAATTTTATATGAATAACCTGTTAGCACTTTTACTAAAAGAAGCTAAAGAATATCCATGAACATTTTTCTATTTATTATAAAATATAAAGAGATATATTTAAAACTAATGAAAATATGGAGAAGCTCACATTTTCTAATCCTTTTCTTTCTTTCTTGTTTTTTTTTTTTTTTTTTTTTTTTTTCTTCCCGAGACAGGGTTTCTCTGTGTAACAGTCCTGGCTGTCCTGGATCCCACTTTGTAGACCAGGCTGGCCTTGACCTCACTGAGATGCACCTGCCTCTGCCTCCTAAATGCTGGGATTAAAGGCGTGTGCCACCACTGCCTGGCTTGCATTTTCTAATTTTTGGTGATAGTTAATGAATGTCTTTAATGGCAGTAATACCATAATAATTAACAATGAATATTGAGATTCATGATTTTTATTTTTAATTTTTTCTTGTTCTAAAGATTTATTAGATACATGTGCCAAAATGAACAAACAAATATGTTATAAATTTGCTTGTTACAATGAAAAATTGTAACTAAATATCTAATAACAAAGGAAAGGTGAAATGCACAATCCATTACATCTTATTACTGTGACTTTTTATTAATTAAACGTATTCATTTATTTTACATCAGGACTGCAGTTTCCCCTCCCTTCTCTCCTTCCATTCCTTCCCCACATCTACCTGTCCCCACTCAATCCACTCCTCCTTTGTTTCTGTTCAGAAAGGTGCAGACCTCCCATGGGTATCAACAAAGCATGATATATCAAGTTGATGTAGGACTAAGTTCCTCCCCTTGTATAAAGGCTGGGCAAGACAACACAGTGTGAGGAATAGGTTCCCAAATCCAGCCAAAGCTTTAGGGACAATCCCTGCTCCCACCCTTAGGAGTTGCACAAGTAGACCAAGCTACACAACTGTCACAAGTTGAGAGCCTTGGTAGATCCCATGCAGGCTCCCAGGTTGTCATTTCAGATTCTGTGAGCTCCTATGAATACAGGTTAGTTGTTTCTGTGCACTTCCTTGTGATGTCCTTGACCCCGCTCGCTCATACAATCCTTCCTCCCTCTCTTCAAGAGGATCCCCCGATCTCAGCCTAATGTTTGGCTGGGGAATCTCTACATCTGCTTCCAGTAACTGGATGAAGTCTGCATGATGACAATTTGGGGTAGTCACCAATCTCTGAGTATAGCATAATACCAACAGGCATCATTATGTTGACTTTTTTTCTCTGATAGTGTGTGGTTCTATCCTAGGTGTCTGGGTCATCCTATCCTAGCACTCTGGGTAGTGTCAAGGGTAGGCTCATTTTTTTAGTATGGGTCTGAGTCTGGACTAATCATTGGTTGGCCACCCCTACAATCACTGAACCACATCCAGCACAACCCATAGGCAGGACAGATAGCAGGTTAAAAGTTGTGTGGCTGGTTTGGTTTCCCCTTCCCTCCACTGAAATTCTTGCCTGGTCACAGGAGATGACTAGTTCAGGCTACATATCCACTATTGCTAGAAGTCTTAAAATGGCCGCCTTACCAAAAGCAATTTACAGATTCAATGCAACCCCCATAAAATTTCCAATAGAATTCTTTACAGACATTTAAAGAGCAATAGTCAACTTAATATGGAAAAATAAAAAAACAGGATAGCTAAAACAATCCTGTAAATGGAGGCTTTTCTGTCCTGCCTAGTCCCACAGTCACTTTGAAAATAATCACTCAGAGGCTTAATATTAATTACAAACTCTTTGGCCTATTGCTAAGTCTTATTAATGAGTAGGTCTTGCAACATAAATTAACCCATTTCTATTAATCTATATTTTGACACTTGTCTTGTGGCCTTACCTGTGGTCTAATACATATTCGTCCTCCAGCAGTTGGCTGGTATCTGTTCCCGACTCTGCCCTTCTCCCTGTATCTCTGCTTGGATATCCCACCTGGCTCTATCCTGCCTTGTTATAGGCCAAAACATCTTCTTTATTAACCAATCATAATAAAACATATTCACAGCATACAGAGAGGTTATCCCACAGCACAATCCTGTAGAATAAAAAGACATTCTGGAGGAATCACCATCCCTGATTTCAAGGTCTACTAGAGAGCTATATAGTAATAAAAACAAAGTGGTCTTGTCATAAAAACAGACAGGTAGATCAATGGAATCAAATAAAAGACCCAGATGTAAATCCACACACTTAGGGACACCTGATTTTTGATAAAGAAGCCCAAAATAGGCAACATAAAAAAGAAATCAATTTAAATAAACAGTGCTGATCTAACTGGATGTTGGCATATAGAATTTAAATAGATCCATATCTATCACCCTGTACAAAACTCATGTCCAAGTGGATCAACGACCTCAACATAAATCCAGTTACACTGAACCTGATAGAAGAGAAAGTGGAAAATAGCTTTGAATGCACTGGCACAGGAGACAGCTTCCCAAACAGAACACCAGCAACACAGATACTAAGAACGACAATTAATAAATGGGATCTCATGAAACTGAAAAACTTCTTTCTGTAAGGCAAAGGACACTGTCAACAGGACAAAATGGAAACATAGAATATGAGAAAAAAAAAACTTTTCCAATCCCACATCTGATAGAGGGCTGATCTTAAGTATGTAAAGAACTCCAGGAACTATTACTCTGAGTCTTAAAAATATATTTCAGAGTAATTAATAACCTGTCAACTAAGCTTAATTTTTGTGTTTGTACATCTGAAGATTGGACTCAAGGTCCTACATGTTTAAGTCAAGTACTCTATGCCTTAACTAAACCCAGCCCTACTCACAATAGAATATTAAATGAAGAAAATTTGTAAATAATATTTATAGAGCTTTGTCACAATTAACTATAAAATCTTAATTATAATGATTAAGCACATTTATTTTCTTGGCTGAGTACTTATTTTTTTGGTTTTTCAAGACACGGTGTCTCTGTGTAACAGCCCTGGCTATCCTGGAACTCACCTTGTAGACCAGGATGGCTTAAAACTCATAGAGACCTGCCTGCCTGTGTCTCCAGAATGCTGGAATTAAAGACCTGTGCCACCACTCCCAGCTGGTTAAGTACTTTTAAGAGTGTAAACATACAAGCATCAGTGTGAAACAGTCAGTCACACAGTAAACCCCTTTATCCATGTTATAAAAATATCATATTAATTCTATATTGTGCTGAATTAAAATTATTTTTGTTTGCCTGTATTTGAGTAGTATTTTGGGGTGTAGAAATGGAGGAAGATTGCTTGTAGAATAGTTTCTTGCTTCATGAGAATAAAATATTTCTAATTTACCAAAACAGAAAAAAAGAATTTAACCACACAATTATATCATCTGAGAGTTACTACAGGCTTTTGAAATTTTATTCTGTACTTGAGGCTTCTCATCTAAGACCAGATTCTGAAAGTAAATAATGTTGTTCCACATTCTAAAACAAACTTCCAGAAGTTGAGATAATCTATTTCCCTATAAGGTTTATCAAAGTAACAGTAGCAGTAATTCTACTGCAAGAAATTTCCACTTCTCTGCCCCATGGCTTGAAAGAAAGAAAAACTGATGCAGGACAGCCAGACTCAAAATTGGAGAATATTCTAATAATAATTCAGTCATTTAACTTACGTTTTACTCATATATACAAAAGGGAGGCATATGACAAAGGTCTGCCATAGAAATAAAGTTGTCTTGGGTTTTCAACCCTTTATATGGTGTCATATTAACTGGAAACTTTCCCCCACCTACCCACCACCATTTTGTTCATACCCAGAATGATGGCACCAAATACCCTCTAGTTGAAAGTGTCTTTAAATGAAACACTATAGTACACAATGGGAAACAAATACCACATTTCAAAACCCATATTTTTTTAAAAAAAAGGAAAGGTTCTTTTAGAACAGAAAAGCAAACAAAATTGAAAAGACTGAAAAGCTCACTAATTTATTCACTCATCATGTATTTATTATGCACCTGTTCTATCCCAGACATTGTCAGTAAACATAATTATATTAGCAAATAATCACACAGAAGCCTTCACTAAGGGAGTGCTATTTCATGTGTGAGAGACAGAGGGATCAACAAGGAAAACCAAAGGATGGAACATGCTAATTTTAGAGTCTAAATAGAAACCCCCAAACAGAGAGGAAGTGTAGAAACATTGAGGGGAGTACAGTTTTAAATAGGATTTTCATGGAAAACCTAGATGAGGTGACAGGCAGTCATATTTGAAATTGAAGAAAAAGACTTTCAAGACAGAGAAATGAGTAAATCTGCCTCGCATATTTGAAAAACACAGCAAAGAGCCCAGTGGTTATCAAGAAGGATAAAAATAAAGTATTTGTTCAGAAACCACATAAAATCAAACCACGAGCCAAATCTGCCCTAAGAGCCACTCAGTCTAGACTTTGGAAAGTAAAAGAGAAAATGTTAAGAATTCAGATGAATGTTCACATTTCTTCATGTCTAAAGTTACAAAATACTCTTCCAGAATTCAAAAGATAATTTCTAATTCAATGGAATACTTGTACAAAAACAATCAAGGAAAGAATTCTGTAAGAATTAAATATCTACATAGAATTTACAATAAAAAACTTTTGAATATTTTTCTTTTAAAAGTGGATAAGAAAAAAGTGAAATACATAAATGTTTGAGAGTTAAGAAGAGGAAGGATAAGAATATTTTATAGATAAATATTACTCAATAAATAAAATTGGGCAAAACACACACACACACAGTTCAAAATTCCCAGCAAATATAACTGCAAAAACAGAGACTACTGAAAACCTTTGATACTACTTCTCATATGATGGGATATCCTCAAGATAAGGCATATTATATAATGATTTCTGGCAATAAATTTCCTCAAAGGCAGTAAATTATCAATAAACATTCATTAGCTTCATGCAAAATATCAATTATTAAGTAAATGTTTAAAGTCTAGAAACAACCCAAATTGCATCAACAGTCATCTTGAATAATATTGATTATAATATATATCCAAGAGAATGAATAAACAACAAAACATATGTAGAATTATAAACATAAATTTTAGTTAAAAGTGCAAGACATAAAAAAATGACATATCGTATTATTACCTTTGCATAATGCTTACATTACAAAATGATCAAGGTCACAGATTACCGGATACATTTGAAGTTAGTGATCATGAGAAGAAAGCAGGGTATGTTTTATAACAATCTATTTCTTTCTCTATATGGTAAGTCTAAATTTTACATTTTCGTAGAGCTATATATTTATATATGTACATTTTTATATGTATATTATACTTCAAAAGGCGTCCATGAAATCTCTCAAAAGATGACAAAAGCAAATGTAAGTCATTTTAAATATGAACCATTCTGCCTACCCACAAGTCCTTCAATCCAATATCTAAAAGTGAATTTATGGCTAAGTAAAAAGTATACAACATATGCATTTATATAATTAAAAACAGCCACTAGGATATAATAAATTATAAGTCATTTCTATTATTCTTGTCTCTTTTCAGAAAAGACTGTGTCATAGTTTGGAAACATTTGCCTAGTGTTTTTCTTTTATACCCTTGCTTGTACTTTCATCATTTAATTTGCCATAAAATATTCTTCAATTAGAACTTTTGTGAAACCTGCAGTTTCACATTATGTATTTGTACTACTGCAGTAGTTTTCCCAAAGAGAAAAATTTGCACACCTCCAGCCAGAAAGAAATATTAGGCCTCAAGACATTCTTGCTTGTCATAGATGGGAACCTCATACACCATGGCCACAGATGCTGCTAAATACCTTATAATATAATATGACAGCCACTCACAAGCAAGAATTTTCTAATGTTGAGTGTTGCCACAGCCTAGGTAGTGAAGCCTTCCTCAAATGTAATAACATAGGATATTGGAATTTTTAAAACATTACTATCTTGAGAAATTTTTGTTGTATTTGAAATATTAAAATGACTTTGTTCAAAGTGAATGAAACTCTTAAAGATAATTCATATATTATGGATATCTCTTATATTGTTTGTTTCTAACATGATTGCTATGTTTTTGTTTTTATTATCAATTATAAATACTTTATTGAATATCTTTGTTTATATATCTTTTTTTTTAAGAAAGTTTTTATTCATTTTACATACCAATCACAGAAGAGAGGGATCTGTTTGTTTTTTAACCCTTGACAGGTATGCCATTTACAATAATTTTATTATTCTTTTCACAGGATTGAAGAACAAAAGAATGTCTTGTCAGAATTTCAAAAAGATTTAAATGAATTTGTTTTGTGGTTGGAAGAAGCAGATAACATCACTAATACTCCACTTGGAAATGAACAGCAGCTAAAAGAAAAGCTTGAACAAGTGAAGGTAATTTTGTATACAAAAATACCCAGGGCCTATTTGTATAAAGCACATACAAATCTATTTTAATGTGTTGAATCATTGATTTGCTGTCAATTATGTTATCTGTAGTACTTATCAATGTGTTTTTCTCCCAGCCTTAATTTCTCTTTACTAAATGAATGTCAATCTACATACATGCATACATACATACATACATGTGTGTGCATTTAGAAACACATTTTCTTTATACATGCATAGTGTATGGTGGTTATTTTGAAAACTAACTTAAAATTCTTAAAATTAATTTTAGACTTGTTTCAGGATTATACAATTCAAATGATTTTGAGAATTGAAGAGCAAAGCGTGAAATCAAAATATCTATATGTAAATGGGAACAGCTTTGCAATCTACTTTAAGCTTCATTGCTGAGGACTGTGAGCCTCACTAAAGAAGCAAAACATTTCTTAGTGAAGATATTCGATTTCAAATTAACATTACTTCAGCTACTAGCTAAAGGTTTTACATTAACCTAAAGTAGGGTTTAGTTTTAGTATATTTTATGTGAATACTAAAATCATCACACTGGTTCATTTTACATACTGGTTAAATAGACACACAGTATATTCAAGAGACTTTTTATAATATCTGCTATTACCTCACCTGGCTCATTGATGTAACCTAATTGTACAGATAATTTAATTTTTCTGGTTTTAGTTTTAGAAAAAAAACACTTTGGGAACTATATTATTTTAATTCATAAAGGAAAGAGGAATGAAAATTAATATTTTATCAGTGTCAAATATTAGATTTATTTACAACTCTAATTTTATTTAATCTTCATATGAATCTTTATAACAGGTTGTTATACCTGTCATTGTAGATGGTTATAAAATAAAATGGAAATAGAATTACTTATGATTCAGTTTGTTTATTGAAGTATATTATATTTCAAATGGATCCTATTTCTTTGAATAAAAAAATAAAAATTACATCTTATCATGGATAGAGTACAAAGTAAAACAGTTTATTATTCAGTAAACAAATATTGAAGATACACTAAATATCAGATATTATACTATTTGTTTGACATTTCAGTACTGAAAGTTTGTGAGACATTTGTATACCATTGCACCCTTGGCAAAAAAACAAGCCCAGTTCATTCTTGGAAAGCCATCTTTCCTGAATATATTGAGTGTCATATGTAGAACTGTAATTGATAGTTCATTTTATGGACATATTTGGCAACATTCATTTATGAATAAATGTGCATTGATTTTTTGTTCTCCTTGGACAACCTATATAATATTGTCCAAAAGAACTTTGTATAAAGACAGATAAGGTCTTCATTATCGGTTTCTGTAACCATTAACTATATGTGCCTTTTGAAAAATGACTTGTATGAACAACTGAGGAAGTTTTATACTGTGTTGAATTTTAGTAGCTACTCTATTAGATGTTGAATTTCTAAATAAAATGTAGTTATAACTATCATGGTGTTTTTTTGGACCTAAGGGGAAAGGGAATAACAATATGATGCTAAATGGAAGATTATAAATTTAAATTCCAGGGTTAATTTCTCTGTTTGAATTACTACTCTATTACTTATTAGTCTTGTGTCCTTGCAACTTATATTTAAATCTCCTGACTCAGTTTTCTTCTATACAAATTGACAATAATAATGCTTCAGATAGTTATTATTATTAGTTATACTTCATATTATTTTTATTTCCATATGTAGAGATGAACTGAGATAATATATGTAAAGAGATCAGCACAGTATCTGACAGCATGTATATGACAACTTGGTATCTACTCATAGGTGTAATGTTGTATGTTATGACATGCTAAAATACCTGAGTGTTTGATGGAGTTACTAACATTGTTCTGTTTCTGATAAAGCATACATTTTTGGAATGACTGCTTACCCTCAACATCTCATCTAACACTTTGCATTTTAAAATACTCTCAAATGAATAAAATGATGTAGGTATATGTGGGGAGGTTTATCTAATTAGAATCAGATGTGCCCATCAGCTCTGTGCTCTGTGGAAGTATTTGCTATTTCACGTGCTGGTGGACCTTCAGTCAAGACGTTTCACTTTGATGGAGTAATCAATAAAGGTGACACAGAAGTAGTTGGAGTTGCACTGTAATTCATTTTAAATGTTGTTGTATTTGTCTATTCCAGTTACTGGCAGAAGAGTTGCCCCTGCGCCAAGGAATTCTAAAACAATTAAATGAAACAGGAAAAGCAGTACTTTTAAGTGCTCCCATAAGACCAGAAGAGCAAGATAAACTTGAAAATAAGCTCAAGCAGACAAATCTCCAGTGGATAAAGGTAAGACATTAACCATCCTCTCTGCCACATGTGTTAAGTATCGCAAGCATTTGTGTTTACTTTGTTTCTTGAGTGTATTCTTGTAAGGAAGCAGAATTGTGGATTATTGTTTTGGTTTGTAACCTGACTATCTGATTTGGCTGTATAGTTTGCTATAAAAAGAGAGCAATTTGTGATAGTGGATGACTTTGCATTAATGATCAATGTCCAAGTGTGCACCAATACTTTTTTGAAAAATTTTTCCATATGTTGAAACATTGATAAAGCAATTAAATTGAAGTGAGGTGTGTAGCTGGAGTTTTTTACAGTCCCACCCGGCCCACAGCCATCCAGGCCAAAATAAACACACAGATGCTTATATTATTTAAACTGTTTGGCCTAATGGCTCAAGCTTCTTGCTATCTAGTTCTTATATCTTAAATTAACCCATTTCTATTCATCTATAAGTTGCCACATGGCTTGTGGCTTACCGGTACTTTGCATCTTGCTTATCATGGCTGTGGCTGGCAGCGTCCCCTGACTCAGCCTTCCTGTTTCCAGAATACTCTTCTCTGCTTATCCTGCCTATACTTCCTGCCTGGCTACTGGCCAATCAGCACTTTATTTATTGATCAATCAGAGCAACATTTCACAGCATACAGATATCCACAGCAATGGTGTTCAAGCTCAGCAAGTATTTTGATGCAGAATTACTGTTTTAGGCCAAGAATATAGACTTAAGTGATAATCAATGCATGGTAATATTCTCAAAAGTGTATTTAATTTCCAGTTACCTTACTTGCAAGTCTTTGTCTTTCCACCCAGGACACATGTTAACATTGATGTAAGATACAAAATGTTTATCAATTTAATACATCTTTGAAAAACAAATTGTACACAAAAATTTATATTGCAATCCAAGTACTTTTCATCCAGTAGCATTTATTTATTTATTCGAAGGAAATATTTCTCTACTGTATAATTGTTACAAATCTGTAATGTGTCAAATGAATATCCATGTATGAATCTGCTTCCATTTTGTTTGTTTATCAACCAGGACTGCAGTAGCTCAGTGAAAACTCTTACAGTCTTTGTTGTTTTTTAATATTGTTCATTGAGATATAATTAATCCTGTCATAAAATCTATTTATTTAAAATATATAGTGCAATAGTTTTGCTTTATTATTTAAAATCATTCATAAAACATTTCTATCACCAAATTTGTCAAGTAAGCAAATTATTATAAAATTCCTTGGAATTGATTAGAACCATTATCATAATCATCATTTGTTCCTAAAAATTTCCATCACCTCACATAATATCCCCCTTTCTTCTTTAGAAAGAGATTGACTATGACCATTAACAATTCATAACCAACCCCCTTAAATGAAAACAAACATTCATAAAATAATATTTTGAGAATTTGGGCATAGTTTTCTAGACTGCTTACTGCTGATTGGGGATACTGGCAGTCTTATGGAGACCTGAGAAAATTTGAGTTAATGACAGAGTCCTGGAAAGATCATCTATAACTTTTATTGATAGATATCACCTGTCAAGGTTCAGGAGGTCTCCCTTTATCAAGCGTGATCCATATTAACCTGGAACAAATCCACAGCCTCTTGTTTCCTGTGGAAACAAAAGCAAAACCTCTTCTCCAAAGCACTTTTCATTTCCAGTTGAAAAATACATTTTTGACATTTTTAAGGTTAAGACATTCTTGAATTATCTAGGTTGGTATATTTCATCAGTCCCTCATTCATTTCCATGTCTAACAATGAAAGCAACACGTATTCACAGCATATAGAAAGACCATCCCACAGCAGGGTTTGGGTTTAGTTTTGCTTGTCAAGAAGTACTAATCCTTAGTACTTTCCATTAGTAACGAATGGAAAGCCATTGCTCATATTCTACTATTAAAATAAACTAGGAATAAATTTCCACTTAATATCTCCATCTCCTCAATTTTAACCTACTTCTTTGTTTTTTTGTTTTTGTTTTTGTTTTTTTTGGTTTTTTTGTTTTGTTTTGTTTTTCAAGACAGAGTTTTTCTGTGTAGCTTTGCACCTTTCCTGGAACTCGCTTTGGAGACCAGGCTGGCCTTGAACTCACAGAGATCCGCCTGGCTCTGCCTCCGGAGGTCTGGGATTAAAGGCGTGTGCCATCACCGCCCTGCTAACCTACTTCTTGACTCTATTTATTCATCATGGTATCTTCCCTTTCAGCTTCTGCCAGGGTGCTTTCTCCCTTTACCTAAGACAGCTTCTCCCATATGTCATAGACCCCTTAAATGTTTTCTCAAAATTTGCTTTTAACCTTCAAAAATGTTTTGAAACATCTTCATTTTTTATAAGCTTTCTACTGTGTTATTTACCATATATAATACATGTTAACTTTCTTTCCATCCATAGTATATAGGAAATTTTAATCCTTGAAACTGGGAACAAATCTGTTCCAAGAAGATACTGAAGAACTGTAATTTTCATGTAATACAAAAATGGCTTCTTTCAAAATGGCACAATTGCCTTTTATAAACTGGTTGTTAGTCATCACCACCTATTGAAAATGAGAGGTATAAAGAAGTTATACAGAACAGAACCCTGTTATTTGAAAAAAAATTTGAATCTTCAAATTCTGTCAGGTTATTTATTGTAGTCTAAAATTAATGATGTGGAAGTTCTTGTAACAGGTCATTTTTATGACTGATAAAATATGTAGAAGCTAAAATAAGTACTGTTTTCTGATATTACAATCAAAATTCATATTTAGAACTCTATAATTCAAGGAAGTAGATATTTGAAAATAATCATTTGAGACATCATATTTCCTCTCAGTTATGTGAATGATAAGAGTAAAATTTTTTCAGGAGAGTAGCCTCTTAATGAAAAATGGAAAAGTTCTTTGTTTGATTATGTCAAAATATCCATATTAAAACATAGATAATTGTATCTAACATGATATATTGGTGATTTAAATTTTGTAGTCTTATCATGATACAAAGAAAACCACTACTATAGTCCAAGGAGGAGAAATATTTCAAAATATCTAAGTACATCTTGATATAACAAAGGGAACAGAAAAATTATAATGATAGGAAATGTTAGATACAAAAACATTACAGCTTTGTGGATTGTAAAACATAAGGTTGTATCACTTCTACAACAAATAAAAACACGACTTTTGTGTTAGAAAATGAAAACTAAAGCAATGACAACATTTGGCATGGATTTGTACTGCTACAAAACAATAACATATTTGCCTCTACCAGAATTCAGTTTTTCAATGCTATGCTTTTAAATAAAATTATAAATTTAAAGTGGTAATTCCATGAGGTTCCATTCTGCATGTGTTGCCAATCTACCAATTATTTGCACACCTTTGTATTTCAATACTGAATAAAGAAAGCAGTAATGAGAGGCAGTACAAATGTTTCTTGATTTGTTCATGAGTATTTCCTGATAAGCCCATGAAATGTGAAAACATACATGGAAAATTAATTTCATACACATAATTTACTAAATATTGTAGTTTAATCTAATGTGTAAAAAAATGTTGAGAACACTTGCATTATCTTTCACTAGGTGAAATCACCTGATACAAAACCTATTTTTACAACAATCTGTTGACTATATCATGTACTTTTGAGTATTATACTGCAAGTGAAAACCAAAATGGTTGTGTGAGTACTATTTCACAAGATTATAGTAAAAAGAAAAATTACAAGTTGAACCGCTGTAAATTGAAAACTATTTGCTGTTGCTGTGATAAATTGGTAGACGCTACAATAAATTCATTGTAAAAATTAGTTAGCTTATTTTGCTCTGGGTAATTTATCTTTAATGGAGTATAGGCAAGCATTGTTTTAAGGCAAATATAGCCATTAGTTTAAATTATGGACACTGTCAAATAAGTACCATCTGGGGGGTACACTAACTTTTGTCTAAGATACAACTTTACATTTGTTTTCTTTAACAATAATATACTATTATTTTACACCACATTATGATCCTCCATTATGTTTAAATCACATTCTATCTTACTTTTCTTTAAATGAAAAGGTGAAAATATAGAACTTTGTAGGTTCCAGATTAGTCTGTTGAAAGAAGTCTTGTGAACCTAAGTTACACATCTTCCAGATTCCTGATGCCAGCTTCTGGAAAGACTCTGTGACTTTTAAGACCAATATTGTCTTAGTTACTGTTTTTATTACAGTGAGTAGGCACCATGATCACAGTAACTTTTATAAAGGAAACATTTAATTTAGGTGGCTTGCTTACACTTTCAGAGGTTTAGTTCATTATCATCACAAAGAGGAGCATGGCACTGTGCAGGCAGATGTCCTGCTGGAGCTGCATCTTGGCTTGCAGGCAACAGGAAGTAGACTGGCAGTCACACTGAGGGAAGCTTTAGCAAAAGAGACCTCAAAGCCCACCCCGACAGTGACACACTTCCTCCAATAAGGCCACACCAACCGATAGTGACACTCCTCTTTGGGGCCATTTTCTTTCAAACCACTACAAATAGAGTTCTCTATTGAGAGATAAGTGTTTCCAAAATAAATACCACTTTTTAGGCATTTGCTGAAACTCCATTGGCTTTCTTGTATATATAATATACTAGAAACAAAGGAAATACAAGTATTCTCATTTCATCCCACTATTACTTTAATGTTAAGGAAAAGGATCTAATTTCTTTGAAATAAGTCATAAAATACTTTTTTTTTGAAAACTGGATTCTGTGTTTCATAATAGTGTATCTCTACTGTAAAACAGTTACTATTGTATAATATAGGAAAACATGCATATAGTTTTATATATAGTTTTATTTAGGCAATTTTATACACATTATATTTTCCTATTAGCCATAATAAATATGATTTCATTTCATAAAACTGAATTTTGTTTCATATTTTTTCATTTATAGTTACTTATATTACTGTTTTAATTCTTTACTCTCATGATAGTATAAAGTAATACACTAAGACTGAAACATTTGACAGACACAATTAATAAATTGTCCTACAAAGTGAACTTCAGTTAAGTATATCTTCCTAGAAAAATCTGATTTACTTTACCCAGAAAAAAATAGGTTTAAAATCATGTATCTTCAAGCTTAGAATAAAAGTAGTTTTATAATAGTGCTGAAATTACTTTCCAGTGAAATCACAAAATAAAAACCATGAAAGTAAATGCATAGTTACATTCTTAAACCAGAACATTTTCTAAAGTACACTAATAACTGTATCTAAATTACCAGAAATTGGGTTCATTTTATATTGACTTCTAATCATATTATTGTTAAATATCTATCCAACGAGTAAACATTTTAATGGCATTCTTTCGTTCATGTCAATGGAAGAATTGAATAAATTGTTGGTCTTTTTTCAGGTACATTTGCCATGTAATGTCAGTCATTAGTAGTCATTACTACAAATATAGAAAGTAAAATGTAGAAAATTGCATAAACCAAAACCTTAGCTATTCCACTCCTTGCTAAAATATGGATGGTGCTCCAGTCAATTTTCTATCACAGTATGGTGATTTTTAGATGATGTTAGTAGTGATCATTCACTCTATACCCTGCTATAATTTTTTTTAACTAAAGAAGAAAAATTTTTCACTAGAATTGTTACCATGCTTACTGGTATTTATGGTGCCCATAAAAGACTTTATAATATATAGTAGAAATGATGATAAATAGCTCACTGAGATAGAGGTAACAGCAGAGATCAGGTTATTCCAAAGGATATTTGATGTGATCATAATATTCCCTGATAAAGCATATGTAGCCGAATTTCTAAATGGTCTTATTAAATAATAAACACAGAGCCAGAAATTTGGGTTAAAGCCTTAGAGAATCCGGAAAATACGGAAAGCCATCAGCTAACCTCACCTCACCAACTCCACAGCTTCCAAAGAGAAGGACTTCCTGTCTACCCAGGCTTATATGCCTTGTTTTTCTGCCCTCTCATTGGCTCTTAGCCCAGCTACCTCACTTCCTCTTCCTACACAGTTCTGTTACTGTCTATCTGCCATTACAGACCTCCAGGTCTCTATGGTTGGTATTGGGATTAAAGGTGTGTATCACCATGCTTGGCTCTGTTCCCTAGTGTGGCCTTGAACACACAGAGATCCTGCCTGTTAAGGTATAGACAAAATTCTAAACTGTCTTATTAAGTAAGAAATACAGTGCCAAATACAGATTTAAAAGCCCAAGAGATACAAGCACTAGCGAAGAGCCAAAACCACTTTTTTTTTTACCACTCGCTGCTGTCCTTCCCCTGAGAGAGAGAGACCTTCCTGTGTCTCTTGTGTTTTATTGCTTTCCTGTTCTGCCTTCTCATTGGCTCTAAGCCCAGCCACATGACTTCCTTGTCACTGCCTGTCTATACAGACCTCCTGGTCTCTATGGTTGGAGCTGGGATTAAAGACTCAACGGTCACCATGCTTGTCTGTGTCCTTGACCACACAGACTCTCCTGCCATGTGATCAGATTAAGAGCATGGGCTACCACCACCTGGCTTCTATTCCTGGCTCGCTAATAATCTCTGATCTCCAGGCAAACTTTATTTATTAACATACAAATAAAATCACATTTCAGTATAATTAAAATATCACCACACTAAGGGATTAAGGGTGTGTTCTGCCTGATCTCTTAGTTTAGTTAAAATGGCTGGCCTTTTCCCCCTGACCTCTAAGCGAGCTTTATTTATTAACGCACAAATAAAATATCATCACATTTCAGCACAAATAAATATCACCACAAGCATATTTGTGACACAGTCCATGTAGTCTTTATTTTATAAATCTGTGAGCTGAAATGGTAATATATCAGAAAAATGATGCTCACTTGGTTAGTGGGTATATAGTCTGATGGTTTTTTAAATCCATCATCTGGAATATTTCTTGATGTACTTAAGTTTCATGAGCTTATTTATTTATTCCTTCACTATCTAATGAGTGAATATGTATCACATGCTATTCTAAGCATATCATTATCAATTCCTACTCTTGTGTTATTTAAAGGACATGCATAATTTTATGGGGCTTGTTCTTATAAATATTCATATCTCTAATTTATAGTTATTAGATAGGTTGAAGCTGAAAGTTGGGGAATGGAGTGGTAATTTAGTGTTTATAAGATAGTTGTCCTTGACTTTGAATCCTATAAAAATGGACACTGTGCTGGTTTTATTACTTGAATATATCTCAATTTGCCTGAACTTTCCCACTTTTGCCTGCTCTCACATTACAATTTTTAATAGTCCCTCTTTTTGTTTTTGTGGTTACCCAGTTTTAAATCTCAAAGATCTACAGAAGGTCATCCTCTTTATGAGAACAAACATCATGCCCTTAGAGATGGGTTCATTACAGTTCTCAATAGCTATAATTGTAATTATTGCTAATGCTCTTCCAACCAGCAGCATTATCTACCTTCTTGAAATTTCAATGACGTTAACAAGATTGGCCTGTCTAAGAAACTTGATTGTCACTACTGCAAAATTAGTCACTCTGTCAACAAGGTAAATTTGTAAGAATATATCCCTTTATACTCCACTAGCTATTGGGATTTTGGACATTAAAATATGGATTGGATAATTTATGAAGAAAAAGTGAGTAATGTTGATGAGAAAGCGATTTTCTGTGGTCATTAATGATTAATGATACATTATGTGTTCTGATGATTATCAGGTGTGTGGTCTTATACCTTTCCTAGACATACCTCATTTATTTCACTTCTCCATTCAAATAACAATAGATCTAGTCTTGCCAGCTTATAGGGGAAATTCAATGTATGCAATGAGTGACATAGTATGTGCTGCAATTTCATTTCAGTTAATTATAAGTGTAGGAGTAGTGTAAAATGCTAAAATGTAAAGACAAAGTACATCATTCTTTCTGAAACAACTTAATCAAATAGTAATAACTATGGCTATTGAAGAGAAATCTGAGTTAGGAATGAAAGGGCTGTTGTGAGGAGCATTCAAGGAACTAAAACAAAAAAATGGCCCTAATAAAAGCACAAAGACTTTTCAGCCAGTGCCTCCCCATTCCAGTGGTATTGACTTAAAAATATCTCAACAAGTAGCATTTTATATGAAAAAAGCTAGACAATATTGAGTTTTTCTCTTCACATATTTAATAAGCCCAAGAAGACACTATTGTATACATACACCAACTGTGTATACATACAATAACTGTGAACCTACCTCATTTGACTTTTTAACCTTGAATATATGTGCATATGATTCACTGGACTGGCTCTAACTCAGGAATCCAGACCTCATACTCCTCTTCTCTTCAGTCTCGATGTTGACAGAGTGATTTGAAGAAAGTTATACTGCTGTCAGATACTGTTTATTAGGGAATTTCCACTAATATGCTTTGTTCAAGCAATGCTATTTTTGAATTAGATAGATGAAAACTTAGTATGTATTATACAATACTGATATTTGTGCTATGATTCATCTACATATGAAATTTTTCCTTTCATCACTATGTACATACTGAGAATGTATATCCAACATGAAAAATGTATTCTTTAAGTTTGCTATGGCTCACACTTTATTTAAAATGTAACATTTTCTAGTAAAAATAGATTTTATTATTCTTGGCAAACTCTCTTTCCTGTTCACAACAGATTTAAATGAGAAAAAGAGTATTATAATGATGAAAAGAAAATGAGGAGAAAGATTTCATGATTCTTGACCTTCAGTATAACATTTTTAAAGTCCTTTATTAGCACAAATGTGTTTGCCCTGTGGCAGTGAATTTGAGACAGTAGAAAAAAAATCATACAATAGAAAAGGATTTTGCCAATACACAATGATTTTCCCCCTTTGTTTCTGCAGGACTTTTTCTTACTAGATTATATGACATCAAGTCTAAAACTAGAAGGGCTTTCTTTTTTCTTAATAATTTAATAATCTTGAATTCAATGGAGGCTTTTACACACTGACTACTTAAACTGAACCGTAATAAGGAAAGAAGATTAAAGGCCATATTTAAGGATACAGATTGTAAATTCTAACCTAGTTTCATTTATTATATCACCTGAAAAGCTAATATGTAATGTGAAAATAAAATAACAGCGCTATTTTTATAAAAGGTCAGAATCATACCCAAAATGAACATTTTAGTGAATCCTTTATACTTATACATCAAGATATGTTAGTTTATTTATGTACCAAAAAAAGAATTTAATACTAAATCCTGACTATTATATGCATGTTAGCTGACCCCTAGTACTTCAAACTGGAGAAAAGGGACACTGACCAGAGGATGTATTCTGTTTTTGTCATAGACCACCTGCCAGGGCTTATAACAGATCTGTAATGGATTTCTTACCTTTTATTGTGTAGTAAATGGATTGATAGATTGTGCCTGTGGCCAATGAACCATGAAACCCCTGGTTTGGAGAAAAGAGTTTATCACACTTTGATGTTATTTCTGTCTTGTGTCAGCTGAGAAGGATAAGCTAGATTATCTGCAAGTAAGTTGGATGCCAAAGCAGCATTGCCCTCATTTATCCCCCTTATGTAGTTCAAGGCGTGGCTGCTGTGTGGCTTATGAAGGGGTGATCTGGGCCTGATGGGGAAATTTTGGTTTTCTGCCTTTGAATCTGCTTGCTGGTGTTAGAACTAATTATCAGACTTCAGAGAGATTCTTTCATTGTTTGTTGCTAGAGAAAATCAATCTCTTTTGCTGTACAAGTTAAAGTATTTGAGCAGAATGATGCCATTCTGATTTGTGAACATTTTCCGTTATCACTGGAAAGAGTTTAGTTCCTCTTTGGCATGCTTGATCAAGTGTAGAGGAAAATGGGTAGACCAGAAAATGGGCCAGAAACCAAAGTACAAGGTTACTTCAAGAAACTTTATTTGTTTTGATAGTAGCGATATGTAGGGAACATATTGATGATTGTATATTCCATACAGACTAAAAATGAATTTCTTTTAAATTTGACATATTATGTTTCTGGTGTGAGGGCTATCAGTGTAGATGAATTTTTAAGCACTCTTATTGAATAAGAAACACAGAGCCAAATATAGGGGTGAAAGCCATAGAGATCAGGAAAATAATGAGAGTCACGAGCTAACCTTAGCTCACCATGCCACCATAGCTTCCCAAGAGAGCTTCTTCCAGTTTAACCTGTGTCTTTATTGCCTTGCTGTTCTGCCTTCTAATTGGCTCTTAGCCCAGCTACCTCACTTCCTTGCCACTGCCTGTCTGTACATACCTCCAGGTCTCTATGGTTGGTACTGGGATTAAAGACATGTGTCATAACACTTGGTTGTTCCCTACTGTGTCCTCGAACACAGAGTCTCTGCTTGACATGTGATAGGATTAAGGGCGTGTGCTACCATTGCCTGACTTTTGTTTATGGCTGGCTATATCCTCTGATCTCCAGGCAAACTTTATTTATTAACATACAAATAAAATATCACCACATTTCAACACTAATACAGTATCCACATATCAACATTTTGAATAAGATAGTAATGTTTGGGATTATTTGGATTTGATAAAAGGTGAAATTTCTACAACTCAATTCAACAGTTTAAATTACTATTATAAAGATTATTTTTGCTATTTCTATCTTTACAGATCCTATTCCAATGTAGTAATTAATTTAAATCACTTCCTTATTCTGTTTTTGTTAGTACTGTGTCTCTTCCTCCTAAAATTTTTGAGATGCTGATAAAAGGAGAAAGGAAAAAGATTTTCTGGTGTTAGATACATTCCCATTTATTGGAAACTAAAAATAGACATCCATAAAAAAGAAGAAATAAGAGAAAAACACTTTATGATTAAAATATTACACTGTGAATGAAAGAAAACTATTTTAAATACTAAAATAACAAGGGAAGATACTGTCATTAACATCTCTAATCATTTGTATTGAAACATAAATATGACACAATTAAATAATAATCCATAGATTTTGTGAAGGAGCATAGTTTCTTCTTCCCATTCATTCTGGAAGATTGTGCCTTACATGAGCCTATTTTCACAGACGTGTCTAATATATTTGAGCCATATTTTGATCCCTACACATTCTCTTCCCTTTTACATTCAATACCCTTCACATTAGTATTTATATTAGTAACTTTTCTGTTGCTTTGATAAATCACTGTGTGCACAGCAACTTACAGAAGGAATGTATTTTGGCTCACCGTTCTAGGGATTTCAAGTTTATAATGGCAGGGATAGTATGGCCATAGGCAGTAAGCATGGCAACAGGCACAGCAACACAAGCAGGAAGCTGAGAGGACACATCTCAACCACAAGAATTGTGGAGAAAGGGAACTGGAAATGGTATCAGGCTTTTAATCTCAAATCCTACCTGTAGTTACTGACTTCCTCCTTGAGGGCTATACATAAACAAACCCAACAGCACCACTAAGTGTTCCAATGCCCGAGACTACTGGAGACAATTTTACTCTTGGTTCCCCTCAATGGTTTCATTTCTACTTTCTTTTTTTCTTTATTTATTTTTTATTTTATAATTTAATTTAATTTTACATATCAGCCATGGATTCCCTTGTTCTCCCCTCTCCCGCCTCCCCCGGGCCTTCCCCCCAGCCCACCCCTCATTCCCATCTCATCCGGGGAAAAGACTCCCCTGGGGATTGAGTTCAATATGGCAGATTCAGTCCAGGCAGGTCCAGATGTAAAACAAAGATGACTAGACTGCTACTCACTTCTACTTTCATGTCATATACACTATCTATACCTATGTCTATATCTATATTTATATCATCTATATCTATATATCTATATCTATCTGTATCTATATATCTATATCTATCTGTATCTATATCTATCTACTGTATCTATGTAAAATCTAGGGATATAAATGAAAACAAATACTATGAGATTTGTCTTCTTAAAACTGACTTAACTTAGTTAATGAGTATGTTACTTCCATCTATTTTCCTGCAAATGATGAAATTCCATTCTTGTTATAGTTGAAAAAATTTATATAATTTATATATAGTATATGTGTGAGAGAGACAAAGACATGGAGAAAGACATAGGCAGAAAGAGAGCGAGAAAAGCAGAGAGAAAGTTTATGTTTTCTTTATCCATTTCTATGTTGTTGGACACCTAAATTTGTTCTATAACTTAGCTATTGTAAATTGTGCTGTGACAAACACTAATATACAAGGATCTCCATTGTATGCTGACTTGGAGTCTTTTGGGTAAACACCAAGAAGTGGCTTCCCTGTTTTATACTATAGATGTTTTTTTTTTAAGTTATTTTACGAACCTCTATATTGGTTACCATAGTGGTTGAAACAGTTTACATTCCAGCTGCTGTGTTTGCAAAGGATCATCTTTTAAAAAATTAGTTTCCAATTTCTCACTTAGTTTGAGATGTGGTTTCAAGTATTTTACTGGTTTCTATAATGAGTACTCCCATTTCACTTTCTTTCTCCATTCTACATTGCATGTTAATATTGAAAAGATCACAAAAGTTTCAGTTACTAAGTCACTTCAGTCCCTATTTCTCCACTTACTAACTCTAGACAACTTATTCAAATCTCTTTTGTGTCCCTGTGTCCTCATTTGCATAACAGCAGCACATAAGCCTTCTTTGTACATTTCCAGGGTGTATGGGGAACTAAAGATATGGCATTCATTGCAATACTTTATTAAATATTATAAAGGAGCTAAATTGTAACTATCATCACAAGACAGGCATCATAAAATTTCAACACCAGTAATAAGAAAGAGAGGGAGTGTAATCACGTATAAATAGAATATCTCAAACTCACTACTCCCAAAAAGCACATCATGCCCTGTTCAAATCTGTTCTTAATGCAGTGGGGCTTGTGGGGCATTTGAGACTTCTGCCATCCTAGCTTATTTCCAGATGTGAAATGATGCGACTCAGTGCACATTTTTTTTGAGACAAGGTCTTATTAGAAATCCTGGCTGGCCTAGAACTTGCTATGTAGACTAGTCAGGCTGCCATCTCAGAGACCTACCCATGTCTGCCTCCAGAGTTCTTGGATTAAAGGTGTGCATTTCCACACACTTGGCTTTGGTTTATATTTTAAACAGTAATGTAGACAGGAGTTGTCAATAGTGTATATAGGAGTAGACCAACACTTCTATTCCACAAGAGCTTATACAAGGTCCATTTTGAAATAATGGAATGGCATTTAATGTCTCTTACTATGAATGAAGCACATCCACACAACCCCCAAAAGACTCATATTCAACTTTGACAGATGTCATGAGCACACTATACTTATTATCTTCGAAACAAAAGGCCTGTTGGGAGTTCATATCCCATATAGGCATTCCTCATGTACCTTATTTTCTCAGATCCATTTTATTTCCTTCTACTTCTATAGTATATATTGCAAAAGGTTGACTACTGCCATATTGTTCCTGGAGTTTCCTTCCAAACACATGTCTGCATTGACTTAGCCTGAGAAGTATTGAGAGGAGACTAAGTAGCAGAAAAATGTGGTTATAACAGCACATTTTCCCCTCTTTCATTCTTTTTGGCAAATATATATATATCAAGTAGTCATAAAATACTATTATTAGGTCTTCTAATAAGGATGATATAAAATTCATTTTTGTGGTTACCTCATTAAATTGCCATGAGTTTTTTATGGGTTATCTTCACAGATGATCATAAATTTGGTTTACTCATTCAAAACCATAAATTGTATATGTAGAATTTTGAAGTTTTTGGAAACTTGTCTACTATCCTCTAGTATTTGACCATCAATTCATCAGTTATACCTACATTGTAATCACAAAAACTGTAATGTTGTTATGTATCAAATTGCTCTAAATCATTGCCTTAAAATGATAACTAATGGTTTTACATGATCTGTGTGTCAAGAAGCTAAGGTTATTTTATTGAATTAGCTTCAGCTTATACATGTATTTTCAGCATATTTATGATGAACTTAACTATGATGATTTATCTGTGTTTCCTATAATACCTCATTCTCCTATACCCATGATGCAGAAGTGGAAATGGACTCTTGTGGCTTAGGCTGAGACTCACCTCACTGTTACTTTTAGTGAATGTTGCTGGTCAAATAAGTCATAAGTCCAGCCCAGATCCAAGGATTAGGTTAATAAGCTATGCCTTCTGATAGCATATACATACAGAGAGGTGTGGTATTCTGTGTGGTCTCCTGTACTCTGGAACCTAGTTCCCTACTTATTTCAAAAGTATAATGTTTAAAAAATAAATTCCTATGTGTTCAGATGTTTTTTCAGCTGATCCTAACTATCTTCTGGTATTAACACCGTATCCACAGAAAAATACAGTAGTCTTTAGGATTTCCTAGATCCTCAAAATTATTTTATGCCAAATTCTAGGAATGTATCAACAATGTATATCTAAGCACTAAATATTTATTAGTCTTCAAGGTATTACTATCCTGATAATAGAGTTCTAAACAAGACAGATAACTTGTATTTATGAATGTTTGGAAAGTAGAGGTGGACATTAAACAGACTATATTTATTGTAAATGTAGCTGATTACATTGCCTTTTAGATTCATGAGACTATAGACTTAGACACTATAAAAAAAGAGACTCCATATTTCAATGACTGAAGTAATGAAGATATTTACACTTTTATTACCAAAAGTCCTATCTGGTTACATAGTCTTAGTCTTGAAAAATTTATCTGAGGAATGATGTGCATAAGATGGGTAACTAAATTTTAATGTGTTTCTACATTTCATAGTTTCCATACTTACCTTATGTTGAATAAAGATGTATGTCCCTCCTTATATTCTTGATATAGAGTCTCTCCAAGAACTAGAATTTTGTCATTTGGGGCATGCTAGATTGACAGAGAGCTCTGAGAATCTGTATGTTTCTACCTCTAACTGCTGGGCTTATAAAAATGTAGCTCTGCCCAGAATTTATAAAATATTTTTATTCATTTGGCTATTTGACAATATCATACATATATAAGATGTATTGTGATTACTCTCTTCTTAATCTCTTATATTTTTCCCATCAGTATCAACATGCCCTCATCACCACCTGCCATAGCCTTTCTCTACCTTTGTGTAACCTATGTTCTAATAGCACATCTCCCTAAATCATTACCCTGTCAATGGATTCTTTCTAGTTTCCAACCTTCTATAGGAACTCCAAGTTGAACACACTGAATTAGAGATTCCAGTCTAAGATCCACATAACACGACAAAACATGTGGCATTTGTTTTTCTGTACCTAGGTGACCTCATCCAGTATATTTTTTTCCATTTTCATCCATTTACCTTCAAATTTCTTAACTTAATTTGTTTAAAACCAATTAATATTCCATGTGTATAGTAGAGATACCACATCTTCATAAATCTTTCAATTGATGGGCAACTAGACTAATTCAATTTTCTAACTATTGTGAATAGAGGAGCAGTAATAAACAGAGATGTACAAGTATAGCAGGAATCTTAAAAAGTTCTTAATAATAAGATCAAACCTGAGGCCAGTTATTGGGACGAACTCTGGAAGACAAGAGAAGCAGAACAAGCCACAGCTACCTCACCTTGCCAATTCCTCAGCTAATTCTGTTTCCCCTTATTTTGTCTAAAATTAAAAAAAGCTTATAACTAATACAAGAGAAACTGTCCAATAAGTATATACAATATATACAGTCAAAAATTACATTAACAATGTCTATTCCATTAACATTTGACAGATTCAGACAAAAACTCCATTAATATACAAAAAAGTCCAGTGTATTAACATTTGACAAATTCAGACAAAAAATTTTCATTACGTATCCTATGTAAAACAAGTAGTTCCTTTTTAAAAGTAGATTCAATCATTGACCTTTTTTATCTTATCATATCCATATTCTCTTTTTTCTTTTCATAATAAATTCAATAATGTACCTTTTGTAATTTTTATATCTTCCCCTTTTTCTTTTTAGAGTAGATTCAATCATCTACCCATTTATCCTATTATTTCTTCATCTTTTTTCTCAGACTAGATTCATTGATCTACCTCATATCTATACTTTCTTTTTTCTTTTTCTTCTTTTTAAACAAAACTTCAGAATATAATCTCCATGTTCAGCATTTTTCCTGACCATTAACAATTAACAACTTGCAACCAACCATCAGGGACAATATCCATAACTCATTAAACGACGAAAAACCTTTCATGCCACCTCTTGGGAATGTGGGCGTCGTTTTCTTAAAATTACTTCCTGCTTTCTCGGGGTGAAGACATCTTTAGGGGATCCTGAAAGGAAAATTTTTGGGTTAATTGTCAAGTCCTGTATCATTTGTCCAGTCGCTGCATAATGAGAAAGTGTAGGGCTTGTTTCAAGTCCTTGTTCAAGTAGTCTGTCAGGCTGCATCATCTCAGCTAGCCATCTCTAAATTGTCCTGAGTAGTTTGTAGTCCAGAGTCGATCTTTCCGTGGTGTTAATCAGCTTAATGGCTTTACTATAGTCCATGTGGAATCATCTTTGTGGGGTCCTGTCATCTTTTTGAAGATTTCAAAGTTGCTGTTAGGTGTGGTCTAGGTTCCCTGCAGATTTTTTTTTAACCTCCTCTGTGGTTTGGAGCAATCACAGTCTGATAAATGTCTGTCTCTTGGAACCATGAATGTTCTTGCCTAGAAGAGAAAATCTTCACAGCAATTTCTCCCCACCATTTGTCTTGCCAAACTTTTCCAAACTGACCTTTGTGGATGCTTTCTGGTAACACAATGGTCTGGGCAATTCTTTTCTGAACAAGCAGCAGTAAACCCTTCGTCCCAGGTAGCAGCATCACCACAGTCACCAACACGATGAGAAGGAGCCAGCAACTCAGAGCAGCAGCTTTTGCTTCGATGATCCCACCACTGTTTGTGGTTCAGCCCAGGACGAAGCTTCTCCCAAGCCTCCTAGGCCGGCCTCAAACTTGGGATCCTCCTGCCTCTCCCTCCTTCAGTAAATCCTACTGGCATGTGCCACCACAACCAGCCGAGTGTAGCTCGGTCCTGAGCCGGGGCCCACAAGGCCACAGGCAAGCAGCTTTTTCATGAATTCCTACCACGAATGTTGGGCGCCAGATGTAGCATGAATCTTAAAGAGTCTTTATTAATAAAACAAACCCAGAGCCAAGCATTGGGGTGAACACTGGAAGATCAGACAGACAGAACAAGTCACAACTAACCTCACCTGGCCAGCTTCTCAGCTGATCTTGTTTCCTCGGACTGGATGCCTCTGAGTCCTCATCCAGAATGAATCTCAGCTGAACAACTTTTCAAAAGCCTGAATGCTTAACCAGCCAAAAGCTGCTAGTTTCTGGTCCTCACACCTTATATACCTTTCTGCTTTCTACCACCACTCCTTGGGATTAAAATCTCGCTTTCTGGGATTAAAGGCATGAGTCACCATGCTTGGCTGTATCCTTGAACACATGGATTTCTGCCTCTGGAATGCTAGGATTAAAGGTGTGAGTGCCACCATTTTCTAGCCTTTGTATCTAGTGGCTGTTCTGTCTCTGACCCCAGATAAATTTATTAGGGTGCACAATATTTTGCGGAACACAACACCACCACATACAAGTATCTTTGGATTAGAATAGAGTCATTAGGTATTTTCTAAGGAATGATACAGCTTAGTCATGTAGTAGTTATATTTCTAGATTGTTAAGGAAATTCCACAATCATTTCCATAATAATTCATACCCATTTGTATTCACACCAGCAGTTAATACATGTTTCTCTTTCTCTTCATCTATGCCATGATTTGTTGTCTTGTTGGGGAGAGATAGAATCTCAAAGTAGTTTTAAGTTGCATTTCCCTGAGAGCTAATCATGTTGAACAATTACTATAGTGTTTAATAACCATTTGTATCTCTTTTTCTGAAGGAAGTATTCTGTGTTTAGGTTTATTGTCCATGTTATGACTAATTTGTTTGGACTCTTGATGCTTTTTTTTTAGTTCTTTGAGCATTCTAGATAGTAATCCTCATTCAGATGTATAGCTAGAAAGGATATCTCCCATCTTATGATCTGACTCTTTATTTATGCTTTTCTCATTGTACAGAAGCTTTTAAGTTTCATCAGGTCCCATTTGCCAATTGCTGGCCTTATTTATTAAACCACTGAAGTCCTATTTAGAAAGTCCTTGGATCAATGCCTGTATATAATAACATATAGCTTATGTTTTCTTCTGGCACATTCTGAATTTCAGATTTTACATTAAGGCCTTTGATATATTTGAAATTGATTTTTGTGTAGGATAAGAAATAAGAGTATTTTCATTCTCCTATGTGTATACACCCATTTTTCACAACACAATTGGTAGAAGATGTTCTTCCTTCCAATGTGTATTTTTGGTACATGTCATCTTTTTACATTAATGCTGGGGATTTAAACTCAGGTCTTCAAACTTGTATAGCAAGCCCTCTTACTCACTAAGACATCCCCACAATGCTCAAAACTAATTCTCAATGGGCGAGTATGAACAGGTGAAAAGATAGCAATTAATATGGGAACATCTCTTCAAGACATTAGTTGTAAAGGTATTATTCCCTTCCACTCCCCCATGCTTACCATTGCAGCCTGTGGTTGCAAATAAAAGCTAGGAAGAAAGGTTATTAGAACTCTGTTGAAGGCACTGAGGAAAACAAAGTTGCCTTTTTTCATAATCTAGCAATAATTGTAGTACAGCACACTGCAAAAGGTAATGAAAGAGACGATAACAATGGACCTCACAATATATGGGAGAGGAAAGATGAAGTTTCACATGATTTATTAAAGAAATAGACACTAGATACTATAATTTGCAGGTTTTTTTTTGAGAATTTCATACATAAGTACTGTATTTACATTATTTTACCCTATCCCCTCCTGCTCCACCTCCCCTTATGTTGCCCCACTCTCTCTGAAATTCATGACTTCTCATTTTTTATTATTATTGTTACATGTATATGCACATGTCATCGCGGCCTAATAATTCTATTTATTGTTTCTCACGTGTATATGTGCAGTGGGATGGTCTTTCTGTATGCTGTGAATATGTGTTGCTACTATTGGTTAATAAAGAAGCTATTTTGGCCTATGGAAAGGTGGGATAAGAGGCAGGCAGGAAATCCAAGAGGGATATAGGGAGAAGAGGACAGAGTCAGGGCAGATGCTAGCCCACTACCTAAGGAGCAATGTTCCAGCAGACCAATAATGCTATGACCACATGGCAATACATAGATTAATAGAAATGGGTTAATTTAAGATGAAAGAGCGAGCTAGTGAGAATCCTGAGCTATAGACCAAATAGGTTGTAATTAATATTAGGCCTCTGACTGGTTTTTTGGGTACCAGCAGGTAGGAAAGATTTATGTGGCTACATACATGTGTTTAGATCTGACCCTATTAGGGGACTTGTCCCTAGAGAAGGCTGAGGCTCCCTCTCTGTACCCATTAACTGCCTGTAGCAATTGTGATTATACCCTATCCACCTACCAGTCCACATTGGCATGTCAATTGGTGTCATTGTATTGATCTTGTTTAGGCAACTATATTGTTAAGAACTCACAAGAGTAGCTTCTCTGTCATACATAAAGGACACTATCTCAGTGCAAATATCCTACTCCTCTGGATCTTATAATCTTTCCACTCATTCTGCACATTGTTCTCTGAGCCTTGGGTGTAGGGATTGTGTTATCCATGTATTAGGTGTTAGGACTAGGCACCTTAAGATCATTTGTTTTCTACAATATTTTTAGGGGTAAATTTCTGTAATGTTTTCTATCTGATGCAAAAAGAAGTTTCATTGATGAGGACTGTGAGCTACCCTTATCTATGGGTCTAATGATAAGTATTTATAATGTAGTTAGGAATAAGGCTGGTTTAGGAAAGTGGAAATAATAGATTTGCCTCTAAGTTTCATGACCTCACCATGGATAGTTGGCTTGGTTTACAGTATTAGCCATGATTTTGTTCTTATTAAGAAGGCTTTAAGTTCAATTAGATGGCTGTTAGTTACCTCTAAGATGTAAGTACAACTATTGCACACCCTTGGAGTTATTTTGTTGTGTTGGTGTTTGATTTGGTTTATAGGAATCATAGCTGGGTAGGACTATTGATTGATTTTATCCCTTGGCAGCTTTCCTAGAACCTTAAGATACTACTATGAGAGCTAGACCTAAGGAAGGCAAATTCCAGGTCAGTTCCAGCTTGATTCCTCCAAGTTCTGTGTCCAAAGTATGTGACGTCTTCAGCATTAGGTTTTTATGTTCGAGTTCTGGGAGGCAATCATAGGCAACAGTGATAACTTATATTGTTCTGTAAGTCATATATGTATATATATATATATATATATATATATATTAGTGAAGTCATAGATATATACATATATCACATATATATGTGATGTGATGTGTGTGTGTGTGTGTGTGTGTGTGTGAAGACATACAATGACCAAGACAACTTACATAAAATAAAGGAGTTCAATTGGGAGTGTGTTTACAGTTTCAGTGGTTAGTCTATGACCATCATGGAGGGGAGCATGGCAGGAGGCAGGCAAGCATGGAGCTGGAGCAATAGCTAAGACCTTACATCCTGAGACAACATGAGGCAGAGAGAGAACTAAATTGGAAGGGTATATAGGCTTTTGAAACCTCAAAGCCTGTTCCTAGTGACACACCTTTTCCAACAAGGCCATACCTCCTAATCCTTCACAAATAGTTCCACCAATTAGAGACCAAACATTCAAATATATGAACTATGGGGTCTATTCTCATTCAAACTCTGTCTCTCTCTCTCTGTCTCTGTCTCTGTCTCTGTCTCTGTCTCTGTCTCTCTCTCTGTCTCTCTCTCTCTCTCTGTCTATTCTCATTCAAACTCTCTCTCTCTCTCTCTCTCTCTCTCTCTCTCTCTCTCTCTCTCTCTCTCTCTGTGTGTGTGTGTGTGTGTGTGTGTGTGTGTACATATACTTACATATGTATGTATATTGAAGTAAAAATACAATAATGTTTCTCTATGTCTTTCTCAAATACCCTTAGTGTTATAGTTCCCTCCCTTACCCCTCTCCATCTTCATTACCCACACTTCCATCAGAGCTCCCATTCATTTTCTCCTTTCTAGTATCTGTATCCTACTATCCACTCTGGAGCTCCTTTTTACTCAGTGTACCTCATGATCCCTTTTTACTTGCCTATTTTCTAATTTTCTAATTTTATTTAGACATGAAATTCACATAATAATTCCTAGTCTGGACTCTCTTTCAGAAATCCTTACTCAATGTCTTAGGGTTAGGGTCAAACATTCCAATGAATAAACATTTATTTATTTATTTTTATTTCTACCTGTGGCCTGGATACTGATGTTGCCATAACTTATTCTTCATAAGGACCCAGGGACATTATATTAATCTGGAATGAGACAAACAGACCAGCTACTTCCACTAACAATATCCAAAATGGTTTTTATACAATTTTATGCTAATTAAAATATGAAAGTAGTACTGAGGATACCTTTGTTCACTTCTGAGATCAAAACTAATGCAACATCAGAAATTACCATGAGTATTACCAAAGAGTGAAACTATAAAATTCTTCAGGGTTTCTACAATTTGATTTTATTTCTGGATATTTCTACAAGTTATTGCTCTGCCTGATTCAAAATTAGTAGATTAAATATTTATTGCTTAATGTGATTCTGAGAGTGGATCATGATGCTTGTCTGCTTCATTTGATGACACGTAAGGGACTAGGGAAAGAAAGAGCACTGTCCAACAAGGCCTTATTCACATGACTGGCGGTTGGTCCTGGCAGCCCATTGAGAGCTCAGCTGGGACTCTTGGCCATCACCAGCTTCTGTTTCTTCTCAGTTGCTCTTCTCCACATGGCTCCTTTGGCTTCATTACAGTTTGGTGGTTAGATTCCCTAAAAGAAAATGTTCCAAAAGAAGACACAGCAAAGTTCAAGCGCTTGTCATGCTTTTTATGTCATTCTCTCTCTGTTCCACTAGCCAAAGCCAGATAGATGCATAGACCAGGCCAGAACGAAGGTAAGAAGACATGCCACAAAAACAGGAATCTGGAGGGAGGGTATGTTTAATCAAGGGCTTCCAAATAAAATTTCCCACTACCTGTGTTTGGGTTTCCTCATCTAGAAAAAGGCAGAAAATGGCACTATATAAAATGGAATGCTTTCAATATAAAATATTTAAGAAGTTTAGAGCAGTGTTCTTCACATAAATGATAAGTATTAGCTATTATTAATATTTCAATAATAATAGACTTCTAAATAAAATAGAATACTTTGCCAGACTGTGTAAATATCACAAAATGGCAGTTAAGTTTTTTTCTTTATACCTGTGCCCTTGATACATACATTGTCATTGATATATTCTTCATAAGCACTCACGGTCATTATATTAATCGTGAAGGATAAAAACAACAGGTTTTCCAAATACAAGACAAGCTTCTACCTTAATCTACATTCTTCTGAAGCCCTTCTGATGTATTATTTCTATTAATGTTAATTTTGTCATAAAACTATCATACAGGATTCATCAGTACTCAGTTGATTATCCAGAAATACGCTGTCTGGGCAATGCTGTGGATTCAACTAAAGCAATAGTCCCATGATAAATTGCTCTTCTAATCCACACACTTCAAGCTCCTCTACAATATACTCTGGGCCCCTACCCAAATGGTCCCACCCATGTTCCTCCATTTGTTCTACTTCTCCTTCCCTGACCCCCAACCTGCTGCCACCTCTTCTCTTCCACCACAATTCTCCGATTTTCCCCTCAAAACTTCACATAAAACTTGCTTTGCACCTCTAAACAAGATTCATTTTTGTCCTTTGTTACAGTCAGTCCCCCAGCCATATTAGTCTTATAATCATTGCTTTGTATTTCAGGCATGTCAAGTGTTTAATTTGTACCATTATTTGACTCCATTATTCTTTGTTCCTTTACTTCTTTATACATCTACATATACCTGTACCAGAATGTCCAGGGAAAATTTAATTCAATCCTGTTTTGGAGGATCATCCTCTAGGAGAATTAAAGAATGTGTGTTAAGAAGTGTTAACTAACATTTGTTGACAGCTTACTGTGCATTGTAGAATATTCTAAGTATATTTAATTATTAAAAGGAGAATAACAAAAACTCCAACATAAAAGTTAAAAAAAAACTTTATTTCTTATTGATCTGAAAAGCAAAAATAACAGACATACTAAAGTATTTTTTAACAATAACTTTTCATTGATTACTGATATAATGGTTAGGGTAGTAGTTTTGATGGTACAGAAAATAACCTACATCCGTATCTTTTGGAAAAGATAGAAATTCCATTATAATTTATGAACCTTTGAGAGGACACCCCTGGATTAAACTCCCAGGCAAATGCCACCATCTGTGTTATTTTGTTCCATTTGCCAATGTAGGCACAGCAGGTACTATTACATTAACCTTTTCCCTCATCAGCATCTTCTCAAATACTTTGGATTTTCAAAAGCTCTAAATCCAAAAGTGCAAATTTAAAAATCATTTTCTTCTGGAAAAAAAATTAGTTTTTACTAATTCATGTAAATTTTCATTATGACATTAAAGTATGGCTTATAGTCATCAAAGAAAAATGACAAAGATATTATTTTGTTAACACTAACCAAGAGACTTTATGACTTAAATAAGGTAAAGTGGATTATTTTAAAGTAGCATAAGTTTTCACCTTCTTTCACATATAACATAACTCTAAATGCTGGGTTTTTTTTAAAAAAATATCAGCATCATAAAAATTCTTCTTTAAGTTTTCTTTCCTTTTGGGAGGGTAGTTGGGGGGAGAATTCTACTTTGCTATTTTCACTTGTCATCTTCATTGTTCACCTTATGGTGCAAAACATTCCTGAGACAATTTTAAAACCCACATCTGAAAACTTATTTTTGCAGACCTGTCTGTCTCTTTAGATGCTCTCTTTCCCAACACATTTGGAAAGACCCCTCATAATCTCATTGGCCTGAATTAAAGTCACATGCTCATTCTTGACCTAACAGATCATGATCTTATAAGCTAAAATGAAAAGAAACTCTATTCCTAAAACACTGGGAAGGTAGCAAGATGAAAATACTCCCGAAGGAAAATGATAGTAATATGTAGATGATTGATAGATAAAAGGCAGATAAATTGAGAAACATAAACCTACTCATTTCTAAAACATTGTGTGGACCTGAACTTTTAACCAGTCAGTCAAGCTTAGCAGTGAATTATCATATGGTATTCATGCATTCAAAATGGAGATAAGTTGTGGAAATCATGTAAGCAAAGAATATATTAAATATTGTAGAAAATACTGTGCCATTGGTACTCTGTCCATATTTCCCTAGCACTTAACATTTTTGTATATAGCATTTCAATTTCAACTCCTAGTACTTGTTTCTCTTCACCTATAGCTTTCTCTGTTTGTTCTTGGGGCACAGCAGAAATGCACAGGGAATATTGCTCCTTTGATAACAGACTGGGTATGCAAATAACCTATCCCCCTTATTCACCATGTTTGATTACTCCAATATTTTCTGCCTGCATTATCTCCCAAATTTCCCAGGCATTAGTCACTTGTCCATAGTGATACCTCACTAAATAATGTAAAATATTTTAAAAGTCATGCTTTTATTGACCGCATGTATGTCTGTGTACCACACTCTTCAGTGCATGTGGAGACCAGAGGAGGGTGATGGATCCCCTGAAACTGGTGTTACAGAAGTCTGGTAGCCGTCATGTGGGTGCTGGGAATTGAACCCTAGGCTTCTGTAAGAGCAGCAAGAACTCTACCACTGAGCCCTTTCTCCAGTCTTAGACAAAATAATGTTTATTGACTCTCTTGCATATTTCACTTCTCCACACTCTATTAATGTATCCATGATAGTTTCCTTTTTTACAAGTTCTTATAAGGTGACTATGGATATAAATTTAAGCATAATTCTGTATTATCACTTTTCACTTTTATATCGTGTAAGGATGAAAGAATATTGATTCATTTTTCTTCCCTGAACTTATTTGTTTCTAATCACTTGTGTTCTGATTTCCCAAATGAGATATGGCCACAACCATGGATGAAAATATAATTCAAAATAAATACCCTATTTTATAAGGACTAAGGTTAAGATAAGAGCCTGACACTGAGATTATAAGCAAAATTAGATATGCATATAGAGAAAGACATGATATGGGAAGGGAGAGATTAAGTTTCCTAGACAAGAGAGCAGCATAGTAAATGAATAAAAATGATCTTGTGCACAGAAATTAGACAACTTTTATTAGACAAGTAGTGCTCTGGAAATTTCATGGTAATGTTTTACTGAATTTAAATGAGGTATTTATTCAATATCATCTTTCTGTCAGAATAATTATAGGGCGTTCACTTTGTTTAAAGGCAGCTCAAAATCACAAGAGTCACAGATCCGACATAGTTATCAAGGCCTGTTTTTCCTGACAATAGTACAGGATTCTTTTCCATTTCAAAAATCCTTCAAATAGAGAAAATTTATCAGCATCAGTCTCAGATGGAAGTATATAATTTCAGAATCAGATAGAAAAACTCACCAGGAAAAAAAGTAACATTTCAGAAAATTCTTAGAATATCATGCATAAGACCTTATGTAGGATTCCATTGACATTTTACAAAATCGAGTTTACATTCTAAAAAAAATTTAGTTTCAAAAATTGAGATCTTATGAATCATTTTAAAACTTATTTCTCATTTTTTCATCCACTATAAAATGTCAAAAATGGAAAGGATATAGAACTATTATTTATCACTTCTAACTTTCCAATTCCTTAGCACTTTTCAGAAGGCAATTCCAAAATGTTTTCATCATATCTATTTCATATGACAGTTCACTTTACCTCAATTTCTGTATTATAATTTATTCTTACCTCTTCAACAGTGCCTACTTCATCCTATCAAAATGTATCTCTTTTGCTATTTTTTCCACCCCTTCTTCATTTTATTCTGTCTCTTTAATTACTGTTCCTTTTCCTGAAATTATTCTCTGTATCTTTTACTACCAATTATGTCCTTACTTGTTAACATTAACAAGGTAGGTGATTTCCCACTTACAATCTTATGTATGGTTTATATTTATTATGCACTTTAATAAGTAGTTCAAATCAATTATACATATAATTTATAATGCATAATTTAGAGAAAGGATGAGAAAGAAGCATTTTCCTTTACCTCAAAGTGATTCTCAGACTGGGAAATGGCTTAGTTACTAAAGGCACTTGCCAATCAAGCTTGCTGACTTGAGTAATCACTAGTATCCACATGGTGGGGAGAACCCATTCCTGCAAGTTGCCCCTTGACCTCCACTTATACCCAGTGACAAGCAAGTGACCCTTGAAATAAAATAAATGTAATTTAAAATGTTTAATTGTTTTGTAATTTCAAACATCATCTTCTTAAAAGCAGATCTGTTTCTTCAGACATTGAAACTTTCAAGAACATAATCATTTTCCAGTAACTCACTCATATGTAAGCTCTTTGCATATTACAGGTACTTCAGTGTTAAAAAAAAAACCCTCACCATCCATTTATTTATGTTATCATGCTTTCATATCAAAATATTATAAGATTATCTAATAATTACCTATTGCTTTTGAAAATAGCAAATAATAGTGGTATATACACTGGAGAGATGTTTCAGTGATTAAAAGCCCTAACTGCTCTTCCAGGTGACCCATATTTGACTCTCATCATAAGCATTTTGGTTCACAATCATTTATAATCCCAGTTCCAGGGAATCAGACACCCTCTTTGGCCCCTTTGCACACCAGGGCATATAAGTGGTTCACAGACACACAGGCTAGCAAAATGCCCATATACATAAAAAACAAAATTAAAATATTAAAATCTGGGGGGGGTGTAAGTTTCAAGAAAAGTGTATATCAAGAGTTGTAGATTGAAATTATCACGTCAGAATCTCTCTAAAGTTTGGGCTCAGTGTATTAGTCAGAGCTAAGATCTCATTTGAAAGCTTAACTGATGAATGAACTGCTTCCAAACTCACACAGCTGTTGGCTAGATTGAATTTCAATGTAGTTGATTAACTGAAATCCTCAGTTTCTTTCGGCTGAAAGATAACTTCAGTTCCTTGTCATACATGTCATTCTGACCTAGCAGTTTCTCTCATCTAAGCTAGATATAGATAGATCGCAAGCAAGACAAAATGTAGAGCCTTAAATATTGTAAATACACAAGTCACAAGCCACATCTTTGACATATTGTATTTATTAGAATTGAGTTGCAATTCTTGGGCACTCTCATTAAAGGGAGAATGTGTAAAGGCACAAGTTAGAGTAAGCATAGTGATGATATCCCTTTTTAGAATCTGCACACCACAGATTTTTTTCCTTATGATGTAAAAAACATGCAGTTCGTTTTCTAGGGGTATCGAAGCTTATAATTTATTGGTACAGAACACTATTTTTATAATTATAGAAATGGTTATTATAATCATCTGTGTGCAGTACCATTACTTTATGTGATTGAATTTATGATTCTAAGTTTCAAAAAAAAAAGTGTGGAAAGAGGTTTTCAAAAGTCTTTATTCAGAAATGATTTGCAGTGGATTTTGTCAGCCTTGCCCTAAGAAGAGATAGTATGGGCTAAAACCACAGAGCCTCAAAAATATGTGTGACTCAAATTTACATAGTTTTCATACAAAATGTCTCTTGCTGACTCCAACTCAGATTTTAGTACATAGTGGTTTTCCTTTTTTATAAAATAAATGTTCCTGAAATTCCAGCTATTTTGCCATGTGTATTATGGCAATTGCTTCCTAGTGAAAGTTAAGGACATCTTTAAAATAATTTTCATGCTTTCATTAATATTAGGAACTCAAAATAGATGATAGCAGGAAAAATTATTACTGTATTAATGAAGAGCTCTGCCCCATAAATGAAATTTTATTACACAGAAATGTCAAAATATAACAAAGATAGAGCTATAATTTTTTATATATAATGCATTTTTAAGTAGACATTTTCTTCCATAGAGATTTATATTCACATATAAATTTGGTATTCACAGGAGAAATTTCAAATATGTTTTTAAAATAATGAGGTTACCACTTCAGTGTGGCATGAGGCCATATTTACCATGACAATGATCCTCACATTTCATTTTTTTTTCAAATAATGGCTTCAATATATTTAACATAGCTGGTTTTATAAAACTTTTTTGAGAGGGAAAGGTCAACAGATGGGTAGGAACAATTAATATTTGTTCAAAGTTTAGTCATTTTTTGAGCAAAACCTTGGACAAAATATCCAAGATTCCCTTGCTGCTGAGTGCTGTCTACTAGGGTAGCTATAACCTAACATAGGAGTAATTGAACTGTGCTCAATGCAAAGAGAAGTCTTTTACAGTGTGGAGGATGTCTTAGAAGTAGCATGCATATGTCTTAGAAGTAGACTAGCAATGCATAAGGCCTTAGGTTGCAACTTCAGCATGGACATAGTGAAAGAAGGCCAGTGGGCAAGCATTAGCATGGAAGTAATACAATAACATATCTCAGTCTATATTGTTAGAATGCATTATTAAAAATTTTACCTATTTTTACTTATTTTTCCTTGTTTATTTTTGAGTTTGTAATTTGATTATCTTTCTCTTTTCCCTTTACTCCCTCCCGTATACCTTCTCCACTTTCCTTCATATTGATAGTCTAGTTTTTCAATAATTATTATTACACACATATATTTATATAATATGCATATATATTCCTAAAAATAACCTGTTTTATCAATACAGTGTTGTTTGCATGTATGTTTTCAGCTATGCAAAAGTTGCATGTGTAGTTCACATGATGTTTCTATTAGTCAGAATTTTTATAGTTAAATTTTGGCATCATGAAACAAAGAGTTGCTTCTTTGAGAAAATCAACAAGATAGACAAGCCCTTATCCAAACTAACCAAAAGACAGAGAGAGAGCATCCAAATCAACAAAATCAGAAATGAAAAGGGGGATATAACAACAGACATTGAGGAAATCCAGAGAATCATCAGGTCATACTTCAAAAACCTCTATTCCACAAAACTGGAAAACCTAAAAGAAATGGATAATTTTCTGGATAGGTACCACATACCTAAATTAAATCAAGACCAGATAAACTATTTAAATAGTCCAATAACCCCTAACGAAATAGAAACAGTCATTAAAAGTCTCCCAACCAAAAAAAGCCCAGGACCAGATGGTTTCAGTGCAGAATTCTACCAGATCTTCAAAGAAGAGTTAATACCAATACTCTCTAAATTGTTCCATACAATAGAAACAGAAGGAACATTACCAAACTCCTTCTATGAGGCTACAATTACCCTGATTCCCAAACCAAACAAGGATACAACAAAGAAAGAGAACTACAGACCGATCTCCCTCATGAACATTGATGCAAAAATACTCAATAAAATACTGGCAAACAGACTCCAAGACCACATCAAAACAATTATCCACCATGATCAAGTAGGATTCATTCCAGGGATGCAAGGATGGTTCAACATACGAAAGTCTGTCAATGTGATACACCATATAAACAAACTCAAAGAAAAAAACCACATGATCATCTCACTAGATGCTGAAAAGGCATTTGACAAAATCCAACACCCCTTCATGATAAAGGTCTTGGAGCGATCAGGAATACAGGGAACATAATAAAGGCAATTTACAGCAAGCCAACAGCCAACATCAAATTAAATGGAGAGAAACTCAAAGCAATTCCACTAAAATCAGGAACGAGGCAAGGCTGTCCGCTCTCCCCATACTTATTCAATATAGTACTTGAAGTTCTAGCCAGAGCAATAAGAAAACATAAGGAGATTAAGGGGATACAAATTGGAAAGGAAGAAGTCAAGCTTTCCCTATTTGCAGATGACAAGATAGTATACTTGAGAAACCCCAAAGATTCCACCAAGGAACTGATACAGCTTATAAACACCTTCAGCAACATAGCAGGATACAAGATCAACTCCAAAAAATCAGTAGCCCTCCTATATACAATGGACAAAAAAGCGGAGAAGGAAATCAGAGATACATCACCCTTTACTATAGCCACAAATGACATAAAATACCTTGGGGTAACACTAACCAAGCAAGTGAAGGACCTATATGACAAGAACTTTAAGTCCCTGAAAAAAGAAATTGAAGAAGATGTCAGAAAATGGAAAGATCTCCCATGCTCATGGATAGGCAGAACTAACATAGTAAAAATGGCAATCTTACCAAAAGCAATCTACAGATTCAATGCAATCCCCATCAAAATACCAACACAATTCTTCACAGACCTGGAAAGAATAATACTCAACTTCATATGGAAAAACAAAAAACCCAGGATAGCCAAAAGAATCCTGTACAATAAAACAACCTCTGGAGGCATCACGATCCCTGACTTCAAGCTCTACTATAGAGCTACAGTAATAAAAACAGCTTGGTACTGGCATAAAAACCGACATGTGAACCAATGGAATCGAATTGAAGACCCTGACATTAATCCGCACACCTATGAACAAATAATTTTTGACAAAGAAGCCAAAAGTGCACAATGGAAAAAAGAAAGCATCTTCAACAAATGGTGCTGGCAAAACTGGATATCAACGTGTAGAAGGCTGCAAATAGATCCATATCTATCACCGTGCACAAAACTTAAGTCCAAGTGGATCAAGGACCTCAACATAAATCCAGCTACTCTGAACCTGCTAGAAGAGAAAGTAGGAAGTAGTCTTGAACACATTGGCATAGGAGACCACTTTCTAAATAGAACACCAGTAGCACAGACACTGAGAGAAACAATCAATCAATGGGACCTCTTGAAACTGAGAAGCTTTTGTAGGGCAAAGGATACGGTCAACAAAGCAAAGCGACAGCCTACAGAATGGGAAAAGATCTTCACCAATCCCACATCTGACAGAGGACTGATATCCAGAATATATAAGGAACTCAAGAAATTAGACATCAAAATGCCCAACAGTCCAATTAAGAAATGGGCTATAGAACTAAACAGAGAATTCTCAACAGAGGAAACTCAAATGGCTGAAAGACATTTAAGGAATTGCTCAACATCCCTAATCATCAGGGAAATGCAAATCAAAACAACTCTGAGATACCACCTTACGCCTGTCAGAATGGCTAAGATCAAAAACACTGAAGACACCTTATGCTGGAGAGGATGTGGAGCTAGGGGAACTCTCCTGCACTGCTGGTGGGAATGCAAGCTTGTACAACCACTTTGGAAATCAATATGGCGATTTCTTAGAAAATTGGGAATCCATCTCCCCGAAGATCCAGCTATACCACTCTTGGGCATATACCCAAGGAATGCTCAACCACACCACAAGAGCACTTGTTCAGCTATGTTCATATCAGCATTGTTTGTAATAGCCAGAACATGGAAACAACCTAGATGCCCTTCAACTGAAGAATGGATAAACAAAATGTGGTACATATACACAATGGAATACTACTCAGCAGAGAAAAACAATGACATCATGAGGTTTGCAGACAAATGGATGGATCTAGAAAAAATCATCCTGAGTGAGGTATCCCAGACTCAGAAAGACAAACATGGTATGTACTCACTCATAACAGGATACTAGATGTGGAACAAGGATGACTGGACTGATACTCACATCACCAGGCAGGCTACCTGGAAAACAGGACCCCAAGAAAGACACAGGGATCACCCAATGACAGAGAAATGGAATGAGATCTACATGAACAGCCTGGACATGAGTGGGGGTAGTGAAGGGCGAGGGTCGAGGGAAAGAGAGCTTGGGTGAGTGGGAGATCCCAGCTGGATCAACAACAGAGAGGGAGAACAAGGAATAGTAGACCATGGTAAATGAAGACCACATGAGAATAGGAAGAAACAAAGTGCTAGAGAGGCCCACAGAAATCCACAAAGATACACCCCCACAACAGACTGCTGGCAATGGTCGAGAGACAGTCCGAACTGACCTACTCTGGTGATGGGATGGCCAAACACCCTAATTGTCGTGCTAGAAACCTCATCCAACTACTGAGGGATCTGGATGCAGAGATCCATGACTAGGCCCCAGGTGGATCTCTGGGAGTCCAATTAGCGAGAATGAGGAGGGTTTATATGAGCGAGAATTGTTGAGACCAAGGTCGGATTAAGCACAGAGACAAATAGCCAAACAAACGGAAACACATGAAATATGAACCAATGGCTGAGGGGTCACCAACTGGATCAGGCCCTCTGAGTGGGTGAGACAGTTGATTGGCCTGATCTGTTTGGGAGGCATCCAGCAGTGGCACTGGGTCCTGTGCTCATTGCATGAGTTGGCTGTTTGAAACCTGGGGCCTATGCAGGGTCCCTTGGCTCGGCCTGGGAGGGGGGAATGGACCTACCTGGACTGAGTCCACCAGGTTGATCTCAGTCTGTGGGGAAGGCTTTGCCCTGGAGGAGATTGGAATGGGGGGCGGGCTGGGGGGAAGGTGAGGGGGGCGGGAGGGGGGAGAACAAGGGAATCTGTGGCTGATATGTAGAACTGAATTGTATTGCAAAATAAAAATTAAAAAAAAATTTTGGCATCAATGTTATTGAGAGAAGTAACAGATTTTTCTCTGTGGAGAAGATATTACTATTACCTTATATAATAGTCTCTGAATGAATTAGAATTTAGTTATTCTATTTTGTTTGACATAAGATTTTGTTGTAAATCTCTGTCTTATTTTATCAAACAAACAAACAAAAATCTTGACAGAAAAAAAAATCCCTTATGAACTTACTCCATACATTATTGAAAAAATGAAGAAGAAAGGGGAGGATAAGGATTGTATTCTGGAATTCCTTTCAGAATTATATTATAAAATGCTCAACAAATTATTGTTGAATGATTATGGTTTAAATATTATGTATATTTTCAGTGTTGTATTTACTAGTAGCAAAATCTAAATATTAAATAATTTTATTTATTTTTTATTTATTTTTAATCACATAGTCCGCAAAGTAATGTGCTCTTACATTGCCGTCTATGTCCTTACCTTGCTGATCCAAACATCAAGAACAACAGCCATATCATCTTCTAAACAAGTTTTGAACTTCACAGTTTATAAACCATTATGTATTGTGCACAATATTTCACTTATATCCTTTCATTTGATCCTCACAAAAGTCATCAAAGTGGGCATTGTTTCCTTTGTTCAGAAGAAAATCTATGTTAGACAAGGTTGAGTGACCTTGCTTAAGATAAGTATGTTGCTAAGTGACAACATTGGTCACTTTCTCACTCAAATGTACATATCAAAAAAGATTGAAAGAATCAACCTTAGAGGGCAAAAGACGAAGTGATAGAATTTAAAATTTTGATAGTAAATCAATGAATTAGAGAAGTAAAACTTTGTCTTTATTCACTTACTAAAAAACATTTGTCAAGTGCATAATAATAGATTAAATGTATGTTTAAATATCAGTGCAATATTATTTAAACTAATCTGTATTTCCGAATGTCATGTTGTACAATTTTAAGTGTATGTTATGAGAGGTGCATCTCTAAATACTTTTATCATTGCATAAACACCATATAGTTATGCTTACATGTCTGTAACATTGCTCTACCATGGAATTTTATTGGACTATGACCAGATTCGTGGTCCTTAGTTGCCTGAAATGCTACTATACATTTCATGACTTTATCATTTTTATTTGTTATTATGTAAATAAATTAATAAACCAGAAAAACACTAAGGTCATGGATACTAAAGCTTAAATTTCGGTGAATATATGTGAGTATTGTTAGCAAAATAAAGAACATTTTTCATTAAGAACTTTTTATTCATTTTACATATTTTATTATACTCTCACATTAATAATGTAGATTGGAGACCAGATAACAGTAAAGCATTCTATAGAAAGAAATAATACAATTGACAGTGAGACAGAAGAAAGAGTAATGAACAGCCCTAATAGGCCATCAAATAACCTTTTATGTAATTAGCTGGTGAAAAGTCATGTGCAAAGAAGATTGCAACAGAGGGTAGCATTACCCAATATGCCTAAGGATAGATAATTATTTTTTAAAATATAGTACATCAGAATGAAAATTGATTTGTACCACACTGATAAAGAAGGTCTTACATAGGTAGGCACTATTCCATTCTGAAGTGAGATTTTGAACAATTAAGAAAAGAGGCACAACTATAAGAGGAAAGATTGTAAATAAAATATTTTGGCAGCATTGCTCCCAAATCAAGTTAAGTGATTGTTCAAAACTGGAAAGGTATGCTTGAACATGGGATTTTAAAATGTTTAACTACCAGGTGAAGGAATCTTGAATCTGTATCTTATAACTGAACACAGTGGTTGTCATTAATAATTGTTAAACACAACTCTGTCCCATTAAAACAATAGACTCAACTGCTTCTATCACAGTTATGTGGTATCTACTGTTCCTCATTCCATGTTTTTGTTTATTTTCTAATGCTAGGCATGGGATGCAGGACCTCACACAAGTTAGGCAAATGGTCTACCACTAGGTTATACTCAGCTACATTCCCAGTCTGCCAATAAGTATTTTCTGAAAGAATGGTTTAGTTCTGCCAAGCATGTTCTATGTCTTCCTGGGAGAATACACTAGAAGCTTTATATCAGATTATTTGACCTTTTCCCCTCATTATTACAAATGACAGACACAGTCCTGGTAATTTGCCTTGAAAGGAAAGATTCCCTTTCAAGAGCTGAGTTTTGTTTTAGAACATTGAATCAAAAGGCAATGCCAAAGCTGATGTATTTCTGATGGTGAATGGGGTCTCCAAACCAGTTAGAGATTCTTTTTTTTTTCTTTTTCTTTTTTTCTAACAGCCCAGGTGATAATGGCCTGAACAAGTCCTCTGCTAAAGGGGAATGTAAATTGAGAAGGTAGATTTTAGTGCCAAGATAAAAAAGACTCTGGAATGAATATGACACAGGATGATGAGAGCTACAAAGTATAAAATAAATTTGAAAATATTGGGTTCCAGTCTACAAAAGAGTACATGGCCTTACAGAAAGCTATTATATGCCACAGAGTTCAGACGGCTTATAAGTGGTAAAGCAGATCACTAAATCAAGGCCTTCCAAGCCTTAATTTATTTGTTTTAGTAAACTACACTTGACTCCAGTTGTAGATTTAGTAAATTTCATATAAAACCAATTGAAATTAGGGACGAACTGTTAACACAGAAGCAGTTTAATTTTCTTACTACTAATGGACATTGTATTCTGTGTGGTCTGTAACAGCAGAGATATTATAGCTGCTAGAATCTAGATATCTTTTCCCAATCTTAACTACATAATGTGATTTTGTTGTTAAGACTCTTGCAGACTTACTTAATGAGGTTTGCTGCTATGGGGCTTGGATATGCATATTAAAACAAAAGCCCTGCCCACTTGGTTCCAGTTTGTGATCTCTTAAGAATGTTTTGGTAAGAAACTAAGACTTTGCTCTATGAAATGTTTATTGTCATATTTCAAATTCATTAAAATTACTTGATAAGACTTCTAGCTTTCAAATGCCCAGAGACAACAAAATCAAATATCACAGTAAAGAACCCTACTATGTATACTTATTTTTTATGTTATTACTTCAATTTTATCACATATGTGTTCATCACTTGGTTATGATGGACTTCAGTTTATTTCAATCTTGTGGATAAGATTTCTACCTCCAAAAATCAATAGTATCCTGCTGATTTTAGTTATTGTAATATAAAGGCATGTAAAATGAGTATGACCAAAGAGGTTTAAAAAGTGACTCTGTTTTTTTAAAAGACTAGCTTGTCAATTGAAGCAGAAAATGATATTCAGTTCACTGGGTTTATGCAGTGTTTTAGTCTTCTCCAACCAATTTAGAAATGTATTCTTATAGAACTGAGATTATTATAAATCCTGAGCTAAGCAGCTAAAATAATGTGCCAACGCCAAGGTCATATCTTAAAAGTTTAGAACAACATGCTGCAAACAAATGTAAGTTTATGAATGAACACAGCAAAGTGTTCTGACTTCATCTCATTTCCTAAGTTTTATTTCTTACCTAATAGTGTCTTTATTTTTACTTTACCTTTGACGGTGTTTCATGCATATTCATTGCCTGAAAGAAATTAAGCAGACATTATTCTAAAGTCAATATTGAGTCTGCTAATGAAAATGGTTAAGTTAATTAACTAAATGGCAACCCTCACTGAACTTTTTCAAAGCTATTTCCTCCTCATGATGTGTTTTCCTGAAGAAATGATGCATAACAATTAAACTCTTGTTATTCTCTATTGTTTTATATCAGCTTCTGCATTGTTACTTTACATATATTGTCTGATGACTAATTATGACAGTTAAATGACACCAGATAAAAAGCACAAATCTGAGTTATTTAAGCTGTTGTGCTTTATGCAATAAACTCTTAAATGTTCTCTCAGAGATTCAGTGAAATATTTTCAAATGTTATATATGAAACACAAATGAACTAGTAATTTTAGTGTAAAAAGTAGCTTTGAATCACAAATAAATATAGTATTTCCTGCAACCATTGAAATAACAAAATCTTAAAAAGCAGACACAGAGCCAGCGAGATATTTCAGTTGACAAAAGCATTTGCTCTGCAAGCCTGGCAACCTGAGTTCAATATGTAGAGCTCATGCTACAAGGAGAGAACAAACTGAAGGTTGTCCTAGGACCTTTCAGATATGCAGCAGTGCAGGTGCTTGCACATTCCTGCACAAACATGCACACACTAATAAATGCAAAAACTTTTAAAAATAGGCAAAACACACATGATAATGATTCCTATACTAGCATGTTTACTTTAGGATACTGAGTAAAATAGGTTTCCATAGTCAACCACTGTAAAGGATGAGCAGAAATACACCCGTCCATAAGTCTTTTTTAAGTCAGAGAGTACATGCTCAAAAGTAAGTATGAACATGAATGGTGATTTACAGGAAGAAAGGGAAATGTGACAAATAAAGAAATATTTGAATAACTGTCCAAAGGCAAATATATCATGAAATTGATTAAATTAGAATGTTCTTAATAGTTAAAAATTTCCAAAATATTATAATCCATATTGTACTATCAAATGCTTCTTTCAATTTCTGATTTCATTTTCTTTTAGTATCCCTTTATATGTGAGAATCAAAAGATAATTTAGTCTCCTAGCATGGTTAATTAAAATTTGACTATTAATACTGTTATTTCATAAAAAGTCATTTTTATATTCACAACTAATTATTGGTTTTATCATAGAAATTCTTAGTAATTTTGTTGGATTTAAAAATATCCTATCAAGTTTTATTCTTTTATGAATGACAAAACATGAGATTTTAAGTAACATTCCACAATACCTGAAAAGATTTTCAGTCTTCTACTATTGAACTGTGCTTCTAAGAAACACTAAAAGCTTTGTTAAGAATAATAGGCAGTGTGGAACTAAATCAAAGGTTGTTTATCTTTGCTCATTAGATAAGGGGGACAAGGATAAGGTCTGGGTTAAGTGCTTTCAAGAATAGACCATAATACAAGAAATTAGAAGTAGAGATACTGAGCATGAAAAGGATATATTCAAGAAAATGAAGAGTAATCCCTGGTGAATGACCAGAGGCAAAGTAACCACACAGGTGTAGGCAATGTGGAAAGAGAATCTCCATTACTACCAGACATGGAAGACATGAGATCAGTCCTTGAGGAGCTGCTGACTTTGGAAAGCCCTACAGCTGAGGAATTTGGAAAGCACACTGAGCTCTGGTTGGCTGATCTGGCCATTTGATTCCAGCTCTATTTTCACTCTAGTCTCACAGAAATCTACTTTGTTTGTTTTGATAAAGGGTCTTGCTATGTAGTCCTAGTTGGTCTGGAACTTGCTCTGTAGTCCAGGCTAGCCTCCAAACACAAGATCAGCCTGTCTTTGTCTCCTCAGTGCTGCGATTAAACAACTGCATCTCCATTTCTATCCTCTATTTTGCTTATTTATTAAATTAAATTTACTAGTGTTTATCCCCATAGAACAAATTCAAAACTCCATTGGTTGGTACACAAAACTCTTTAATGTCACCTTTCGATAACCATATTATTTCACATCCCTGTTATAACTAAGATCCTACACTGATGCTTTAAGGGTCAAGATTAGCCAGGATGGTCAAACAAAACAGTAGTGTACACAGTTTTCTGCACAACATTCCAAAGAACAGATCCAAGAGCCTTAGCCTAAGAGCACTATTGAACATAATTGTAAGAGATTAACAGGATGGAATTAGCACACATAAGTCCTCTTCTGACAGAACCATGATGTTGGATGCTTCATACAGCTTGCTTTAAATCTGTGTTCGAAATGTGTTTAGTGATTTTAAGAAGAAACTGATTTCATTTCACATTAACTTGAAAATTCTTTACATTTCATTAAAGAAATGAAAAACATTAGGAAAAATTTTCTTTTTCCCTTTTTATTTATTCTCCTCTCATATAATACATTGAGACCATGGCCTCCCTTCCCTCTACTCCTCCCAGTCCCACCCAAACCCATCCGCTCTCTCTCAGATCCACTGCTCCTCCATTTTCCTTCAGAAAAGAGCAAGCTTCCCAGAGTTATCAACCAAACATGGCATGACAAGATGCAATAAGACTAGGCGTAAACCCTCATATCAGGGCTGGGCAAAGCCAACCAATAGGAGGAAAAGGGGGTACCAAGATTAGATGAAAGAGACAGCTCCACTCCCACTGTTATGAGTTCCACAAAAACACCAAACTGACAACGAAAACCTATATGCCGAGGACCTAATGCAGTCCCACAATTGCTGTTTCAGTCTCTGTGAGCCCCTACGAGCCCTGCTTAGTTGATCCTGGAAGCCATGATGTCCTGGTGTCCTCGACCCACTTGGCTCCTTCAATTACTCCTCCACCTTTTCCACGAAGTTCCACAAGCTCCTAGAGAAGTGACCCAGTGGAGGTCTTCAATTTGGGCTCTCTCTCCACCTATTAGTTTACTGTGGGTCTCTGCATCTGCTTCCATCAGCTGCCCAGGAAGGCTGTCTGATGATGAGTGGGCTAGGCACTGATCTATGAGTATAGTAGAATATCATTAGGAATCGTTTCTTTCCCTCCAAGGTTTTCCCTTACTGCTTTTGATATTCTTTCTTTGTTCTGTAGGTTTCGTGTTTTGACTATTATGTTGGGAGGGGGCTTTCTTTTCTGTTCTAATCTATTTTGTTTCCTGTAAGCTTCTTGTACTTTTATAGGCATCTCCTTCTTTGGGTTAGGAAAAGTTTTTTTTTTCTAATATTTTGTTGAAAATATTTTCTGGATATTTGAGCTGGGATTCTTCGCCTTCTTTTGTTCCTATTATTTGTAGGTGTGGTCTTTTCAGAGTGTCCTAGATTTCCTGGATGTTTTGTGTTAGGAATTTTTTAGACTTAACAGTTTCTTTGAGGAATGTATCTATTTCTTCTATCTTATCTTCCACACCTGAGAATCTGTCTTCTACCTCCTGTATTCTGTTCTGTTGGCGATGCCTGATTCTGTAGTTCCTCTTTCCTTACCTAGATTTTCCATCTCCAGGATTTTCTCAATTTGTGTTTTCTTTATCGTTCATATTTCCATTTTCAGGTCTTAAATTGTTTCATTCATTTCCTTTGACTGTCTGGTTTTCCTTTTCTTGCTTTCTTTAAGGTATTTATTCACTTCATTCAATTTTTTTGTTTTTATTTTCCTTGATTTTTTTAAACTGTTCATTTCCTCTTTATAGATGAATTTCTGAAAGGTCTTATTAATAAAAAAAACAGAGCCAGGTATTGGGGTGAATGCTGAAAGATCAGAGAAGCAGGACAAGCCACAGCTAGCCTCACTTCACCAACTTCTCAGCTGATCCTGTTTCCTCAAAATGGAAGCCTCTGAGTCCTCGTCCAAATGGATCTCAGCTGAACTGCTGCCAAAAAGCCTAAAAGCTTAAAAAGCCTAAAGTTCCTGGTCCTCACACCTTATATACCTTTCTGCTTCCTGTCATCACTTCCTGGGATTAAGCGTGTGTGTCACCATGCCTGGCTGTTTCCAGTGTGGCCTTGATGGATCTCTGCCTCCAGAATGCTAGGATTAAAGGCATGTGCTACCACTGCCTAACCTCTATGCTTAATATAGTGACTGTTCTGTTCTCTGACCCCCAGATAAGTTTATTGGGGTGCACAATATATCAACCACACAGACTCCAAATTTTTTCAGTGTAGTCCCCACCAACTCACCTTAGTAAACTCATTTAACTTGGAAAACAGATAAAACAACACTCTACAAGGAAATGAAAAAAAAAATACAACATACTTGACATGTTATTGGAGAAGATAATGGTCACAGTAAAACCATGCCGGCTGTCAGATGAACAGGTAGGCTTCCTGCCCTTAGACCTCCTCCACTCTCTCCTTGGCCCTCTGCCCTGTCTCTAGTATCTCTTCCTCTTCTTAGCTGTGGTCTCTGCATCCAACACAGATGGAGATCCCCTGCTCAACCACAGGCCACATCAGCTAGAAGAATAGAGAGGAAACAGAAACCAAGGAACAAAATACCCATCCAAAAAAGACAAAGCCAGAAATTGGCACCTAGACTTATAATCACAACAAATCTAAATGCCTAGATGCCAGCATAAGAACACAATCAAAAACAGCTAAGGCAATATGTCACCACCAAAGGCCAGCTATCCTATAACAGCAAACCCTGAATATTGCAACACAGCTTAAGCACAAGAAAAAAGATCTTAAAAACCAACTTTACAAAGATGATAGTGGTCCTCAAAGAGGTGATAAGATAAAAGGTAGATTATTGAATTTACTTTTAAAAAGGAACTATTAGTTTTCAACAGGATAAGTAATGAAATTTTTTGTCTGAATTCATCAAATGTTAATGGACTGAACTTTGTTAATGTATATAATGGAGTTTTTTCTCTGAATCTGTCAAATGTTAGTGGACTAGACATTGTTAATGAAATTCTTGACTGTATATATTGTATATACTTATTGTATCATTTTTTCTTATATTAGTTAAAACTTTATTTTATGCAAAAAAGGGGAAATGTGGTGATATTGTGTCCCCCAAAATATTGTGCACCCTAATAAACTTATCTGGGGTCAGAGAACAAAACAGCCACTAGATAGACATAGAGGCCAGAAAATGGTGGCACACACGCCTTTAATCCTATCACTTGAGAGGCAGAGATTATGTGGATCTCTGTGAGTTCAAGGCCACACTGGGAATGGAGCCAGGTGTGGTGGCACTCATCTCTAATCCCAGCACTTGAGATCTCATGTCTTTGCTTGAGAAAGACACATGCCTTTAATCCCAGAAAATGATGGCAGGAAGCAGAAAGGTATGTAAGGCATGAAGACCAGAAATTAGAGGCTTGTTAAGATTTTAGGCTTTTAGCAGCAGTTCAGCTGAGATCCATTTGGATGAGGACACAGAGGCTTCCAGTTTGAGGAAACAAGATCAGCTGGGGAATTGGCGAGACCATTTAGAAATTCATGCTACAGGGCTGGAGGATGGGTCTGAGAGAAAACTCATTAAATAAAACATGAGGACCTCAGCTCGGGTCCCAGCACCATGTAAAAAGCTAGTGATATGGTTGCATCTGCAATCCTGGTACTGGGAGGTGCCGTAGAAAATTCCTAGGTAGCTAAACAGTCTAGTTAAATTAGTTAGGTCCTATCACAAATACAAGTTGGAGAAGAGTGGAGAAAGACACAAACATCGGCCTCTGGCCACCACTTGTGCTTTCAGATACATGACTGTCTCATTGAAAACCTATGGAAAACAAACAACAAGTAGAAATGAGCTTAAAGTAATGGTATCACTCCTTGAATATATACCAAGGGTCACCCTCACTTATCCTCAAAGGTACAGATTGCAAATATTTTACGCTTTGCTGGCCATAAGAACCCTACCACAACTACTGCATTCTGCTGTTAAAATCCATACCACTTAAGTTGGGCTAGAGAGAGCTCAGAAGTTAAGAGCACTGACTGCTCTTACAGAGGTCCGGAGTTCAATTCCCACATGGTGGCTCACAACCATCTGTAATGAGATCTGGCACTCCCTTCTGTATACATAATGAATAAATAAATCTTTAAAAAAGAACTGGAAAGGAAATGTTCATAGCTGAGTCTCAATAAATATTTATGGTCATAAATTTTGGTTTTATAAAAATATACCTCTGTCATCCATCTTTTCTAATTATTTGAAATATAAAAACCATTCTTAGTTCTAAAATTGTAGGAACCATATAGAAGTTAGATTTATTCAAAGAGCAGTAGTTAATTGCCCCTTGCCCTAGACTCTTGTTAAAATGACTAACAGCAAGAATTGAGAGAGAATACAAAATTGCTTTAACTATAATTCTAAGCAATGTTTCATTTTCTCCTCCAAATAAATGTTTCCTCAAGTCTCTTTACAAGCTCTCCTTTGAGGCCCTCTCTTTTCTAACTACTAGTAGTATCTATTCCTCATCCCATTTAGTTCCCTTTCTTTATATTGTCCATACACCTGGTGAACATTAGCTTTCTGAAAGCCAGTGCTACCTCCTCCTCATGTTCTCAAAACCAATACAAAGCACCCTGAGCATTATCATTTCCAGGAGTCACTGCTTTATATCATGTTACTCTGTGAGTCATCAGTAAGATTTAAACGCCCAGGGACACCAGTTTTCTCCTTTGTTAGGAATGTTTCATTTACTGAGTAATGAAATATGCATTTTATTTCGTTGTATGAAGAATAATACATCAATTTGCAACTGTATAGACTATTATACAGAGAAAATATTCTATGAATTATGTAGATGAAACCATTGGTTACAGAAATGCTTTTCAATCTTGATATTTCTTTTTTTTTAAAGCAATTGTAAGAAGTTGGTTACATTCTGATGAAGGGAAAGAAAAAAGACTCTTCAGTGTAGTAACATTTTTAAAGAAATTATATGATCTAGTTGTGTACACACACACGTGTGTGTGTGTGTGTGTGTGTGTGTGTGTGTGTGTGTGTGTGTGTGTGTGTAAAAGGACAACTTCAGGTGTCTGTCCTGGCTTTCTACCTTGAGATATGGTATCTTATTGTTCACCCCAGTACATATAAATGATGCTTTTTTTTTTTTTTTTGGCCCACTGACCTCAGGAGACCCTTCTGTCTCTGTTATGCTTGTCACTGTAGGAGTGCAAGTATTGCAGATTTGCGCTACCACTTCTTGCTGTAAATGGCTTTGAAGAGTCTACACTCTTACTGTTGTGCTTTCACAGCAGGTGATTTATCTATTGAGTCATTCCCTCGGCCTTAGTCTGTCTTTCAATTTCTGGAAATAGAAGTACAACTGGGAAAGTTATTCTTAAGATTTTGGTTGGTTTTAATTACATTTGAAGTTATATTTAGATGATGTTATTTTTAAATAGAGCTTTTAAAGGTAATGATGTATCATCATCTATGTACATATCCCTTTCGGTTTCCAGTGTATACAGTTTTAAGTAAAGGTAAGATTATTTTTCACTTGTATCATTTGTAAAGCTAATTTTAAATGATACATCAAGGAGTAGCTGAATATTAGGTTGTAATAATTTATTATCCTTGTTTTAGGTAAAAATACAAATGCAATGGCTTCATTTATTTGACTTTTAATAAATACTTTCAATTAACTAAGGAAACAAAAAAAAATATTTCCTAAGAAATCCAAGGCTCATCTCTTTGTATCACCTAGGCTACAGTGGGGGAGTCTATAAAAGCCATGATTTCTAATGGGAGAATGTGAGAGCATGAGCATGGCTGGGAATGAGAAAGACAAATATGGGGTTAATTTTTAAGAACACATTCTATGGAGTGTGTATTTGCTATGTAAAATTACATTTTAACTTCTCTATGAGTTTTATTGTCCCTGGAGTTTAAATGGTATGTGATCAAATTCATGCTGTGCAGTAAAGAGTGTGTGGGAAGGTGCATAGTTAGGTGGGTGTAAATCCCTATAAAATACATTTTAGAAGATAAGTGAGAGCTATTGAAGTTTGGGCAAATCAATTTCACCAATTCGCTTAACATTTCTAATGCCTCTGGGAGCAGTTATAGGGCTTGTTACCTAACATTAGGGTACATCTGAATCAAGGTGAACAATCAAAAACCATTTTCCATGTACTATGTGTATTATTAAGAATTTTTAAGGCATGAAGTTAGTTGCTTAGACTGCAAGCTAGGAAATTAATGAACAAGAATACTGCTCATGAATACCAAGTTTTACTGAAAAGCCAATATGGGTTTAGTGTGGTAATAAGAACACAGTACTCCAGGGACTACAAAACTATTTATTGTTCATCAAAATTTACTGACTTTGAAATCTTGGTACAAATGCTTACTTACCACATTTTGTATTATGTATTTGAGGTCTTCAGTAGCAATAACAAAATCCATGTCTAGTAATGAAGTGATTGCATAATAAAATTATCACATACTATGATGTATTAATGGAGATTAGTTGTTATTTTCACCTAAAACTGAAAGTCATATATAAAATATAAGTCTATAAGCATTATGAATAAAATGCACTCACTTTAAAAATAAAATCCACTTACATTAAAAGTAAAATCCCAATAGCTAAGCCGTTGGTAGATGACCATACAATTTTATATAGACTTTATAATTTTTTAAAGCCCAGTAGAATATAGCTACATTGTACTTTTCATTTCTGCATCCATTGTTGTTTTACTAAATTTCCAAAGAAATAGAAAATAAATGACATCATGATGAAGGATAATTTACCATAAAACATGTTGTAAAATATACAAGAAAACTATGTCTAGCAATTTATTTTTCCTATGTCTAGTTCTCTGGTTGCTTTAATTTATTGTTTTGTTTTGGTTTGTTTTACTTTATTTTATTGTATATGAGTACATGGTTGTGTGTGGATGCAGATGTATTTGCACCAAGGCCAGAGGTCAAAATCAAATATTGAAACAAGACCTAGAGCTTTTCAATTGTGCTTGGCTGGCCAGGCCCCATGGATCTACCTGTCACTGCCTCCTCTCTGGAATTACCATTACACACCACCATAATCAGGCCCTTTGAGATGGGGAGGGAGGAGCTAGGAATAAAACATATGCTTATCTGGTGTCCTAGCTAGTTTTGCGTCAACTTGACACAAGCTAAATCATCTGAGAGGAGGGAACCTCAATTCAGAAAATGTCTCCATAAGATCAGGCTGTAGTCAAGACTGTAGGGTATTTTCTTAATTAGTGATTGACTTGGGAAGGCCCAACCTGTTGTGGGTAGGGACATCCCTGATTAATCCTTGGTTTGGTAAGAAAGTAAGCTGAGGAAGCCATGAGGAGCAAACCAGTAATCAGTACTTCTCCATGACTTCTGCATGAACACCTGTCCTGACTTCCTTCTATAATGAGCAGCAATATGGAAGAGTAAGCCAAACAAATCCTTTCCTATCTTCTTTGGTTATGGTGTTTCATTGCAGCAATAATAACTCTACTCACTGAGCTCTCTCCCGTCATCTGCTTTAATTTAATGTTTGTAAATGATGTGAGGCCAATTGAAGTCTTGAAATATTTCACATTATGTGCATGTTGCCACAGCAAGATAATAGAATGGATGGATTATTTAATTGACAGTACTGAATTTTGATAGATTTTTCTGGGGTTGATAGACAGTTTTCCTAAGATGCCTTCAGAATATGCTGCTAATATTGGGGAGATTTTGATGTCAGAGGATTCAATGTAGTCAATGTGAGCATCAAACATCTAAACAATTGTTATACCTATAGGTAATGTGTAAGATCATGGTCAGAAGAAACATTGTTACTACGTAAATCTCCAGTGAATTGACTACACAGAGAATGTTAGAGTTAATATTATGTCCAGCAGAAGGAAAGAGACCAGTGAAACTGGAAGAAAACATACTAAGAATTGGGCGCATTTTCCTTAGTCTGATACACCCACAAGATCATACTGTCATACACTTCTGTCCCTGAAATCAAGTTTCAGCATTCCAGGTGCCAGGCCAAACACAGCCCAGCTTTTCTAAGGAATCAGACTTCAAAATGTATGTGAGAGCATGAGCAGTCGTACATGAAGTTTGCTTTCTTATATTTGAATTTTGTTTATGGTAACTGATAGACACTCAAAAAATTGTACGCATTTATTGGACACCATGTGATGCTTTGATATATGTACATTCTGTACAATATTTAAATCCAGCTAAACATTTTCATCTTGTCAAGTTTTCATGTATCTCTATGATAAAGTCTTTCAAAATCCTTTCTTCTAGCACTTTGAAAACTGTACTTTTCTTCAGTCACACTTCATTACAACTCCTTATTCTTCTCTTTGTGTGAGATAGTAGCCTTCACTTAACCTCTTCCCATTCCTCTCCTCCTCTCTCCAACCTCAGTTAACTACTTTTCTACTCCTTACTCCTATGATGTGTGTGTATGTGTATGTCTGCATTCGGTTATTTAGCATCATACATAATTGCCACTTCCTGTGTACACATTTCTTTTAAATTTGCCTTTCGTTCCTTGTATGTTGTTCTTTAAGAAATATCTGTGCTTCCTCCAACCATGGTCTCAACATCTCTCGCTCATACAATCCCTCTTCTCTCGCCGATTGGACTCCTGGAGCTCCACCTAGGGCTCAGCAGGAGATCTCTGCAATGGCTTCCATCAGACACTGGATGAGAGTTCTATCATGACAGCCAGGGTGTTCAGCCATCTGATCACCAGAGCAGGTCAGCTCAGGCACTCTCTCGACCATTGCCAGTAGTCTACAGTGGAGGTATCTTTGTGGATTTCTGGGGACCTCTTTAGCACTCTGCTTCTTCCTATTCCCCATGAACTGTGAACCAATAGCTGAGGAACCCCCATGGAACTGGACCAGACCCTCTGAATAAGTGAGACAGTTGATTAGCTTGAACTATTTAGGAGGCCCCCAGGCAATGGGACCAGGACCTGTCCTTAGTGCATGGGCTGACTTTTTGGAGCCTGGGGCCTATGCTGAGACATTTTGCTCAGCCTTGGTGTAGGGAGGAGGGGACTGGACCTTCCTTGACTGAGTCTGCCAGGCTGGGCTGACTCCCCAGGGAAGACCTTGCCTTGGATGAGATGGGAGTGGGGGTGGATTGGGGGGGAAGGCTGGTAGGTGGAAGGAGGGAGGATGGGTGAATCCATGGCTGATATGTGAAATTAAGTTAATTATAAAATAAAAAATATCATTAAAAAAAGAAATATCGCTGCCAGTGGTGGCGCACACCTTTAATCCCAGCACTCGGGAGGCAGAGCCAGGTGGATCTTTGTGAGTTCGATGCTGGCCTGGGCTACCAAGTGAGTTCCAGGAAAGGCGCAAAGCTACACAGAGAAACCCTGTCTCAAAAAACCAAAAAAAAAAAGAAAAAAAGAAAAAAAAAGAAATATCTGTTCAGGTCCTTTCCTATGTTTAGAAATTGACATTTTAAATATAGATAGAAAGCATAAGGTAAAAATTTATGAGTGGTATATAGCTTAGAGTTAAATATGTCAGCAATGTTTATTTAATAATATGATTTAATGGTATTCATTAAATGAATACAATATTCCATTATGTGGATGGAACTTACTTTTTTTTCTTTAAATTTATTTTTATTTTATGTTCATTGGTGCCTTGCCTGCATGTGTGTCTGTGTGAGAGTGTCAGGTCTCCTGGAACTGAAGTTACAGACAGGTGAGAGCTGCCTGTGAGTGCTGGGAATTGAACCCAGATCCTCTGGAAGAGAAGCCAGTGCTCTTAACCTCTGAGCCATCTCTCCAGTCTGGAAACTTACTTTTCTGAGGGAATTTTATTTTCATCTTTTAGATCACCTTTCCAAATATTACCTCCTCTCTAGTCACCACACTCTCCAAGTGTTAGCAGTCTTCTAAACCCACACATGCATAAATTAGTTCGGTTTCTGAAGTTAATATCTGTGGCAACCTCCTATGTTTTGCTCTGTCAGATTATTTTCTCACAATATTTGTGCGGTTATTCTCTGTTGTTTAATATACCATAGTTTGTCTACTTCCTGTCAGCACAATGTTCTGTTGTGTGAGTATGCCACAGTTTATCCATTATATTGCCAATAAACACTTGTGTCTTATCTACTATAGCATTATGTTACGACATATGTGTTGTTTGCTAAACTTTGAATATACTTGCATCTCTCTCTCTCTCTCTCTCTCTCTCTCTCTCTCTCTCTCTCTCTCTGTGTGTGTGTGTGTGTGTGTGTGTGTGTGTGTGTGTGTGTGTCTGCCTGTCTTTCTGTCTTTGGAATTACTGCAGAAACAATTTTTTCAATGTGATTGTATAATTCAACTCCACAGTATATGAGATTTCTAATTTTGGAGCTGGGGAGATCTCAGTAAAGTGAGAATCTGAGCTCAATCTCACAACACTTGTAAAATAAGCCAAATGTGGTAGTGCAGGTTTGTAAACCCCAGCACTTGGGAGGTTGTCATCACCCCAGATAGGGAAAAAAATGACAGATAGCACCAAAGTCCAGTTTAGTGAACCAGTGAGTTTTATTGAAGTTACTTACAGGAAAATGGGTGAAGGACTACCTAGAGGAGCAGAAATGACTCCAAGACAGCTACATTAAAAGCACGCCAGCATGAGTGACAGCTCCCAAAATCTGGGAAGCTGAAGCACACTGCACAACTTGCAGGTAGCCCAACAGGTTGGAGAATGTCCTTTCCGGTAGTTGGTCTGAGACTCTTCCAGATGGCTCAATTGTTCTCTCCCTCTTCCAGCTGCTTGGCTGCTTTCTGGTTCTTCCAACCTGCTCAGCTTGTCTATATGCCCTCCAGGCTGCTGGGCTGGTGATCTGACAGTCTTCTTCGTAGCTGGGCTAGTCTAAGAGTATCTCTCAGCAGTCTTTACTATTTGTATACTCTTAGTGAATCTGATCAGTTTCTGAGATTCCTGGAAGCTAGTTTAAGTTGTTTGCTTCCTGTTTTAAAGAGTTTCCAGGCAGGATGGAGTGTTTCAACTTCTCTTAGCATATCCTCTAGTTTCATGTCTTTGTAAACTACGGTCCTAAAATCTTGTTGTTTCACCTACCTTTTACATCGTAAGTCATAAGATGTTTTTCTCCAAAGATGGAAGGTTTTTTCTAATAAGAAAATGCTACACGGAGAAGGTAGACACAATGGACCTAGAGACCATTCTGACTAGGAAGTTTAGCTTGTTTGGTGAATTTCAGGCCAATGAGAAACCCTAAAAAAAGATGAGTTGTGCCTTATCAAAAACATTCAAGATTGTCCTCATTCTTTCTATAGCTTTTTTTAAAAATAAAGTTCCTTTGGAGCATTAAAAATTCATTTGCCTTTTCTTTAAAGATGCAAAAATTATTTCAATTTAAGGCCTTTGTTGAATATCCCCACCTGAACTTAATTGTTTCCTCACCAGTATTTATTTGTGTGTGTGTGTGTGTGTGTGTGTGTGTGTGTGTGTGTGTGTGTGTGTAGCTTGTCAAGACAGGATTTCTCTATGTAGCTTTGGAGCCTGTCCTGGAACTCATTCTGTAGCCCAGGCTGGCCTCGAACTCACAGAGATCCATCTGCCTCTGCCTCTGGAGTGCTGGGATTAAAGGTGTGTGCCACTACCTCTCGGCCTCATCAGTATTTTTAATGAGTGAAATTTATGCCATCTTACCCTTTGACTAATAACTTTTTAAATCTTAATCATCAGTAACTTATCTTGAAAATATTCTGTCTTTTAGAAATGTGATTAGTTTCTGTTTTACATCACGGTCTATAGAGTACCTATAAATATATATGCGTATATAGTATATTATATATACACATATTATAAAGTAAATGCTGAAATTTAAATTGTTCAAATATTAAATTAGCCTGGTACTATTGATTAAAAATATCATGCTCCCTTGGTTTAACTAAAGTGACATTGTTATCATAATATTGTTTACTTGTTTTTAAACAAATACCACACATGTAATTATAGCAAATATGACAGCTGATTTCAAGTATTCTTTAAAATATGTATATCATGAATATTTTCTTGGATATATTAGTCCTTTTTTATATCCATATAATGTTAAAAATAGCCTCTCAATTTCTGTGAGAGATTTTCACCTACAAATTTGACTGTGTTTACATTGAATTTATAGTATATTTGAAGAAAACTAATTTATTACAATATTATATCTTATGGTCCATGAATAAAGCATATTCCTCAATTTGTTTATGTTTTCCTTAAGCTCTCAGGAGTGTTCATACTTTTCAGGGTAAAAATATATTTTTCACGTTATTCTATAGACAATAAAAGCGTATATTTGAGCAAATATTATAAGGTTACTCGTTTTCAGGGAGGGAATCAAGATAAATCTTTTTCCCAGAAGACAGTATGACAGGCAATTGATAGACTAGCATTGTTGTTTCAATTTGTAGTTCATTGATCATGTAGTGTTTGGAATTTGTCTTGTTTATTGGTTGTTTGTGTTTTTTTACCAATGTATTCATTTTTCCAGTAGATTCAGTCTCCTTTTTCTTTCATTGACTAATCTTTTTGTATAGTCAACTATGATCTTTTGATAAGTAGATAGTACAGATGTTTCCACTTGTCTTTTGTCTTAATTTTGCTTAATAGCTTTGACTTCTTGATGGCAACCATGTTCCTTTTTTTAGAACATTTATTCTAATTCTGATATAGTTCTTTTTATAGACATAATTTAGCTTTTCAAGATATTTTGTATAAAGTATGCAGTTTGTATATAAAATGTTTACTTGTAAAATAGATACTTCTTAATATTGAACCTTACAAATATTTGAAGTTATCAATCAGAATACTAAAGAACAAGAAAATTAATCTTGTCTAAAATTAGGTCAAGATTAGGGTAGATGCTCACTTATTGAAATGAATGTGTTTGTTTCCATTTACCACAGAGAACATGTATGAAGAGCATAGTTTTAGAATACATAAAGATTATTAGAAAAATTACAAATTTTTCTACTGCAGTGCTTGTATCTATAGTATATTGAAGATGCAAAATATTAGAAATAACCACTAATTATTTAAAAACAGATAAAGATTTTGACAAAAATTACTGTGATTCTACCTTATAACCTATTCCCACCTCCTATCTTTGCCCGTGGTTTATGTAGCACAGTTCTTAGAGCCTAATTTGAAGAAGTAGAAAGAATAGCAAAAAAATATGTAAGAAGGTCTCAGTTCACACCACCACTACCAGCATTGACTGATTGACATTGTCAGATGAAGAAATCAATACAGCCACATCCTAATGAAAATCCATTATTAAACTGTACAAAGCATAATTTCCCTCCAATAGTTTGTGTTAAGAAGAAAATTGGATTTACTTTTTGTTATTTATTGATAAAAACAATACATATATATATTTCAAAAACTGTAATATGATCTGACTCACTCAGCTACCAACCATGTTTTGTCACGAAGCATTGATTTTACTTCCAGAGATATACATACAGAATGAAATTCTGAAAGTCAAATAAATTGATCAAAGATAACATTTGAATATAGTTTAAACAAATTGCCAAACTACCTTCCTCAAAGGGATGCCAATGCTGCAGTCATCTGAGCAGTGGTGTGCAGTAATTAGTCTTTCCACAGCCTGGACAGCAGTAGAGTAGTTGTCGTTTTCATTTCTTTCATTATAGCCAAGGCTACCATGACAACTTGACACTACTCCCTTTATTAGTTTTCGTTTGTGACTTTCTGAAGAAAATTGCTTTATTCTCACTAATCCTGACTTTCTGTTTACTCAGGAGTTTGAGCAACTGTTGTTAACATTTAACAGTTTTATTGTGTTTCACCATCATGCAGAGAATTATTCTAAGCAATTTTTCAAGGATTACTTTGTTGAATTCTTTATTAGCATTACGCCTGCATTATCGCCAGTCTATGAAAGAGGCACTGTAAGATAGAGAAAACTGGGCTAGGATCTTAGACAAAAGCATAAACTAGGATTTAAATCTAAGTACCTAATATTAGATCCAACAAAATTTTACCATATAACATATTGCTTACAAAGGTATTTAGCATCTGTCAATTCCAATGTTATCTATGCTTAAAATTTAGATAACAGCAGTGATATGCAGGGGCCATGAGAGATTAAAGAAAGCAATAAATTTGGAACTTCCATCTATGATGGTTAGTACAAACTAAGCTTTTCCTAAAATTAACCGAAGTCATTCTGTTAGCCTGTCATCCAAATGTCATGTTTACTTTTCAATCTGTTCATCAATATCTGCTTCACCTATTTACACTAGGCCTCACAAACTATAGCTCACAAAGAGATTGTCTTATCAATCCTCCTTATAAATGAAGTATTTCTTTGCATAATTTTTCTTAATTGAAACTAAAAACAAATATGGTAGAAGAAATTATTGTTATACCAATAAAAATATAGTTTAACTATATTTTTAATTTCATTATGTTCTGTTCATATAAATAACAATTACTTGGGGAAGACTTGGTTATATACCTAGTACTAAAGCTGGATAACTTGGTGTGTGTCTTTGTAATGCTGCAAAGGCTCTGTGCTTGGCATACACATTTAGTAAATGGGAAGTTATAGGCTCCTTGTCTTCGATCAGTTGGAGTACACATCTGCATAAGTGTGGATGAGGCTTCTTTGTGTGCTTGTTTTTGTTCTTTTGATATAGGGTCTCGTTCTATAGCCCTGGCCAGCCTTGAACTTGCATTATGGCCCAGGTTAGTTCATGGCAATTCACCTACATCAGTCACCTAGATGCTGGTGTTATAGCTATGAGAAAACATACCTGGCTTAGGTGTATATTTCGCATTCATAAAAGGCATTACTGTCTGTAAAATTTTTAAATGTGTATTACCAAATGATTTCTACTATGTTAATTATATCTTAACATGTCATGTATGAGATTTTTAGCATCTTGTTAAATAAATGGATCAGCAAATTGCTATAACATCTCCTTTTGAACATTTGTGCCATTTTTAATGTATACCATGAGAATCATTTATCTTTTACTTTTTTCCTCTTTCAGGTCTCCAGAGCTTTGCCTGAAAAACAAGGAGAACTTGAGGTTCACATAAAAGATTTCGGGCAACTTGAGGAGCAGCTAGATCACCTGCTTCTGTGGCTTTCTCCTATTAGGAATCAATTGGAAATTTATAGCCAACCAAGTCAAACAGGACTATTTGACCTGAAGGTGGGTGTCTCTAGCTTGACATTTTTATTTCTGGCAGAAAGACTCAATGACTATTGAGTTTCTCATTGGTTACTTTGAATTTTATCACTCCTTTAAGCAGGACTAGGATAATAGTATTAAAATCATCACAATAAACACAGCAATCCCTGAAATGGGATTTACAGAATAGAAGTTGAAACTGGAAGTTTGTCTAAAATCCAAATGTGAAAGTAGAAGTTCTTTGCTCAAGAGCAGGGTTAGTGGATTAGTGGAAACAACTGGGGTAAAAGAAGATTCTGGTTAAATGCACAGGAATCTTCCTGAAGACAGGACAGAGTGAGCAGACAGCATCTGGGTGATGCAGGAGAATGAAGAATCTAATCAAGTTAAAGGCTGATCAGATCTGGAGGTGATTGTTGATAAACTAATTTAACACAGTTAGGTTTTGTTTTGTTTTATTTTGTTTTATCAGAAAGAATAAAGATAAGGCTAGAGAAATCCCAGAAGTCTTACTAAACTTCAGTCACCATTACCATGGATGCTATTGTGAAAATTATTATTTCACTAGCATTTTCTGCTTCTGCTTTCTGCTTTCAGAATTAACTAGACATGCCTTTAGTAAACTGATCACTATAGTGCTCTCAGCCAATTTCTTAATATGATCCAGTTTCCATCTCTGCTTTAATTGCACTTAAAGCTGATTCTTACGTAAAATTGTCATCCTAAACATTTGAGAAAGATGTGCTTAAAAGAAGAAATAAAATAGGAGAGAGATTGAGAGGTTTGTTCCAGCTAAATTGAGTTATATTTGCAAAGTACACTGTTTTCCTTTTACCTTGCTTCTTCCTGATGTTTTTATTGACCACTCTGATAGCTGTGCACTGAGAACACATTGTACTTTGTAAGTCACAGGTAAACATCATTTTCCCAGCACAAAACTCAGCCTGTTCAATCACTGTCATGGTCCTCAATTCAGTCTGACAATCAAACTCATGAGTAACAATAACTTTTACCCAGTAACAAATTAAGTATTTTATATATATATATATATATATATATATATATATATATATATATACACATCAATAACATAATAATATATTGGACATCCTGACACCAAGATATGGCTTCTGATACCTGAGTCACCCTACCCTCGAGTCATGCATGCTCACAAGGGATGGCTAGACAAAGCACATCTTCAATTCAGAGAAGCCACCCATTCTAGGATTTCGTTTTTTCAGTTAGCTAGTACATAGCATCTTCAGACAGAATTGACACTCATGCAATTACCAGTGTTACATCTCATTAATTCTGGTTGCTGCATTACTGAATAAACCACCCCAATAAGAAAGTACAGATACTTGGCCCAAATGGATCATAACTTGAGCCAGATTACCAATTATGCTTGATCTAGTATTTTCTTTGTCTTTGATTTCATATCACAAAGAAGAAAAGACACAAATTCTTCCCTCTTAACTAATAATCATGTTTTTATTTTAACTTTTGTAACCCACATGTAAAAGTCTGTTCATCAAAATGTGTCTTTTCAGAAAAAAAAAATCAAGTAGATACTCAATGAGAGCTCTCTTCATCCATGGAACATATGTAAGAGAAAGGGCAAACAAAATTCTATAACAAATAGATCTTGTTGACTCTACCAAAGTGACTTTAGTCTGGTCTGTGCTCTCTCCATCATGTCCCCAGTTAGTTCTCAAACACCAAAAAGTCACATCAGCCTTTATCAACAGCACACAGGTTTCTGACAAATAAGTCTTACAGTCTGGAGAGAAGCTTCTCTTTTCTGTGTTAATGAACTTCATTATCAAAGCCACATGTCACTACTCTCACTGCTGTGTGGTGTTTGGGTGTCATTCAATTTGCTTCCTACAGCTTAGTTTAAATAACTGAGGGAAAAAAAAAAAAAAAACAGCTGCATCTTTCCAAACAGAGAACTCTTAGGCATGTTACCTGTACATTCTGAGTTTTCATCTTTGGAGTGTAGATTTCAGAAGTACCCCTTAAGGCCCTTTCTTCTCCTTTGGTTGTATCCAGGCCAAAAAGGACATAAGACCATGTATATGCTAACTGGAGAGATTCTCCCAGAAATCCGAAAACCCTTGGCTTGCAATCAAGAAACCATGAACTATGTTAGTAATAACCAATTCTTTATCCATCTATGCCTACTTTCTATTTCTACTCTCTATCTGATAATGATTTATTAAGGTTACACATTTTCTCTTTTTGCTTAAATTATGGATTTCAGTCTTTACAGCTTGCTGTATACACTTCTGCTCAAAGAAATAAAATGTTTACTTTCAATTAAAAAATATGATAAAATGGGATATTCTTTGCTGCATTTTATCCAAAATATATTAAAAAAAGCTTTTAAATGGTTTGGAGAACATGCCAATGTTTTAACACAGGCAATTAAACTGCCTTTAAAAAATCTCAGTTAAAAGTCAATGAAAAGGAAGTAGATATAAAGACAGCTACAGCCTGTCTCTATTTCTTCAACTTAAAGAAGATTTCTCCATGGATACCTCAGAAGCAAAGGTCCTGGGCTCTGCCGTTCAGGTCATTCATTGTCTCTGGTCAAACTCTGAGCATCTATTAGAAAGAAAAAGAAAATGTAATGAGCTTCATTTTTTCTGCCTAACAATTCATTAATTTTGATGAAATGCAGCAAGCTGTGTAATGAAACCAAAATTTAAAAATAAGAATGGAAGGAAGGAAGGACTGAAAGAAGGAAAGGAGAACGGGAAGGATGGAAAAGCCTTAAGGGCTCTCTATTCTAATACATTGTTTATGCTAGAGTGAAAATTGACTGCACATCACTTGGTTTGTGCAATTTACTCCTGAAATACTCCTATTCAGAAAATCCTGCAAATAGCAGTATTTATCTTGAAAATCACCTCACAGAACCCTTAGCAAGCTGAGAAACATAATCAATGAGATCGTGATGTAAAGGGTGAAAATGAGGCATAATCACAGCCCTTTCCCATCAGTCAGCCCACTAGAAGGCATGCCTTTGAATTTTGATTTTCAAATGTACTCTCAATTTAGACATAAACTATGTTGATTTCAAATTTCACAAATGATAATTGAATGCTAAGATCCAGGGACCAGTTTAGAATTTATATAAAGGGCCTTATGCTTTTAATCTTTAATGAAAGCTTTCAATAATGAGCTAGAGGGAGACTGTTTATCTGACATATAAGAGCCTAACTACTGCTATCCAAACTTTTTATTGAAATAGGAGTTAGGGAAAGTACGAAATTCTCTCTGTTAAAGCTTAGTAAATGGCTTATTTCCATATTGACAACAGAGATGGTGTTTCCTCCCTCAAGAATGGCTTTTTGTCTGTGGTCTCTAAATAAACCCAACCATGTTAGGAATGTAATTGTCTACAATGTCAAATCTGCAGACCAATAACACAATCCAAATAACTGACCACTACAGTTACTAAATACCCAAATCATGTGCTCATATTACAGTGAGTATTGCCAAAGGAAAATAGTAGTGGACAATTTAATAGGCAAGAGGATCTTCATCCAAAACTTGTACAATGGAAGTGAGAAATTGAACTCAATTCTGTTCAAACAAGACAGGAGAAGATTGGGGATGCGGCTCAGTTGATAAGAGTTACTTATCATTTGCTATCAGGCATGGGAACAAATGCCAGGAATTCAGCACCCAGGAGATAGAAACCAAAGACTTAGGAGTTCAAGATCATTCTCAACTACATAGTGAGTTTGAGGCTAGCCTGAGCTACCCAAGAGCCTGTCTCAAAAAGAAAACAAACAAAAACTAAGCACACCCAAACCAAAACCACACTATATATATATAAAGTCCTAGATGAGTTAGTAGAAAAATACCTGAGGGTTTCTAGGGGAGGCAGATGGAAGTAATTAGGCCACCTATGTTTCTCAGTTTCATGTTTTGAAGCCAATCCCTATCTTCCCACAAACTTGAAGATCAGGGCATAATTTCCCTGATGATTACATTTCAAAGGGTTGGTAAGTCAGTGGGATCCATAGGGAATGTATTTCTGAGTCAGGACACAGGAGGATGTATTTTGAAGAGGCAGAAATGGACTGCACAGTAGAAGGGCTTTTGAAGAAAATGTTCCTCAAAACTGGCAGTGAGAGTGAGATTTACGGCGAGGAAGGAACCAGTATCAACTTTCCTCAAACTGAGGGTAAGGATACGGCAATCTTTGTCAGTCCCTGTTTTGTTCTAGGGAAGGAAGGACAGGTTCCCACTGAGCAACTCAGTAGAGCTGGTTTATGAAAATGAAGATATACCAACAGAAGAGATACAGGGCATCATGTTGTACACCTTGAATACACACAGTATTTTGTAGTAGTAGGGGTTGAACCAACTACCTCATGCATTTATCTCTAATGAGATAAATCCCCAAGCCTCATTTTATGTTTCAGCTTCATATAGAGCCTCTCTAAGTTCTCCAGGAAGACCTTGAAGTTGTCAGACTTCTGAGCAGCTAGAATTACAGATCTGTGCCACGATGCTTAGCAAATGTATAATTCTTTTTATTTGTGAAAAACTGATCTGCAATACAAGAATGTTTTGTAATTTTAGCAGACTATTTAAATAATTTCTCACTGGCATTCTGTTTGTGCTAAAACTCAGTATTAATGAGCTTACAAATAAATCCATAGCAAGCATTAACTATGCGACATAAGAGTCCTATTCCATGAGCCTTCTACTTCTTAAATCTACTGGGATTGGGACCACATTTTCTTCCCTCCTTCCAACAGAATCAGTTGTTTTGTTTTGTGACAGAATTAATTTTCCTTCACAAAATACACCCTATGGGTGGCATATGTTATATACAAAGTTTATTCCTATTGTCCTTTTCATTCCCAATCATTTTATTTATGTATGTTTCACTATTATTTATTAGACATTATTTTCATTCTTTATGTTTATTTTTATAAGACAATCAAGCATCAGCTTAGCAGTAAACTATCACACACCAGCATCTTCTAACACTGTTACATTAACTTTTCCTGGAGAAAGTGCATTAAACATTATACCCAGATGCACACAAAAGGCGATGCCAAACCCAACCTGGGAGTTTATTGGGATTGATTACAGAGCACAAGTGAGGGCTTACATACAGGGATATTGGTGACCCCAAAACAGGTGCATCCTTTTGGAAGAGCTACAGAGTTCCACCTGATCATGGATGGAAACATTCTGGAAGATATAATGTGGAGTCCTGTTTTCAATTAACCTTCCACTTTTCAACATGGTCTGTCTCCTAATACGTTTGTTGCTGGTGGGAAAGAAAGTAAATGATGGAGGATCTCCTGACCCTCCCTTGGAACTGTCAACCATTACAAAACATTTGGCAACCACTTTATTGTTCTCCTCTAGTTGTAATTTACTGAAGGTAAATTCCAAGATCAAATCTTGGTAGGACTCAGAGAGAGAGAGAGAGAGAGAGAGAGAGAGACAGAGAGAGACAGAGACAGAGAGAGACAGAGAGACAGAGACAGAGAGACAGAGACAGAGAGAAAGACACAGAGACGGAGATAGAGAGACAGAGAGAGAAACATTGAGCACAAACTAGCAAATTTCATGAATACAGGTGATATTACCTCTTCAGTGTGAAAGTTCAAACCATTTCCAGTATTTCTGGAGGAAACTTCTAATATTTTCTTTTAGCCTCATCCATAATTTCACAGAGGCTGAAGGCCAGTATTTGCATGAGGGAATAAGGCTGTGCAGCAGCCATCTTGGTCTATCTAGAGACCCTCTGAAGGCATAAAATATCCATTATTTATGGTACAGTTTATGGAAATGTCCCTTTAAGCCCTGAACTTATATTCTGAAGAAACAAGGCTCAGATCCAGAGCTGGCAGGTCACTACTGGGAAGAGTAAACTCATTGGCAGAAGTAAACCCAAAACAAAGGAAACACCTTTTGAAGCCCAGATTCATTGCAGACTTCTAGGACAGCAGGCAAGAATAAACCAATTTTCTTCCAATCCCTGCAGTACCTGCCTGAGATACAATCAATGTCCCAATCCATCTAGAAACATAGACTCTGTAGCATAGGTTGACATTATATTATATATACTGGCACACTACCCTGTGAGAACAATGCTATGAAAATTAGATGTTACCTTTGTCCCCTGAAGACTCCATTGCACACATGTTTAATCCAGCTCTGCAAGAGCCTGGAGTCTCCTGTCCAAGATGTGGACATGAAAATAAAGATCCTGATCTTCCACCTCGGTTCCCATCTCTCCAAACAAGAAGCAGGGAAGTTACAGCCAGAAAACAAATCCAGTGACAGACAATAGCAGAGAACCAGGAGAGTTTCCTCATTCTCCTACTCAACTCGTCCTTATAAAATAGTGAACTTTCAAGACTGAAAGTTGGAGATTCTTCAAGGGAGAATTCTTACAACAGATCATGCAAATGTATTTTGAATTAGCACTTTGTTGACAAAGAAAAATCTACTATAATTTTTATGATATGTAAAAATATCAGTGTTCCTTGTTAAGCGCAGGAAGAGGGCTAAAAAAAGAAGAAAAAAAACCCTCTTACAGTGATATTCAAATCAGTTTCTAAAACTAATTTAGAAAATAGAGTATCTCCCTGTATATTTCTACCCCTGGAATTTTAAACTTGATGTTTAAAAAGTATTTTCTATGCATATTGTATATACTCTGTATACTGTCTATATTGTCTTCCTTTTTTTTTTTTTAACTTGACACAACCTAGAATTTTATGTGGGAAGAGGGAACCTCGATTTAGGAAATGCTTCCATCAGTTTGGTCTTTAAGCAAGTCCATGGGGGCATTTTCTTAATTAGTAACTGATTTGGGAAGGTTCAACCCACTGTGGGCTGTATCACCCCGTGAGAGAAGGTTCTAGGAGATATAAGAAAGGTAGCTGAGGGAGAGCCTAGGAGCAAATCAGTAGGTAGTGTTATTCAGTAGTTCTGCTTCTGTTCCTGCCCCCAGGTTCCCACCTCAAGCTGTTGCCCTGGCTTCCCTTCTGTGTAACCTGTATACTGAACAATCACTTTTCTCCCTGAAGTTGTTTTTGGTGGATGTTTATCACAGGAACAGAAATACTCTGTGTGTGTGTGTGTGTGTGTGTGTGTGTGTGTGTGTGTGTGTGTGTGTATATATATATACATATATATATATATATATATATATATATATATATATATATATATATATATATAGTAGAATCTGAGAGAGAGTGGAAAGGGACAGAGGAGTAGGAGAGAGAGAAAGTAGGGTGGAAATGCTGTAAATACAATGTTCTCAAGTATGAAATTCTCAAAAACATATAATTAAAACTAAAATAAAAATGTATAGCTTTGCTCTTAGGAATGTGTCCAATGTGATCCAAACACCATAGTGATATATTATCTACAATCATCCACTTTAAAAATATGTGAAAAAAACTTATCTTCTATAAATAAAAATTTTATAATATGTCTCCTCTTCTTTGAATCATATTTCCATTCAACTTCCTTCAAAGAATTACTTCCTAATACAGTATGTATTTATGCTATGACATCTTTTATTAACCACTCTTTTTTGTAAGTCATACACTTTTGTACAACAAAAATACCTATGTGAAATCTAAATTTTAGAAACAATTTCTTGTGACTGTAAGGCTCTCTTAATATTTTTTAAATCCATTAAATTGAGTTGTATTTGCAATTACCATTAACACTCACATCTAGTAATAAGTATACATGCTAAGTTTGTAACTAATGGATATCAAACATAGTCAGGAGAGCTTTTATCAGAAAGAAGTTTATTAATAAAGTGAGCAGGTGTCAGCTTAATGATTGCTTGATTCAAAAAGGATTTCAATTACCAGTATTTTGAGTTATACTTTTATTTTTGAGTGAGTATGTCTCAGAAGCAATGACTATTGGATATTCCAGAGAAGTGTGCTTGGGGGCGGGAAAAACTATCACAAACCAAAGAAAACAAAACTGAAATTGAAAACAAGTGTGGCATGGGAACAGAGCCAGTTAAATATCTTAAAGTGGCTGACAGTCTGGAAAATGAATCCACTCAAACCACTCCTGCCCACATATCCCTAGTATAGTCTTCACATAACTCCAGAGAAATACCCCAGTCTGAAGATTGGTCTCTAGATTGACATTCTATGGGAAGGAAAGAGGGACACTTGATCCCTGCTTTGAAATTTGTTATGCTGCTAAAGCATCATCAAGTTGATCTTACCACAGTCTTTGAACTCAGTGCACTGATTCCTGAAGTACATGCATCATCATTGTGCCTTTCACAGACTAGTTTATCACATGGAATGCTCTCCAGTCCTAATGTGCCATTTCTCCTATTCTGTCTTGTTACCATTTATTTAATGGAATTAAGTACAAAAATGTTTATCAACCCTGTCCTCAAGTATGTTCACTGATACTTCCTAATTAAGACCTTAAGATCTCTGAGTGTCATTACTTGATTAATTTTGTTATTCTTTGGGGTTTGGTTCTGAGACAGGGTCTCATTAGGTAAAAATGAGAACTCACTATGAAGTCCAGGCTGGCCTCAAACTCACAGAGATCCCTCTGCCTCTGCTGCTATTAAAGGAGTGAGCCACTTTGATTCATTCTCAAGGCAGAGAGCAAGTAAGAAAGTCATCACCACTTGTGGGCAGCATCAGGAAGTAACCTTGTCAGTTAGTGCCTGGCTTTGGGCTCATTTCTAGAGTGTGCAGTTGTCTTTCTGGGAACAAGCTCTCTTATACATGGCCTTTTCTATCTCAGTTCTGATTGTTCTTCTTCCTACTAAAATATGTTTGTAAATCCACTTGATAATAGGGATGAAGAGAGGGCATCTTTGGGCTTGGGATTTTCTGTTATAATAGACTCTATTAAATGTTAATATTATTTGGGTATATTTAATTAAATAAATAAATATAATTAAGTAGAGTATATTACAGGTCCTTTTACAATTCAGATTTTATAAATATAATATAGTATAATAAATCATGTATACTCCTTCTATAATTTTACACATGTCAAAAAACATCTCCAATAGACTGAATCATAAGGCCAAGTAGTATATCACATACCAGGAAATCTCCTTCTATTTTGACATCAACTTACTTTGGGTAATATTCAATTAGTTATAAAATGATTGTTGCTTTATTTCCTATTTTCTTGGTGTTGTTTCATATTGCCCACAAGTACATGTTCCAACATTTTATATGTATTGTTTAAACACATATGAAATTTGCTTGTACCAATCCCCAATGAACCCTTCAAGTACATTAATGACATCTCTATCCAGTTAACAAGCCATATGTTGATTGACTTTGATGTCTTATGTTAACGAGTACTCTCAATTTACTTAAAGTGGGTACAATGTAGAAATAGACTCAATGTATGAAGTATAATCAATGCCAACATATGCTGTATTGTGTAGTGAGTGCTATAAAAGAGTGCCATAATAGGCCCAGAGCATAAATCCTGACCTAGCCAAGACATTGTGGCTCCTCAAGGAACTTTCATCAATAGTAGGAAGGCATTTTATTTGGTCCCTACAACTTTTCAATGTATCATCAACATTCTTTAATCAATCATGGGTGGGGGAGAGGGTCCCAACTCACTGTCTTTTTAACTTACACTATTCTTGTGAGTCAGAATGAATCTTTCAAGTGTCCCAGAATCATTTTGTCTTCCCTTCGTACATACTTTTAACTAGATTCTTTCTAGGTTTCTCCATTGGTTACCTGTCTCTTTCAAAAACTGAGACAAATGCACTTTACAACTTAGAAACATGGCTCTTCTCTACAGGAAATGTTTTACATGACCAACTGATTCTAGTTTTAAGGATGTAACCTGAAACCCTCAAAACTAATTTTCAACAAATGATATACAAATTGTCCTTCATGGCAAATAATCTTAGAAAGAAGTTCACTTTTATGAGAAACTATAGCACAGTTACAGATTTCAAAATGTAGCTTCTGTTTTAAAATCTATTTTACAGTATGTAAGGATGACAACAAGGTTGCGTGTTTGTTTAATAAGCCCTTTGGCAATGACTACAACATTCTGCCAATTTAGGAACCCCAGGCTCTGGGCTTGTCTCTGCCTTTTGTTTTCTAGCCTCATTTGAAATAACTATTTAGAAAGTTTTAATTTTATTTTCACACCTTATTTTTTTCTTATAAAACCCATAACTGCTTAATTTCAGTATTCAGGTGCACCCATAGTGGCTGGCTAGTTTTATGAGTATCCTGAAATGTAATTTATCTGAATGTGGAGAGTTAATTCTTAGCAGATTGGGACCTCTAATCTCTATGCTCCTCTTGGGCACTACTTCTTGTCAGTACTATTTGTTCTATTCTTTGCAGTCGGAATATTATTCCTCTTGACATATGAGAAATAAACCCAATAGAATTAAATGTCCCAGTTTTAATTTTCCCTCACCAATATTAAACAATTTTCTTCCAAAGAAGACTTATCCTATTCTACATCATTATTTTGCTCTAAATGTAACTTAAAGTCATTTTGTCACCCGGCAACTATTATTGCTTCCTTCATATCATACTTTTACTGCACAGTAGAATTTTATCTTTTTTAGGCATCTTTCACTGCTCCATTAAAAGTAATTGTAGGTAATGATACTTTGCAGGAAGTTAATGTGAGAACATCGGAAGCAACGTTATCATTTTTAAATGTAAACTATAGAATTCTCTGCCCTGAACTTGGATAGTGTCCCTTTATGAATATGAGTAAAGGAGAAAAAATCAGACATTTTCAAGAGTTCTAAAACATTTTCTGTGTAACTGAATAAATCGACCACTTTGATTACCACCTATTGCCCAAGGGACGGCTTTGATAGGCAGACAGAATATAGGGTAGAAAAATAATTGAATTTCATATGAAGTTTTGAGTTTACAAATTATCACCATTGCGGGCAATGAGTAGTTTGTGAGTTCATATACATTCAGAAATTATATATGTATATATATATATATATATATATATACATGTATATATATGCAGTTGCAAATTACAATATTCAATGCTGTACAATTTTTATAACTATATCTTAAAAGATTCAGGCACCATTCTAAATTTTCTGAGAAGGCTGTATCCACAAAGATGTTTACTTATAAAGCTTTATCACTGAAAGGTACATGGTATATTTTTATATATGGAAGAGAAATACAATTGGAGTTAGCATTTATCCATCCCTCCTCCATTATGTGCTACCTAGAATTGTACTTCTCAAAGTTGACAGTCATGGAATAACCCAGGAATGTTGTAATATACTTCACTGGTGGTACTAATACTGCTAGTCTAGGGATCCATGTGTTGATTGTGCTGGCTAGCTTTTTGTCACTTTGACACATGCTATGATCAAGAAGGAATATCACTTAAGAAAAATGCCCTCATAAGATCATAGAGTAGGCAAGTCTGTGGGGCCATTTTCTTGATCAATGATTGATGGTAGAGGGCTCAGCCCACTGTGTTTCATACCACCCCCAGGCAGGTAGTCCTAGATTATGTAAAATATTAGGCTGAGAAAGCCATGAGGAGCAAGTCACTAAGTAGCATTCCTCCATAGCTTCTGCTTCAGTTCCTGCTTCCAGGTTTCTGCCTTGAGTTCCTAATGACTTCCCCCCATGATGGACTGTGATCAGGACACATACACCAAATAAACCCTTTCCTTCCCATCTTGCTTTTGGTCATGATCTTTATCACAGGAACAGAAAGCAAACTAGGATATTGAGTTACTCCATTATGGATTTTAATGTAGGGAAATGGCCATATCTTTATTTTCTAATCTTGGTGAAGTTTTCATTAACAATAAGCAGGTTCTCCATAATTCCTCTTTGGTCCCCACAACTCTCTCCCACATTAGGCAGTGAGGAAAAAGGTCTCATCCTAATTACCAATTTATCCAATATCATGATGTGGCTGGTATCTTTTAGATAAATAGTTTTTTCTGATTCCTTTTTTCCCCCTCCTGCTTCTCTACAGGATGGTACCCTAATTGATAGGTGAGGTAAAAGTGCATCTTATACAGTGCATAACAAGCAAATGAAGGTGCTTTTACACTCCTATGGTTCGCTTTTCTATGTCCAGACTGACCTAGTAGATATAAGATTGTATTTTTGTCAGAAAATTATATTAATTGCTCAGTAAACTATAATGGTTATAAAGGAATCTATAAATCTAGAAGTTACCACTGAAGAGCACTTAAAATTCTAAATACAATGTTATGGGCCAGGCAGTGGTGGCACATACCTTTTATCATAGCACTCTGGAGACAGAGGCAGGCAGATTTCTGAGTTCAAGGCCAGCCTGGACTACAGAGTGAGTTCTAAGATAGCCAGGTCTCCATGGAAAAGCCCTGTCTCAAAAACACAAAGAAAAAGTTATAATTCATCTAAAATCAGTAATGCTGTCATTATAGTAAGAATGTCTGCCAAGAAGTTACAGCAACATAAAGCCTAACTTTTTTTTTTTATTTTGTGAGTGATGGGGGTGAATTTACTGTTTACAGGAAGAAGACTCATGTGCTCTGTGTGACAGAAAAAAAAGCCAGATTAGTTATTTTCATATTCTCTGTGACTTGAAAGGCCAAAAAGCACACACACACACACACACACACATATATAATGTATATATATTATTTAAATATTTATGGTACATATTTTTATTTATAAATAAGTTTATAATAAAACAAAGTACTTTAACTCTTTTATTGGCTTTTGGGACCCTACTCCTCATACTGGGTCTCCTTCTCTAGTCTTAATACATGAGGAGGTGCTTAGTCTCACTGCAACTTGATATGCCATGTTTTGTTGATATACATGGGAGACCTGTCCTTTCCTGAACATAAACGGAGGAGGAGTGGATTGTGGGTGGGAACAGAGTCATTGTTGGGGGAGGGGCTGGGAGGAGAGGAGGGAGCAGAAACTGTAGCTAGGATGTAAAATTAATTAATTCATTGATTAAAAAACAAACACTTTAAAGTAATATTTTAGTATTTAGTTGGCAAATTATGAAATTATTCTAAGTTAAGCACTCACTCACTTTGAAAGTCTAAAAAATTTACCAAAAATTAGAGGAAAAAAATTAATTTAAAGATAATGAAGCATTATAAGATTCTGAAAAAATAAGAATATTAGGGAGTGCTAAATATATTGAAATTCAGAGTAAGCTTCTATTGAATTAGTATGAAAATAGATTACAAGTCACATTCATCTTTACAATGAATCAAAGATAAATTTAATGTATTGAATGTGGTGCTTTAGAAGTACCATAAAGAAAAGCCAAGCACTGTGGTGAATGGCTCTAAAACTCAGATAGAAGGAGAGCAAGTTCCAGACCAATCTGAGCTACATGGCAAGATCCTGTGTGTGAAAAGACAAAAGTTAGTGATATAGTTCATGGGTAAGCTGTATGCCAGGCAGGCACAAGGTCTTTGATTTGCTCCCCAGCACCAAAAACAAAGAAAGAAAAAGAAGAAAAAAAAATAAATGATATTTTATTTCCTTATAAGCATATAATTCTATATACCAAGTCTTTATTTATTGTGTTAATTTTAGGTCATTAAAATTAACAGTATAACATAAACTTTATTAGCAAATACAATTCTGTGCTAAATGTTACAAATACTTCCAGCACTTATTACGCAAAATCAGATGATGTGGTTTTTCTTGAAAGCTGTACTTGACTTAAAAATCACCTTTATACTCTCTGTACTTCTAAATTGCCAAATAGCTACTGTTTTCATATTCACATATTTCTTACCATCTTTCTTTCTGCTTGGCCGTTGTATGCTTACAGTAGTGAGCGTGGGCTTTTGCATGCATGCTTTGGCTCTGTGTCTGTAGCTGTGTATAATATTTTACACATCACAAATATATTATTTGGAGATATTCTTATTTTAGAGAATGCCAAATACTTGGGCATGTGTCATATATAATTTTTAAGGAGAAGCCCTCTATGAGTAATTTAACTCTTTATTTGTCATATATTACAAACATATTGAACTTGTTCATAGTTTCAAAATAGTGTACATATAAATATGGCTTATATGTGTAATACATCTGAAGCACTGGCATTAAAATTTTGAATGTTGCACTGCCTCTTCTAGAAATAATGAATATTCAACATCTGCTGAGCTTAAAAATGTATAAAGGACATAGTTAATAAAAGAGGCCTTAATTGTTTAATTTGAAACAGTTTAATAAAAGTATTAATTTTAAGATTAAGCAGCTCAAAATGAACTCATAATAATTGATTTTGCAGCAAAGTAGTCATTAAACTGAGATTGATGAAATTAATAATTCTGTTAAGCATTCATAAGGCAATACACACAAGTATGTATAGGATCCAGATAGAATTCTTCTGTTGATCAGTTAGGCATTCATAAGGCAATACACACAAGAATGTGTAGCATCCAGCTAGAATTCTTCTGTTGATCAATGAAACTTCAAGGCCATATATGAATACTTATAATATACAAGATTTTTTGCAAGAACATTTGTGGCTAACATGTAGAGAAGTTTCTGTGTATATAAGCATCTCTATTTTTAAATCATTTGATGAAGCATGTGATAAGAAACAGCAATAAATAATTCATGATAAACTTTCCACAATATATCACTAGTATTAGCTCAGTAATAGCTATTAGTGATTTACATAATTAAAGAGATAACCAAAATAGATAATTATACACACATACATATATGCACACTACTATGTTTTAATCAAAACTAAATGGGTATTGTTTGGACACTGTGATGTGCTTGCCATTACAACTAAAGTCATATTTTTCAAGACATCATTTCATTCCTTTTAATTTGTCTAATAAGTTGGTTATGAATAGAATCACTGACTTTCCTTGTGACTAGCTAAAATAGAATTTTGGATACCAAAAAAAAATTAAGAACAAATATTTTAAATAGCTTCAGAATAGGGAAAAGTAAAACAATTCTTAATTTTGAAAGGACCAAAACAAACAACCAGATTACTCAGTTTGCAGTAAATTATCACTTAAATTCATTCTAGTTGTATGTTATTGATGAAAAACAATGCTGAAGGGGATTCTTTGTAGGTCTCTTCGTAGACCAATGTGATAATACTTAAATCTGTTGACTCATTAGTCATAGCTTTAATTTAGTTATATACTGAAGTTCCTATTTGTATCAGCAACAGAAATAACCTAAAGTTCTTTAAATTTACATATCTCTGATTGAACAAAATTTTCCTTTGTGTACATCAAGAGTGTTCCTCCTGTAAGTTGATTCTTATACACTTGAGCAAATCTCCCAATTATCACTGTTTGGAAGATGTTTAGGTTTATGCATCTTCATATGTTCCTGCATTAGTTTATGTTCACCATGCATATGCAAGTGCCTGTGGAGGTGAGAAGGTGTTCAACCCTCTGGAGTTGGAGTTACACTGGGCTGTGAGCTATGTGATGTGAGTTTGGGGAACTAAACTAAGGTCCTCTTCAAGTGTAGTAACCACTCAATCTCTCTCGCCCTCCATTGGCTCTTTGACATTATTTTATTGATTAGTACATTTATATTGGATTCCAGAAGAATTCTAGTTTATAGGAATCTAAGAAAACAGATCCATAATCCTTATCCAAAATCCTATCATTAGCTTTTTAGGAAACCAATGAAAATGATCCATTAGCCAAAGACACAGAAATAGTAATGATTATAACAATTACATATGGCAGGTTAGATGATCTGACTGCAAGAAGAAAGCTCATGTGTTGAGTTTTCAAAGATGACTGATTCTATCACATGTTCTTCTCTTTGACTTCAGGAGCGTTTACATTTGTTTTATCCTCTATACATGTTTAAGGACAGGATGTTCAGGACAGAAAACTCTGGGATTTTGTTGTGCTTTTTAAATATACAACTTAAATTATTTTATTTATTTGATGGCTTGGATTTTACAAGTGACAGATGAATTTAGAAAGTTGTTTTAGATAATGACTGTAATTTGGGTATAAAGCCTAATAACAAACAGAAAATATCTCTATCAGAAAATTGTCATACTCATAAAGTGAGACTTGAATTGCTCTTTTCATTGCTTTTAATGAAAATAACCCTAATTTGTACTTAATACTTTATATGGTTTCTGATGTTTAATAAAAGTTATATCTTCAATAAATATTTTCTGTACAAACTTCAAGAACTATGTCCAACTGCCATATGGACTCAACAGAAGTTACAGATTGCATAAAGATGTGCTATTTTTGTTTGGAGCAACATAAATATTGGGCAATTTTTCAGAGACATGTCAGAATTACTTTCTGTTTTATGTACATCTTTATTCCCTGAAAACCAAAAACCTCTGATCAATAATCTGTTTAAGGTATTGAAAACTGTGTTTAGGAACAATTTATTCAGAAACTGAAAATATTTTCCTGTGGTAAAAGTTCATGAATAGCGAAATTCAAATCAATTTTAAGATTATAATGTCTATAAAAGTAAATTTTTTTGGAAACAATATGTTAAAGATGATACTGCACACATTGTAAACAAGAAAAAGGAATGGAAGGAATTCATAGTAAATCATATGAAACAGTTAGAAAGCCTTTCATTTGTTTGATCATGTGTTAAGTAAAGAGGTGGAGTTCAACTAAGCACTTGTGTTCCCCAGAGGAAATAGGCAATGGGGGGCATTTTTGTTTCATTATTATTATTATTATTATTATTATTATTATTATTATTATTAAAAATAGATTCTTCTCTCATAGAATACATCCCAGTCATGGTTTCCTTTTCCTCCATTCCTTCCATCCCATCCCCCACCAATCCTCTCTCCTATATCCACTCCACCTGCATTTCATATTCAGAAGAGAGCAGGCCTCCAAGAGACAAGAGCAAAACAGCACAAAACAAGACATAATAAGACAAGATAAAAGTGTTCTTATAGGGGCAGGACAAGGCAACCCAATAGGAGGAAAAGTATCCCAAGAGCAGGCAAAAGAGTCAGAGATACACCTGCTTCCACTGTTAGGAGTCCCACAAAAACGCCAAGCTAACAGCCATAATATACACAGAGGACCTGGTAGACTCGTGCAAACCCCGCGCTTACTGCTTCAGTCTCTGTGGGCTTATATGAGCTCTGATTATTCCATTTGGTGGGCCGTGTTCTCCTGGTGTCCTACATCCCTTCTAACTCCTACAATCTTTCCTCTGCCACTTCTGTGGTGTTCCCCAACCTCCTAGGAAAGAGACCAGTGGAGACCTCCAATTTAGACTCTTTCCACATAATGCCTGGCTGTGGGTCTGTGCATCTGCTCCCATCTGCTGCCTCAGGAAGTCTCGTTGATGGCTGGGAAGGGCATTGGTCTACAAGTACAGTAGAATATCATTAGAAATCATTTCTTTGTTTTTGTTTTCTGTTTTTACCATTCGTGTTTGGTTCTAGCTTAGGTCTGTAGGCTATTCAATCTCCATTTCCTCTCCATCCAGGCTGTGTAGGGCACGGACTCTTTCTTGTGGCATGGGACTCCAGTTAAAGCAAACATCAGTTGGCCACTTCCACAAGTTCTGCAACATCTTGCAGACAGAACAGATTGTAGGTGGAGGGTTTTGTGGCTCTATTGGTATCTGGGTTTCTCTTTCCATAGCCTGCAGAGTATCTTATTACACCAAAGAGACTAGAACAAAAGAGTGAAGGCTCCATGTAGGCACCAGATCAACCTCTCTGCATTCAGAGAACTGTGTGAATGTTGTCTGCTTCAGTGGGGCCACCGCTGCCAGTTTTCAGAGAGTGAACTTCTGTCCTAGTGTCAGCCTTCGTTGTTTATGGATCACCATGGAACCCCTTGACCAAGAACTCAAAGGAATGAAAGCCCGACCCAATACAGGAAGCCTTGGCTGGTTACAGAAGATAGCCAGTTCAGAGGTATCCTCCATTACTAGGAGCCCTCACTAGGGTCACCATTAGAGATTCCAGGGAGTTTCCACAGCACTGGGTTTCCACATTCCTCTCCCAATGTTCCCCAATCCAGCTTTTTCGACTTGCATTGTCTCCTTCAATCGTTCCCTCCACCTGAATCTTCCACCTCCAATCCTTACCTGCTTCCAATCTACCCACAAAATCTATTCTATTTCCCCCTCCCACGGAGGTCCATGAATCCCCACTGAAGCCCTCCTCTTTAACACTCTGGGGCTGTGGATTGTAGCTCAATTACCATTTTCTTGATGCCTAATATCCACTTATAAGTGAATATATACTAAATATGTCTTTCAGGGTCTGGATTACCTCATTCATGATGATTTTTTCTAGTTGTATCCATTTGCCTGAAATTTTCATGATGTCATTTTTTAACATCTGAATAATACTCCATTGTATAAATGTACAACATACAATATTTTCATTATCCATTCGTCAGTTGAGGGAACCTGTTCCAGGTTCTGGGTATTATGAATAAAGCCACATTGAACATGGTTAAGTGAGTGTCTTTGTGATATGATGTGGCATCCTTTGGGTATATGTCCAAGAGTGAAATAGATGAATCTTAAGGTAGATTGATTCAGTTATCTGAGGAACCAACATATTAATTTCCACAGTGACTGCACAAGTTTGTACTCCCCCCAGTAATGGAAGAGTGTTCCCCTTGCTCCACATCCTCCCCAGCATGAACTGTCATTTGTGGATTTGATCATAGCCATTCTGACAGGTACAAGATGATATCTCAGAGTTAATTTAATTGCATTTGATACTCTTGGACTTGAGTTTTATGCAGGGTAATTAATATGGACCTATTTGAATTCATCTACATGCAGACATTCAGTTTGATGAACACCATTTCTCAGGGATGTTTTCTTTTTTTCCCTTTGTGTTTTTCTGGCTTGTTTAATCAAAAATCAGGTGTCCATAGGTTTGTGCATTTATGATCTGGGTCTCCAATTTAGTTCCATTTATCAACATGTGTGTGTGTGTGTGTGTGTGTGTGTGTGTGTGTGTGTGTGTGTGTTTTGCCAATACTTTGTGGTTTTTATTACTATGGCTCTGTATTACAACTTGAAATTGGGAATGGTGGGACCTCCAGCAATTGTTTTATTGTTCAGAATTATTTTAGCTCTCCTGGGCTTATAGTTTTTCCATATGAAGTTTAGAATTTTTCTTTCAATGTCTGTAAAGAATTGTTTTGGAATTTTGATGGTGATTGTCTTGAATCTGTAGGCTGCTTTTGGCAGAATGGCCATTTTTAATATGTAAATCCTACAGATCCATGAGCATGGGAGATCTTTCCATCTTCTGATATTTTCTTCGATTTAAGTGTTCAAAGACTTAAAATTTTTATCATAAAGGTCTTTCCCTTGCTTAGTTAGAGTTACTTAAATATAATTTGTATTATTTGAGGTTATTATGAAGGATTTTATTTCCATAATTTCTTTCTCAGTTCGTGTGTTATTTGTATATACGAGGGCTACTAAATTTTTTTCAGTTTATCTTGTATCTGGCCACTTTGCTGAAAGTGTTTATCAGCCGTAGGAGTTCCCTAGTGGAATATTTAGGCTCACGTATGTAAAGTATCATATCATCTGCAAATAATGACACTTTGACTTCCTTCAGTTGTCTTATTACTCTAGTAAAACTTCAAGTACTATAATGAAATAGATATGGAGAGAGTGGACAACTGGACAACCTTGTCTTGCTGTTGATTTTAGTGGAATTACTTTGTTTCCATTTAATTTGATGTTGGCAATAGCCTTGATGTAAATCGCCTGTATTATGTTTAGGTATGTCCCTTTCATCCCTAATCTCTCCAGGACTTTCATCATAAAAGGGATTTGTACTTGACTTCTTTCTTCTTAAACATGAAGGAGGAGTAACTCCTGCCAGCATCTTGTGAATATAACTAGGGATGATGCAAATCATCCTATAAGAGAGAAAGTAGCACCCCATTAACAGGAATTGACTAGCAAATTCACAGAACCTTCAGTATAGCAATTCAGTATGCAGGATTTGTATGAGACATCCCTGTGTTCACAACTCATCTCTACCATTTGTTAGCTTGTATCTTAGGCAAGATTTCTAAACTTTTGACTCTAGATTTTTGATCCAAACAATGATGTTAATGTATGCTGAAAGGCTCTGTAGTAAAGATTGACTGCTATTAATTTAAATAATTTATGTTAAGTGTATAGTAAAGTGTTTGCACTCAGTAAATTTTCAACAAATTAAGGCACTTAATATTTACTTTGCATGTGTTCAATCATATGGTCCTAATTAACTATCAAGAGCTTGCTTTCCTCCCAAATTTTTTCTAACACTCTACTGATTACAATATGCATCATTATTTTATTTGTCACTAAGAACAGAGTGCTACCAATTAGATGATGGCATTCCATCATTTATAAAATTTGCCCTATATGTATAACTAAAATATAGGACTGAGAAGTGACTGCTCTAAAGTCTACCAGTAAGTTTTCCTTGCTTTGGTATAACTACAAAAACTACCAGTGACCCCATTCAGTATCAAACCAATTAGAGATAGGACTACCCATCATCATGAAAGGCAGCATCACACATCTTTCTGCAGTGGAATTATGATGTATATTATTCTGTGCAGTATCTAGAGTCATCCAAGGAAAATCACTTTTTAATATGTGCATGTTCTCACATGATTGCTCAAGTGCAAAGGAGGGTGATTCATAAATGTCCTGGGCAGTTGTCTTGTTCGGGTTTCAATTGCTATGAAAAGACACCATGATCACAGCAACTCTTATGATGGAAAACATTTAATCATGGTGTGGCTCGTATAGAATTCAGAGATTTAATCGGTTATCTTCATGGTGGGAAGCAAGGCAGCATGCAGGCCAACATGGTACTGGATCTGAAGGTCCTTACATCTTCATCCAAAAGCAATAGGAAGTGAACTATCTCACTGGACATGGATTGAACATATATGAGACCCTACAGCCTGCTTCCACAGTATCATGCTTCCTCCATCAAGACCAAACCTACTACATTGAAGTCACACCTCCTTATAATGCTACTCCTTTTGGGGACCATTTTCTTTCAAACCACACAGCGGTGTTAGCATAGAAGCCTCATTCACCCCAATAGTCAATGTTGTATACCATAAGGAGAAACTGCAAAGTGCATTGAAAAAGACTTACTAAATTGCCAGTATTGCTACACTTGGAGAATATTTACTTGAGATCCATTGTTCATGCAAGTACACTGTGATTTACCAATCTGAGTAATTTATATAAGCAATACTACCTGGGGATACATTTTCTATTCCAACGTTTTTAGCTTTCTAGGAAAAAAGAGATAGAATATTGATTCAAGTTCAAATGCCCATGTGCAAGGACAAAGGGTACTTCTGATATTTTGTTACAATTTATTTTGTTGTTGTTTATATAATTAAAGATACTGACTATTGGAGGTAAGTGACTTGCTCAAACACAAAGATTTAAAAAAACCTGGTGCTCAAATGTGCTTATGGCTGGTATTATTGCTTCATCTGCCCTGTAATAGACTAAGAGGGATTGTTGGGGCTAGAGAGATTATTCAGTGATGATGAACACTTAGCTGTTCTTGCAATGGACCTGGGTTCAGTTCCTGGCACCCAAATAGTATCTTAGAACCATCAGTTCCAGATCATTCTTCACTTCTGACCTCTTCAGACTCTTGCACACATGATACACACTTGTGCATTCAGACATAAAATAAAATAAGAAAGAAAAGAGGAATATCAAACTGCATAGCTCAAATTCAACCCTTAACCTGTTTTTGTAAGTAAAATGTTAGTGGCAAATACTCACTGTTCACCCATTGTCTCTTTCTATTTTGATACTGTGTGGGTGTGAAAGGAAATAGTAACTCACTCGAAATATTTATAGATCTGGCTGTTTATAAAAACTATACAAACAAAAAACCAAAAAAAAAGAAAAACAAATGCCTTAGAATGCAGAGATGTCTCAGCAGCTAAGAACAGTTGATGCTCTTGTAGAAGACTCAGGTTTATTTCTAGATATCCATGTGGCAGCTCACAGCCATGTGTAACTCCAGTTCCAAGGATTCTGAGGCACTCTTCTGCCTTCTGCAGGAACCAGGCACACTCATGATACATACATTACACATACATGAAAATAAACACTCATACACATAACAAATAAAATGAAAAATAAACAATTTTTAAAAAAATATTTTCAAAATCCCCCACTCAAATATAAGTATAAGTTGTTTGACTATGTCTATAAACCTATCTAAGGAGTTAACAGGAAAATGCCCAATTCTAATGTTGAATTGTTAAAAACACCTACCTCAAAACACCTGTAACTCCAATTCTAGATCTGAAGCCCTCTTCTCTGTCTCTGTGTCTGTCTGTCTGTCTGTCTCTGTCTCTGTCTCTGTGTCTCTGTCTCTCTCTCTCTCTCTCTCTCTCTCTCTCTCTCTCTCTCTCTCTCTCTCTCTCTCTCACACACACACACACACAAATAAAATTTTAGAGTGTGGATCCCCTATGAGTGGATTCCTAAATTTATTGTTTTGTGTCCTTGGACTTTCTCAATCATATAGCTTGGTAGATTGTATCTTTTCAGCTGCACAGCACTTCCAACTTTAAAAATCAATACTGCATTACACTTTGTATATTTGAACAGATTATTTTCAAAATCCATAAATCTCTAAATTGGAAAGGAAATCTTACTTTCGGTGGGCTGTCCTTGATTGGCCCAGAACGGAAAGAGAGAATCTGTCATTCTTTGTCAGTCAGCTTTCACATACTTGACAGTACGCAGTCATAGTGAGAGACAGCTGTGTTGCCATGGTCCAGCAAACCTAACTGTAAATAAATAAAAGAACAGTCATGCACCATGAAGGGAAACAAAAAGAAACCCAACTATGCAGTGTTGTATTTTTCCATCCATCAACTTCCATTTGTCAGAGTCTTCCTGACAATATAGGACGAAGAAGTCAGGCTCTTGCACAATATTGATTTCATTTCACTTTTTCTTGCTACTCTTTTTAGCAATTAGTTTGTATGTAGAATGACCAGTCAATATCTGTGACCAGGAAACATTTATTATAAGGCTTACTTTGATATTTTTATCCAGAAAGTCATACATTTTGATTAGTCAATTTAGTTTACTCTGATATTGTAATTGTCAGCTCTTGCTGCCATAACAAGCAGTCCCCAAATTCTAGTGGCATCTCCCCAAATCCCTTTATTGATTTTTCACTTATTTGCCTGCATATCAGCTGTAGATTTGTTCTGCATTCCCTGAGTCAAGTTAAGATATCTTTATGAGCATCTGAATAGAAGATATGCTTCAAATGTCTTCCCATGCAGGGACTGAAGTAGAAAGAGTCTTTTGTATGGTATTTTGTATCAAAAATATTTTTATACAATATATTTGGGTCAGTTTCCCATTCCCCAACTCCTGTCAGATCCTTCCCACTGTTCTAACTCCATGACTTCTTTCTCTCTCCTTTTAGAAAAGAAACAGTAAAATAAAAAGTAAACAAACTAGAAAGAAAAATGTCAAGAAACACACACACACACACACACACACACACACACACACACACACACACAACATAAAACCCATAAAAAAACCCAAAATCAGAAACCATAACTCCATGCCTAGCAGTAGATGACCAGCACAAAACAAACTCAATGGCACTTTTGTTGATATTTGTCTCATATTGCTTTGATTGGATGTTTTTTTTGTTTGTTTACTAGCCTTTGGTTAGATATTCTTTATGATACATATTCTTGCATTGAAAGGCATGAACAAAAGGAACCTGCACAGTTTGAATTGCCTTTAAAGATCTAGCTCAGAGCAAAAATTTACCAATTTCTGTTCACAGTGCATTGATCAAGGTAAGGTACTTAGCCAAACCAATATTCATTGAGGTTAGCCATGTTAAAAGGATAAATGAATAATGAACTCATAAATCAATGATAGCATGTATATTCATTAGATTTTCATTGATCGCAACACAATTCACTATAGAAACCCATGAAGTCTTAAACTCATGAGTCCTTTGAATATGGAGTTTGGTGACTATACTACCACTTATAGGTCCTTGGGGTCTTCCCTTATATTTCAACTTGATTTCTTCCCTATTTCCTTACATAATATCAGCTTCCCCACTGTATCCCATATTCTCTTTTGGAGCTTTCTCTCTCATCATCCATCTACTTGTAAACAGATACATTAACTTGTTCTCAGAAAAGCCTTTTCTTAGGCTTTCTGCCCTGACCCTCTTGTCCATAAAACAGAACTGATCAGTTCCTGCTCTGTACTCCATTATACATTAAAGTTTGCTGATTTATTACATATTGCCTTAGAAATTTGGAATATGTATTTATGTTTATATTCTTGTGTTTCTGGTTCCTAGGCCAACACTGTAACATTGTAAAATCTTAATATATATTTGTGAAATGGACAAAGAAATACTTAAAAACGTGACAGGCTCTTTAAATTCCCTGTAAATATGCTTGAGTTATATAAACATTATATATATATATATATGTATGTATATATATATGTATGTATATATATTCTAATACTCAGAGTTTGGCAGTAAGTAAAAAGAAGAAATCTATCACTGTTGTACTACCTCAAAAGCCCCAAATTTCTATTTCAGTATGTACATATACGGCATGAACACAATGCTTGAATAAAATATGGTTTTGAAATGGATAAATATACCATGTCCTACATGAAAAAAAAACAAGTTCAGCTTGTGCTAATGTACATGGCTATTTAGAAGAAATAAATACAAGACAGAGCACAAAATAAGGCTCAATAATCAATTTATATACAAATAAACTTCTGTTGATTTTTATCAGACTTCCTAGTACCACTCCAAAGGTTTCTTCGCCTCTTTGTAGAATCAGTAACCTTTGCTTCACTTTAGATCAGCAATTGTACAATAGTAGGGAAGTCATTTGTTAAAAACTATGTAAAACTGAAGGTAAAAATAGACTATGCTAGAGGCTATTCTCCTCGAGAGTATTAATGAAAGGTTATTCCTTATTACCTGACTAATGCAAAATATTTTCTTAAATTATACCTGAAATTGTAGCAAATTTCACATACTTTGATGGAAGTAAATTCTTGCATCACATTCATTTAAACTCTTGTTGCATAGTTTTACATTACAAAGAAAATCAGAAATTAAGTAAGGAGAAGAAAACTTGGATAGAAATATTCTATTATTACAAATGAGGTTTCCATTGTTGTTATTGAAATCCTGTGAAGACTTTGTCTGAATGATCTGAAGTTGAACACTTTCTACTGACAAAACTGGCCACAATAATTAACTGTTTCCATTTTAGCTGTGGTCATCATGCCCTTCTCTTAAATCATGAATAGAAAATATAAGGTCATTTCAGAGAAAACCGATTCATTCATATCAATTTCTGACATGAATATCAGAGGTTGGGAAATCACAAACCCGCAAAGAAGAACCCTAGAAGCATTTTGAAAGCCATGTAAGAATGTTTTTCCTGGCACTGAAAAGATGGCTTAGTGGTTAAGACACAGGTGACTACTTACTCTTCCAAAGAATCCTTGTTTGAATCGCAGCACCCCGGGATTTAACCTAGAATGTAAAAACCAACTATAGCTCAGATCCAATGTAATCTTATGCCATATTCTTGCCTCCTTGGGCGCTGTAAACACACAGTGCTCTAAGACATACATGCATGCAACACACCCACACAATTCTTTTTCAAAATTAATCCAAACTCATTCCTATTTGAAAAGATAGGACTATTTCTCATTTGTCTCCTATGAGAAACATTGAAGGATATATTAGAATTAAAGAAGAATAGAATAAATTAACATAGTAAGAGCTACCATAGGAAGTGGTGGCACAAGATTTTAATCATCTCACTCCAGGGGCAGAGGAAGGTGGATCTTTTTGGACAGGACAAGACTTTTGCCTTCATGAACTCACAACAGCTATAGTTGCCTACACAAGACCTGCAAAAGATTAATCCAGTCAATATTCCAGCATTGTCATGTCAACCTTCCTCAAACTCCAGTTCTCAGTCTTTCCACCCCTTCTTCCCTTTTGTTTCCTGAAGCTTTGCATAAAGGTTATGAGATAAATATCCTATTTAAGACTGATAACTCTATAAATATTGGCTATCTGCCTTTTGACCAGTTGTGAGGTTTTTTTTCCCACCATCCATGCACAAAGAAGCCTCTCTAATGAGGACTGAGAACTGGTGTGTACTAATCTATGGTTCAGAGGCATTTATTTTAGAAGAAAGTTTGATACTATGTCCATTTAGAAAAATATATTTAGAAAAATATAGTATCTATAGGCTCCTTAGCCTGTGTTCTTGGTCAGAATTTCAATGCAGGCATAAATTTCCTCCTGGGGAGTGAATCTTTGATCCAATGAGAAAGTATTTGGTTAACTCCTAACAGTCATGCCATTATTGCAAATGTTCATACCTTGCCGATCCAGTCATTTCAGTCATTTTTGTAGCACAAAAAAAATCCACATTGGTAAGATTGCTTATGACTTTTCTCTCCATGCACCTTGCATAGAACCTTCTCATACTATAAAAACTAGCAGTGAGGAAGATTCTAGGTCAGTATAGTTGATACCTCCAAGTCTTATGACTGATGTGTATGGTCTTTTCAGCAGTCTTTTATTTGCTTGATTTTGTTTTGCTTTTGAGAAAGGGGTTGTCTTGGATGTCCTGGAACTCACTTTGTAGACCACACTGACCTCAAATTCAGAGATCTGCATCTGCCTCTCAAGTACTAGTATGAAAGGCATGTGCAAATTCTCTCTCTCAGCTTTAGCATAGGGTCTTAACTACAAGTTCTAGTGTACAACCAAAAGAAATGGCAGTGTTCTTTATATTTGTGGTTTGGTCTCTGGGACCTCTTCTGATCAACAACTTGGGGTAAAGTACCCACATATGGCTCTGTGCTTTTTATTTAAAATTCTTCGCCTTCTGGGAGAAATTTTTCCCCTTGTAATAGGGTAACTTTATTTAAGATTATGTGTGTATGAAGTTTATAAAACAGTACAAAATAATAGGTTACAATATGGCTTTTTCAAACATTCTTAGTGTTATCTATCCCTTCCCTGTGACTTTTTTTTTTATTCATCAGTTTGCTTGTTCAGCTTTTGTATAGCAAGACTTATTTATCTGAAAGTATGCATTATAATTTTAATTTTTAATCTATTATCTATTTCTTTCAAGATTATTATCAGCTTCTTGTGTGTTATTCATGCACTCATTTGAGAAATATATATTAAACAACAGTCAAGTGAATTTGATTCTGTTTATACAGTTGATTCTTCAAGCAATAATATCTTGTCCTAAATAACTGACCAGTTTTTGTTACTAATGAATTAACAGTGTAAATGAATAGAATGAAGCAAATTATAGAAATTCTTCAAAATGGTCTTTTAAAAGTGATTTACCAAAAGTGTATGTAATTATATATCTTAATCCGTAGTTAGAGTTTTCTCTAGTCCTGCTTGGGCCCGCAGCCACTCAGAATCAAGTAAACACATAGAGACTTATATTACTTATAAACTGTATGGCCATAGCCGGCTTCTTGCTATCTATTTCTTTTATCTTAAATTAACCCATTTCTATTAATCTATAAGTTGCCATGTGGTTCGTGGCTTACCAGTACTTTACATCTCGCTTCTCATGGCGGTGGCAGCTGGCAGGATCTCCTGACTCAGCTTTCCACTTCCCAGATTTCTCCTCTCTGCTTATCCCACCTATACTATACTTTCTGCCTGGCTACTGGCCAATCAGTGTTTTATTTGTCAATCAATCACAGCACACAGAAAGATATTCCCAGCACTTCCCCTTTTTCCTTTTTTCAAAAAGGAAGGTTTTAACTTTTACATAGTAAAATTACATATAACAAAACAATTATCAAGCAAGAATTATAGTTACAATATCTAGTCTATTTATAATATCTAGTCTATTTGTATTTGGCAAAATTAAAAAAAGATATCCTATCTATCCTATATTTGTAAGTCTAAGGTTTCATATCTAACCTATCTTTTATCATAACTAAGGAAATTATAACTATCTAGTCTTCAACTACGTCAAAGACCTCAGAAGGATATAATATTACCTGAGAAATGGGAGAAGGACGCAAGCAACTTTCAGGAGTCTTGCGAGAGTAGAGAGAGACAGCTGGCAGCCTGGACAGTCATCCAAAGTTCCTTTGTAAAGTATGGGCATCTGTCTTCAGCCCACAGGCCTAGAGTCTATCAGTCACTTCTCTCTGTGTCCTGTAGAATGTCTGTCAGTTTTCTCTGTGGAGCAGGAACCTGAAGGACCATTTCACCAAGCAAAGTTCAGTGGTCACCTTTATATGGGTCCTGCATATCAGTTGATCAAGCAGTCCAGGCAAGAACAGTTTCTTGCCCAAATGGCTATTTTTGCCAAGAAGAAGATAAACTGTATATAGATTGTTTTTTATGCCCATCCTCCTCTCTGAAGTAAATCAGTGCTGCCATTGTCCAGAAAGTCTAATTTTCTTAAAATATTTTAAAAGCCATATTCTGTAGGTCTTTGAAGTGTTTGAACCTATCTGACTGAAATATATCTATCTATCTATCTATCTATCTATCTATATATATATATATATATATAGATAGATAGATAGATAGATAGATAGATAAGATACCTAGAAAACTAAACTAATATTACTATAAGTTTGATTATCATAGAAGACTAATTATTAATCTGTATTTATTAATTACCATTACAATGTAAATGAGTTACACAAACATAATACCTCAAACAAGAGTAGAAATATATATATACAATATAACAAAATTAACTTTAAATTTGTATCAATAAACTAAAATCTATAGAAAAGTAAAACATTTTTAAAAAATTATTACTATTTATCCTATCATATTTATATTCCCTTTTCTTCTTTAGAAAGAGATCACATTTATAATCAACCTTTTTAAATAAAAATATTGATTTTTCTCTGTCCCACACCAGAGGGCTCTTTTGATATGGGACAGAAGACTCTCTCAACCTTTTGTTTTAGCAATATGTTTGGGTTTAGAGAACAAGTGAGCCAATTCCATCTCCAAAGCCAGCTTGGTATATTTGGGAATTTGGGCATAGCTTTTCATACTACTTCCTGCTGGATGAGGGCATTGTATGCTTATGGGGACATAAAGAAAATTTTAGGATTATGAAGTAGTCCATGAGGCTGTATTGTCTGAGCCAGTTGCCTTGATACCGTTCTGGATGTTGGATCATCTGGGCCATGGTGTCATCGGAGACCTTTCAGGGGGTCTTGGCTGGTCAAACCTGATGTATCTTAATCTGGAACAAATCCATAGCCTCTTGCTTTCTGTGGAAACAAAAGCAGAGTCTTCTTTCCAAAGCAACATATCCTTAAATCCAAACTTTGAAGTCAAGATATATTTAAAATATACATATTGGTTGAACTGAGCAGTCTTTACAATCAAATGTCTTTCTGCAGTTAAAAATCCCAAAGACAACACAATCCAGATTCTCTGTGTGATATCCATCTTTACGTGGCTTATTTTTTATATTACTTTTACTTTTTTAAAGACTTTATTTTTTAAAAGTATCTATTTCTTTATATAACTGTATATATTACTTATTTTTTCTTTTTCAAGCCTATGTACATTTTTACACACATTGTAAACTGGTTAGAGGTTTATCCCATCTGAATCTCTCTTATTGTGATTCTATTGCTTTAAGCCACAGCATTTTCTGCCCACCTCAGCTTCCCAACATGGTGATGGTACATTTACTGCCAGCTCTTGGTCTGGAAGCCATGTGTACCATCAACTCTCAGAAGCAGTGGGTCTATGCTTCTATCAAAGCAGCGTGTAGCCCAAAAATCTCTTTTTTTATGGTAGCAAATGCTATATCCACCATACACCATGTTGTGCAGCTTGCAGAAACCTCTGTGTAACTTCGCAGTAATGTACCATGGTGTAGCTTCAGTCCACATGTTGCGAACCCACCATAGAGTAGCTCAAGAATGCATGTTGTAGTGACTTGCCACATACTTGACACATGAAGCAGGAACCTGGTTTGGACTCCGTTTAGAATTAGTTATTAAATATTCTCAGGTTTCAGGTGGAAACTCAAGCTGCTGGGTGCCATTTGTAGTTGGAGTTTTCTCCAGTCCCATTCAGACCCGCAGCAGCTCAGACCCAAGTAAACACACAGCGACTTATATTACTTATAAACTGTATGGCCCTGGCAGGCTTCTTGCTATCTAGTTCTTATATCTTAAATTAACCCATTTCTATTAATCTATAAATTGCCATGTGGCTTGTGGCTTACCAGTACTTTACATCTTGCTTCTCATGGTGTCAAAGGCTGGCAGCATCTCCTGACTCAGCCTTCCACTTCCCAGAATTCTCCTCTCTGCTTATCCCACCTATACTATACTTCCTGCCTGGCTACTGGCCAATCAATGTTTTACTTATCAATCAATCAGAGCAATACCTTCACAGCATACAGAAAGACATCCCCAGAATACATCTCCAAAAAAGTACCAAGGAGAAGAGTTGTAAAGAACTTAGATCTATACTTTACTTCTCTCACTTATAGTTGTTTTTCTACAGAGCAAGCACTAAATTATTGCAGGCATTTAAGTTCTTTATTATTTCATAACAAGATGGAGAGATGATGGTATTGATGACAGGAGGAAATGCTAGAAAATAGACACAATGGTATTAGAAACATGTATATAGAAGGAAACTGTGATTAAAATAGCCATCCACCAGAAAACTAAATCTGGAATTACTTTAGTGACCTGAAAAAAGAAAGCACAGTTGTCCTTTGGCATCTGGAAGGGATTGGTTCAAAGACCCAAAAATCCATGACTGTGAAAGTTCCACTTACAAAATGCTACAGTGATTGCATGTAACCTAATCATATCCTCCTGTATACTTTCAGTCATCTCTTGATTTATTTTTTTACAATATACAATATGATGCAACTGCTATGTAAATAGTTGTACTGTATTGCTTAGAGAAGAAGAACAAGAAAACTGTGTGAGTACACTCATAACAGTTGCTTAAAAATATAATCAGTCTGTGGATGATTGAATTGATGAACAAAGAGTGTTCTATGGATGCCAAAGGATATGGTCTTGCATTTCCTTTAGTTGCAAAACCAAGGTATTTTGTTTGGCTTGTCATCTTTTTCTCTGTCTAACAAACACCTGTTCAGAACTCAGAACTCTAATTGGGCTTCCCTGATGTCAGCCTTGCTGCTCTTTCTGTGCATTTGCCAATGAAAATTTCACTAATTTAAATATGCATTTCATCCAGACAATTCCTTGTAATTTAAAATTCAGTATCCAGCTCTTAAATATCTCTCAGTTCCTTGTGAATAGTGGCTCCTATTCTTTGTGATTCTTTGAATTCTGTACTTATAGTGAAAGAATATGAAGCAGGCAGAGGATGTTAGTCATTTGGCTAGAAACCAGCAATTTTGGTAAGATTTGTTCATAATTTATAATCATTTTCTGAAGGCATGAATTTATACGAGATTGCACTTGAAGAGGGGGAAATAAAGGGTATGGAGTTGTGTGGGTGTGGAGGTGGGGAGGATTTGGGAGGAGTTACAGGACAGGAATTTGTGACCAGAATATATTGTATAATTTTTTTTCAATAAAAAGAAACAAAATAAAAGAAAATTTCAAAGTATAAAACATTAGTGACTTTTAACCAGTAAACAACAACAACAACAAAATAACTTTAAAAGAATAAAATGTACCTTAAATTTATACTGGTTACAGTTTTGGAAGAGTTTTTAAAAATCATAATCCAATTTAATCTTTCTTTGAAAATGTCAATGCAAGTGTACAATGTATCATAATCATATCCATCTCCTACTTCCAACTTTCCAAGGGACTGTGAATTTTAAAAAACATGTTCTTTGACAATTTCATACATTTAAAAATACATTTGATACACTCAACCCATTTATCACTCTAAAGGTGATTGGACCTGGGCAAATGGAGCCAATAAATGAGGCAGACTGTAGCCTCATGCAATATCTAGCTTTATTCAGAACATCAGACAATCTGTACTCAGGGTCAAGAAATATCACTTACATAAATTTCTCATGGGTTCAAGCTGTATATAATCACAAGGACAATCTGCACATAAGAACATGTTTTTCCATAAAGGCATATAAACAAATAAAAATACCCAGTTGTAATGAACAATCTAAAGTAAACTCACTCCTATTTGTTACACCTGGGAGGAGCATAAAAAAGTACATTCCACAGTGAATTCAGTGTTTTTGAAGAAACTGAGGTCACAAGACTCTTGTTTCCTGGGAGTGTTCTCACAAGCAGTTAGAATTGCCCTTGAACAACTCCATTCTTGGACTATGTTCCAATATCTTGCCCTTTTTTAATGATTTAATAGCAAGATATCCTGAATGGTTTTGATTTGAGAAGCTGTAGATAAAGCTATTTGTCATTTGATGCATGAGTATCCTACAAGCAAGCAAATTATAATATTAGAACAATGAAAACATTGTTTATAATACCCTGTCACCAATAACAGAGATCCAAACTATGTCTAATACTATCTATCAGTTACACTATTATATTGATAAGAAAAATGTAGAGAATAGCTTGAAAAGGGACCCATATATATTAGAAATTCTTATATCTTATACCACATAAGTCCATATTTGCCTTATAATAGGAATACAAATGCTATTATGTCCTATGCAAATAGGAAGTAATTTAAATCCCAATGAAAAATTAACCACAGTCCCATTTTCAGAGGAATGAATGAGGCCATTATAGTCCCAAAGTCCAGTCTTAAATACAGAGTCATTAGAAAAGATAGAAAGAGCTGGATCCATCCAATCTACAAGTTAAATCAAAAGAAGATGAGGAAATTGACCAATACACATGCTCAGAGGCACTCACTGCAGATACACAGATACACAGATCAAAGCAAAAAACAACAAAAAATTTCTCAGGTAACATAGGACTCTGTGCATTTCATAGAATAACTTCTCCCTTAGTGCACAGGGCTTTAACTTGGTCCCAGGGGGTCAAAATTGACTTCTGATGATATGGCTGGTATCTCCTTTTGCCCTTTAGTTGAACTTTTGCTATCTTTTTGGTGACTTACACTGTTGCCTTTCCTTCTGCCATTGTCCTTGATGGCCCTGTGCCAGAGAAGCCAAAGAGGAATCTCTAATGTTTCAGTGTATCGATCTGCAATGACAGGTGTATACCCCATCCCAATTTTCTTCTGGGGAAGTAAGAATAGGAAAGGTAAATGCATCAGCTTGCTTATTTTCTCTGCAATAAAATCAGGGAGGCTAGAGTATGCATGAGTATGAGTAATAAACAAAGGATGTGTGTGGGTTTTAATCATATGTTGTAGTTCCTGTAGTAATGGAAGCATAACAGAATGTGAAGACAAAATTCAATCAGTTTCTATTGCTGGAAATAACCCCAGAAAATAAGCAGAATCTAAAATTGTATTTAAGGGTTTATGAATTAACTGTAAATGAATTATCTGTAAAAATGAATCAAAACAGACAGTTCCACCTGTTGTGCTGAGGAAAAGTATTAATAGATTGATGAATATCTATCTGGACCGTGGTCTCTCCTATACCCTTAGATAAGCCATCAATAAAATAAATATCTACCTGTGGAATGGGATAAGGATGGACAATTTTTATAATCATGAATTCAGTTCATATGAGAAAAATCTCATAGCCTGCCAGTTGGATTAATGATTTCCTATACTTCCATAATAATCTGCAAATGAAATTTGAAAATCTGTAGAGTGCTATAGCACTCCAAAAAACCTGATTTTTAGTTAAGGGTAATATAATATACCAAGGATCAAAATCCACACAATTTTTGACACCAGGTGCTCCCCTGACTTACTAATTAAGCAAGTAAGGTAGGCAGTTAGTATTTTAGGGTACTTATAGTGTAAATAAACCCGTCCCAAGGGTTTAATCTTCTTGTGCTATAATACCTGTAGGAGACTATTTAGTTGGGGAAATAATTAAGTTTATAGGAAGTGGAGGATCCACATGATACACAAATGTCTCTTATAGTCTGGATTGAAATAGCTATAGTTCTTTTCTTGCCTCTCAAGATAGTATGGAAGGACTGTCCAACACCATTTTTCATTATGGAGTTTTAAATAGATTGTTTGGTGCACTGGAAGTACCCAAGCACAGCTCACGAAGCTGGGGACAACTTGCTAAATGAATTCTCTTTCCCTGCCATGCCCTAGTTTGCCTAGGTTATAAATTCATATATATATATATATATATATATATATATATATATATATATATATATATATCTTTTTCATAGGCTCTTCTAAGTCCTCATCAAAAAGTGGGGAGACTTCAAGATTAGAGTGAATGTCAAATTCCTCACCCCATGCTTCAGGATCATCTTCAGGCAATGGAGGATATATATTTAAAGGGAGCTGAGGAAGTCATCACTGGCATAGATATTGGTGGCGATAATTTTACTTTTGATTTTTGCTTGAATGGGGAAAACCTTCTTGTTTTGGAAATTACTTTAACTATGTAAAGATGTGTTACATTTGTTTATGCTGCATTTGTTTTATTATGTAAAAATGTGTTGCATTTGTTTCACCTTGTCTACCTAAGGCATCTGATTGGTCTAATAAAGAGTTAAATGGCTAATAGCTAGGCAGAGAAAGGAGGGCTAGAGGGCACAAAGAATAAATAGGAGGAGAAATCTCCCCTTGAGAGAACAAGAGAAGAACAAGAATGAAGAGAAGGCAAAGAGAACTCGGGCGAAAGAGAGGGAGATGCCCAGCGCTAGCCAGCCAAGCAGGCAGCTACCAGAAAAATAGACACAGAAGAAGCAGGAAAAGTAGGACAAATAGAAAGAAAAGGTAAAAAGCCTCGAGGCAAAACATAGGTGAGGAGAAACAGATTAAAATAAGAGCTAAGATATGGGTGAGTATTTATAACTAATTAAGTCTCCTTGTCATGATTTGGGAGTTGGTTGGTGGCCAAAATGAAAATGCCTGGTACACCTTCTCTTTTGCTTCTTTTACTAATTTTAAGGTTTGATCATCCAGTTTATATTCATCCAAGATATTAACTATTTCTTCCCCGTGATTAGTATTCTCCTTATCTTCCTTAAGCACTTTGATAACAGTCAAAAATAATGGACAAGTGACCCAAAATTGAACTTTTCACATTGTTTATATGCCTTTTCAATATTCTTTCAGACCCTATACCATAATTCTTCAATGAAATTTCTTTCTTCAAGAAACCAAGGATTATAATCTTAAACAACTTGCAAACAATCTAATAGTTGTGATTTGCATATTTATGCTCCTTCTTTCTTGGAAAAGTGATACACAAACTCAACATAAGGCAATGCCTTCCCTGGATTCCGCCTCATTGTTCTCACTCATCTCCTTCTGGAGGGATACCACTCTCTTATACCTGACTTTCGGTTTCTGATTCATGACACCACTTGTTTACTTCTCTAGAGGTGGTGGGACCTGAGAGAACAAAGGCAATAAATGAGGCAGACTGAAGTCTCATGCAATATCTAACTTTATTCCGAACATTAGACAATCTACACCCTGAGGATTAAGATCACCTAAGTAAAATTTTCATGAGTTCAAGCTGTCTATAATCACAAGGACAAGCCACACGTGGCAAAATCATGTTTTTCCATAGAGGCATGTAAATAACAAAAGCCAGTTGTAATGAATAATTGAAGTAAACTCACTCCTATTTGCTGCACCTGGAAGGGGCATGAAAGCACATGCGCACTCAAAGAACAATTCTGTGTGTTTGAAGACACTGAGGTCATAAGACTCTTGTTCTGTGTTCTTGAAGCAGTCTCACAAGCACTCAGAATTCCCCTCATATGTTTCCATTCTTGGACCAAGTTCTGACACACCCCACCTCTTATAATTTCGCACTGCCACACAATACCTCTTCCAACAAATAGCCTTTCCATTTAGTCTCCCCCGCTTGTGTGTATGTTTGTGTTGACACATTAAGTATGACTAGTGCCTTCTGCATGAGAACAAGTGGAACAACCCACTGAAGCATGAACATCTTACACGGAAGAGTATGATTCCCCCTCACCTAGCAACCCTTAGTGGCTAATAGCTCTCTAGGAAGGAGCAGGGCCCCAGAGCTCCTCTCCCATCCATAAAGAAATTTCACAGACCCACTCTTACATAGATTATATTGTAATAATAATGTCTTATTAAAATAAATATTGATAGGAATAATATGAGAAAGTTGGTTACCAGTGCAAAACTATATAAATATTATGAAATGAAAATTGTGTTAAATGTAACAAATACCAGCTTTTATCTGTGTCTTGGGGCTTATATTTCAATGGAAGGAATCTGTGGTTCATCTTGTTATTCTTTGCCTAGTATGTAAAGAAAAAGAGAAATGAGAGTGTTTGAAAGAAGGATGTCTTTTTATCTAAAACAGGGCAGGTTTGTGGGTATATTAGAAACTGCTGGTGTTAATGTGAATTATAGTCCTCCATCCACTCCAAGTTTAGTGCTCTATTAAAATGACAAACATACATTAAGAACTACTTTTCCTATGTCAAGTAGAATAAACGCCAGTGATTCTGGTTCAAGGTAATTCATTTCCAATGTAAAATGTGCATGTAGTTTAGATAGGCTACTGTTGATGTGAAAGCTACAGATCTCACTTCAAAGAGAATAAGAGATGTTTGTTCTGTATCCAAATTTGAATGACCATGGCCCAGGAAACATAAAGCTAGGTAGGTTATCCCCAGATCCATGTTCCCACATGGAAGCAGTTTCATGAGGTATTATACTACCATAACAAGGAAAGTCATAAATCAAGGCAATATTAAAATACAATGATAGGTACATCAGGTAAACATGTCACAGCAAGATAGGGTAATCTCCCCTATAAGCCTCAAATGCTATCTTGACCGTCTTAGCTTTGGGGTTGGTGGAAGCTAATGGTCTGCTAATTTAATAGATTCTAAAAGTTTTTTTTAATCTATTTTATCTATTAGTCACAGGATGTTAGTTCTGACACAGAAGTGGGCAATGGATGAATTTTCAGGTGACTAAAACTAGCACAACATACGGTAATTAGGCTTACAACATTGGAACTTGTAACATTGGAACAACAATTCACGTCACTGCAGTTCTAATCAGTTAATCAGTCTTAGCATATATAGCTTCTTTCCAAAAAATGCTCTTTCACAGTACATAGACTTATATTGTTAATGCATGGCACACACCAATCATACATATACAGATGAAAAATGTGGTTGCGTTGTTCTTTTAACATATTTTGATATTGCTAATAATATGCTCTCTCTTTAGAATAATTTATTTTTTCACATTATTTTTAGAAAGAATGGCAGTTCATAGCACCAAAATGTTTTGTAAGTGTAACATTCAAGGGAGAATGAGTGGTTTGGGGAGTACTATTAAGAAACGAGTGCCTTATGCCGGGCGTTGGTGGCGCACGCCTTTAATCCCAGCACTCGGGAGGCAGAGCCAGGCGGATCTCTGTGAGTTCGAGGCCAGCCTTGGCTACCAAGTGAGTTCCAGGAGAGGCACAAAGCTACACAGAGAAACCCTGTCTCGAAAAACCAAAAAAAAAAAAAGAAAAAAGAAAAAGAAACGAGTGCCTGTAAATAGATGTGTCTTGTTACTGATCTGAGATGGAAACTATTCTACTTCTATTAAAGAATTACTATCAAAGAATTACTTGAAAGCACAATGCCTTTGTGGCAGTGTTTGGTAGAGCACTGATCGGCTGTTCCAGGAGAGTGAAGTATGTGGTTTCTTATTCATACACAGCAAATACTCTTAATGATAAGTACAGTTTTGACCAAAACACCCAACTCACACTTGTAGTTATTCTAATAATAACAAGACAATCAGTCTTTCAAGAGCAGGTCCGGAGCACTCATATATTTCAGGATATCCTGCTGTGTATGATCAGATTATAGTAACTTGAGTTCACAGGTTTCCACCCTTGTGGACTGAGTGGGAACATGTGGAAAGTGTAGGGAGGAAGCTAAAGCCAGAAAACATGTACACACACCAGTGCCAGGAGGCACCAGAAGAGGAGAGAGGAGACAAGAATGCTAGTTAATCAAAAGCAGCTCTGAGGCAGGTTGCCCAGGCCCTGACTGACACATGACATTGATTAATCGATACACCACCCCAGTGTTTAACAAATGTTCCATACAAAAAGTCTTCTGTGATAGTGAACTTCACTTCCTTCAGTTTCAATTATTCCCATTTCTTTTGTTGTTTCTTTAAGAGCTAGACAGAAGTCAGTAACAAAACACTTTCTATTCATATACCTAAAGGGGTGCTTGTTTTTTCTGCCATGCTTCAGTGGTACCAAGGCAATGGAAAAACAAATGCTATAAAAAATTATCTAATCCCTCGTCAAAAAAAAAAAACCTGTTTAATTTGACTACTTAATAAATGATAATCTTTGGTATTGTGCTTAATGTTTATTCTTTGGAAATAAACTTCATTTCAACAGTGATGTGGAAAGAGTTATTTGGTTTATCTTACATATACATTCACAAGTAGAGAGAGAGTGTGGAGTGGGAAAGAGAGAGAGATGTCAGGTATATTAAACATTAACATTATTAATATTATTGATGTTAAATCTGGTGTTTACATGTATCAAGTATACTGATAAATTATATTTTTCATTATTGCATTTTGCTTTTTAAAAAAATACACAATGTCTGTGTGTGTCCACAATATTACCATGATACAATTCAAGATTTTGGACTGTTTTAATGTTAGTATATTTCACAAGAACCTCTATTTATTTTCTCTGCATCAAAAGCTTCCTTTTTTTCTGCCCCTGTGTACCATGCAGAAATTGATCTGCAACACATGTGGAGTCTCCAAGGATATATTTAAATTTAGTAATTTTATTGCTAACTGTGAAGTTAATCTGCACTGTATGCATTCTTTTCCCCAGGAAACTGAAGTAACAGTTCAAGCTAAACAACCGGATGTGGAAAGACTTCTGTCTAAAGGGCAGCATTTGTATAAGGAAAAACCAAGCACTCAGCCAGTGAAGGTAATGAAGCAACCTCTAGTAATTTCTATTACCACATAATGGGTTATACTTCCCCTGTTGTACACTTGCCATTGACAAGGTCTATTTATAATCATTGGAATGACTTGTAAGGAAATATTTGCCATACTACAATTGCAGAGGTAAAGCTGTCTTTTTGGTCAACATATCCTATTTATATAGTGTGATCTTAAGCCTATTAACAAGTCATTGCATTAAAGGACTCATTTCTGCCCTGGTGTGGTACCATCAATACAGAAAGTAGTACCACCTTCAAGGTAGATTAAATTCTTTGGGCTTTATTGCTTTGCTTGCCAGCCTTGATACTCTTCATGTTGTTTGGCTTAATTTACAGCAAGCCATTGCATCACACTGTCTGCATCAGCTGTAAAGAATCACAATATGGTCTATGACCTTTCCTTGCTCTCCTCTTCTATCTTTTGAAAGAAAAAAAAACATGCATTCAGGCTTTAGTACTTTATTAGGTCAGAAATTTTTAGTGAAATGTCATGTAATTGCATTTTTCTTCAGTAAAAAGCTGGCCTGAGTGAAAGCTTTCCACTTCCTTTCTTTCTGTGTGTATATTTTGAAGTCCAGGGTACATTTAATCACAGGATCTTACCTGAGAAGAGAAAGAGAAAGCTAGGTCAGTTACATACAAACAAACACCTAATCATTGTTTCCCATTTGCAAATGAGAAGCCAGTGATAAATGATAGATGTTAGGTAGAGTTTACCTTATTCTCTGTATCTGGCCAAAATTGTAATGGCATCCACTGTGATAAAGGTGCCTGAGAGCCTGTAAATGGCGGCTATTTATTGATCAGTTTTGGTTTCTCAGCTAATGTTGCTGGCTGAGATTTAGGGAGCCTTACAATCACATTCAAAACCATTCTAAAACTGTGCAGGTCAATAACCTCATTATACAGCAGCAGTTTGTCCTTGCAAATACCATTACCAGAACTTAGACCCTGTCTATAAGCTCACTGCTTAGTTTTCTTGTACTTGAGCCAAGGTTTAGTTCTTCAGAATTGTTTGTTTTACCTAAAGCTTACATGGGAATGTTCATTAAATAAATTTAAAGTTGGATTTTGAACAAAGTGATAAAACACCAGTTGCAAAAAAGCACAGATTTCTCTGGTAATATTAAAATTCATTTATTCAAGAATAAAAGTTTATCTGCTCCAGAAGTCCAGGAAAACAATTTACATAGTTTCAGGTTTGATATGATCCTTTTAAAAATAAAATAAGCCTTTTGGGGGTTTGGACTGCAGACTTAGAGGCAGTATTGAGAGCAGCAATTTCAAAAAGGTATACAGGTTAGTTAGCAAAGTGGTAATGTCTCCACAGTAGTTACCACAGAGACCCTCATTCCTGTGAGCCAAGACATAAACAAATGGACTAGTGGATAAGCATGGGAGTTGCTGCAGGTGTTATACAGGGAAGTGAACCTCTCGAAGAGATAAGAATGAAAACACGGTGAAGATTGATTTCGTCAGCCTGAATCAGATTTCCAGGAGTCTAATACCAGGTGGTTCATTATCAACATTTTTTTAATTTTTTGAGAGATTTTTCTATTCATTTTACATACCAACCACAGAATCCCCTGTCCTCCCTTCTCCCATCCCCAGCCCTCCCCAGCCCTCCCCCCAACCCACCCCCATTCCCACCTCCCCCAAGGCAAGTGGGAATGGGACCCATCCCTAGTGCATGAGCCGGCTTTTTGGAGCCTAGTGTCTATGTTGAGACAATTTGTGCAGCCTTGGTGCAGGAAGGAGGGGCTTGAACCTGCCTCAACTGAGTGTACCAGGCTCTGCTGACTCCCCATGGGAGACATTGTCAACAAATTTAAAACACAGTACAGTTTGGGAAAAGTTTTCCAGACAACAATCAATCCAATTCCAGGTATACAAGAAAGCTTAAGGTGTGACTACATAGAAACTCTTTTACAAATTATATGTGACCATGGGGGTAGGTTCTATAGCTAAAAGACCTAGAATATAGTGTGGTCTCTGATCTATAACATAGAGGTCAGCAAGCCATAATGTACTTGTGACATGTACCCTAAAGATGGGTAGTGGTTTATGGAGGGAAGAAGAGTCTGAGATAGCCATTCTGGGGAATTAGGGTGAGTTCTGGCTGTATAGCAAAATGGTCACCATGTAGTAAACCACCTCCACTCTGGCCTTTCTGGATGGAATCCAGGTATTTGATTTGTACCCCATCCATTGAGTGACATCCCTGCATGATTAACATTCCTGGTTCTCTTAGTGCATCTCTGTGGGTACAAGGACCTCTGTGCCTCCAACAGATAAGTCCATTCTATCTATTCATCATGGATGCTCAAAAACTTAATGCCATATGGGTATGACAATGAGTTGAGGTTTAACACCCTTTTTTATAAATCTCAAATGTGGATTTAATTTTGCTTTACTTCCTGCTTTTGCATAATACACAGAAAAATCCTTCCTTTAAGATGTAGACAATTTTGCTTTTCTCATATATAAAATAATCAAACTTAATCTCACTTCCACCTATACACTCAATCCCAAGGTTGATTTGAAATGAGAACTGGGCTCTATGGCTGGCTCTATCCCGTTCTGCTGTTTCCTTGGTGAAGACAATGGAGGACAGAAACACAAGAAAGAGCAAAGCCGTACAGCTTATCTTTTCCCTCACTTTTCTTAAAGCCATCTTGTTAGTCAATATTATTTTTTTCTTACCACTTTTCCTGCTTCCCCATTTCCTGTGTAGTCAGCTCATTTGGGAGAGGTAGAAATGGCGTAAAACCATGTCTACAGTTCCCCGATTTGTAGAGAACGCAGAATATCAGGTTAATAGGAATAAGGGGAATGACTGATTTGTAGGTGTCAGATATACAGAAACGATTGACTCAACATTTTGTTTTGTTTTGCCATACTAGGCATGGAATACTCAGGGCACTGTATGTGTTAGGCAACTATTCTACTTAAGAGACACGCCTTCTTATGTGGACCACCACCTGGAAAACACTCAAAAAATAGCTGCAGTTTTGTAGTATCCTGAAGCACTAAAATCTCACAAAAGTACTCTCACAGTTCAGAACATGACATCTAACAGTCAAGTCAGAAAGCTGTGAGGACTACTTAGATCTCTGCATAAGTTGAATGTTTCCTCTTTGAAGTTTACTGTTGGTTTTTCTGAAGGGTGATCCATCACTCTATGGGAAAAAAGCCATTTTCAACACTGGGCCCATATGCGGTATATTTTAAATTATGAAAATGCTCTATATTCTCCTTAATTTTGAACCTTCTTATGCATTTATTGGAAGGAAAACTGGTCTTCTCAGTCTGGAATACATTTTGATAAGGCAAATTTGTTTTGTATTACCTTTGAAAGGAATGTATTTGGAAATAACAAATAGTGGGCAGAGTGATATTCTTAGAAAGAAAAATGAGGGGGCTGGAGAAATGCTTACTGTTCTTCCAGAAGACTTTAACTTAGTTCCTAGGATCCATATTGAGTGATTCACAACTGTCTGTGATTCCACCTCCAGGCTATCTGACACCCTTTTCTGGTATACATGCACAAATAGATATATGCATATTTAGTTTTAAAAATAAGTATCTTTTTAAAAGAAAATCAATATTCCTCAAGGATATTTATGTAATATTTAGTTGTTTATGTAGATGGTCTGTCTACCATTTTCAGATTTTATCATTAAAGAAACATTGGAGAATGTCCATTTCTTAGGTGTCTTTTGATACCTCCACATTTTGTTTCAAAAACATTGTCTGGCTTAATGGCTATATTCCTTTCCTAAACTAAGTTGAGATTGAGACTTACTTAGTCTCCTCCCTGTTTTCTTCACTTTGTCAACTTTACTAGGATTTCTTTTGGATTTTCAAAAATGCAAGAGATGGATCAGAGGTTAAGACCACTTGATGCTCTGCTGGAGGACCAGAATATGGTTCCCAGCAGCCACTTCAATTGGCTTGCAATCACCTCTAACATTAGTTCTAGGAAAGTCTGATAACTCTTTTTGGCCTCTGTTGGTATCTGCAAACACATGATACACACACACACACACACACACACACACACACACACACACACACTTATACAAATAAATGAATGTGAAATAAAATAATTCTTAAAAGAGAATAAATGCTAATCATAATATTTGAACATGAGAATTAACCTACAATTGCAGTAGTCTTTTGAGAAAAATTGTAAACAAATTTTTTGACAATCATATGGATATTTTCAAGTGATGTGATATTTCAATATGTGCTATTGTTCATTCTACAAAATAACACTAATTTACAAATTTTGATTCTTCCACATTTTTCAGTTTTTTATTCAAATGCTTCATATGACAGCTGGGGATATAGAGTATTTGCATAGTATTTATGAAGGTCTGGATATGCTCTTTGAGTCCACATACAACTGATCATGCAAATATATGCCTGCAATCCAAGCACTTGGAATGGAAAGCAGGTAGATCAGAAGTTCAAAGTTAGCCCCAAGTATTCATTAGTCCCTTGACTATATGAGACTTTGTATGAAAAAAAATTAATTAAATCAAAAGTAAAAAAAAAATCAAATAAAACTGTTGTGAAATAATCTTTTTGTACATTGTGAAGAAATGTCACTCGAATTGGTCTAATAAAAAGCTAAACAGCCAACAGCTAGGCAGGATTTTCATGGCAGAGAGAACCCTGGGAAGAAGAAGGCAAGAAGGCAGAATTGCCAGCCAGGCATGGAGAAAGCAGAAAATTAGCATGGGCAGTAAAGAGTAAAGATAATAAAGCCATGAGGCAGAAAGTAAATTAATAAAAATAGGTTAATTTAAGTTACCAGAGCTAGTTATAAACAAGCTTAAGCTACTGACCAAGCTTTCATAATTAATAATAAGTCACCATGTCATGACTTGGGGTCTGATTAGTGGGACAGAGAAAGATTCACTACAAATGGTGTCCAATGGGAGGCCATGTATTTTCACATAAGACCTAAGAAATCTTAAAAAGTTTCCAAACACACAAAAATGGAGTCAAATATGGCTTCCTAATCCCACAGCCACTCGTGTTGTATAGAGACACTAGTCTCCCGACCAATGCCTGCCAGCATGCCATGAGATAACTTGTGTGGTGGTTTAAGATTTTGCTCATGCAGGCAGAAAAGTTTACAGATACACTGAGTAAAGCAGGTTCAGATGGAAAAAAAACCTCTAAATATGTTACAGTGTGCTTAACAAAGTGTGTAGGCTTAAAAAAAAGAAAAAAAATATATAGACAGTCAAAAATAAATAAATAAATAGTTTAAAAGTAATAAAGTAAAATCTTTAAAGAAAGAGTAAAGTAATAAAAATAAAGTATAAGCCATGTAGAGGCTGGAAATACACAGAGTCTGGATCCTGTATGTTATTTGTTGTCTTTGAATTTCTTGATTGCTGATGAACAAAAAGATAGCTGCTGAGAGATATTGGATTATGAAAACTGCTAAATTAAACCAACCTATATGTTTTGAAATGTCTTAACTTCAAAATAGAAGTCAAAATATATGTTACATTGCAGAAGAGTTTATGCTTTTTTTCCATGGAAAACAAAAGGCTGTAGATTCATTCAAGGTTACAGAGGATCTGGTTTGGTAAGGGATGACCCCTTGAAAATCCTGGGTACAGAGTTAAAGAAATAAACCTAGAAAAAACTGCAAGACAAATGACATATATTTTATCTGCTCAAACATAAATCAAAAGAATCATCTTTGAATGGCTTGTGTACAACACATAGTCTATATTTGTATTAATGCAGATATGTATGTTACCTTTGAAAGTTTTTGGTTTTTAGAGAAAGGGGACCAAATACCAATGAAAATGGGTGGCTCAGGTGATCCAGCCTCTCAGAATGCCTGTTTCAGTTTCCTCAGAGTTCTGCATCAAGAACAGCTTCAAGGCTGCTAACTAAGATGATCTAGCCTCACCGACTATTCTAGCCAGGACTTGACCATTATTACAATTTTCTCTGGGTCCCCCAAAGATGCAAGCACCCCCAAACAATAGGAAGCAGTCTAGAGAACACAACAACCACTTTCCCAAGAGGTGGGATGGTTGGTTTTTGGTCGTTCAGTAGGTGATGGATGTTTGTCATTGTTAAGGGTGGTCGGTTACAAATTGGAATTGGTATTGGTCATAGTGAGGAAAACAGCTGAACAAAGGAGAATAGATTCAGTGATGTAGTTTGGGGGAAAAAGTGGGTATAGAAATAATAGGATAAAAGGGTAGATTATTAAATCTACTTTTAAACTAAGAAAGCAACTTTTAGTCATGTTCAGTATGTTTCCAAGTTCAAACAGAGATATATATGGTCTTCAAACACATCAAAGACACACAGAATGTGGCATTTAAAATGTTTTGTTAGCATAGGGGTTTTCATGACAATGAATGGACACTGAAGAAGCTCCATATGGAGTGATAAAATGTGACAAAACTAGCCATTTGGGCAAGAAACTGCCCTTGTTTTGACTGCTGACAGAATACTATACAAACTGGACTGGCAAGATACAAAGAGAAATGACTGTTGAACTTTGCTAAGATAAGGAGAATAATCCTTCAAAATTCCCACTTCACAGAAAAATCTGTGAGACATTCTATAGGACACACAGCCAAGTGACTGCTAAAATTTGCCAAGACTAGGTGGGACAGTCCTTTAACATTCCTGCTTCATAAAACAGTCTGACAGATATACTAGGCATGTAGGCCAAAGATGAAATCCCCATCTTTACAGATGAACCAGATGAACCAGGCATCCAGATGTCTGTCATTTCTATAGGTTTGAAAGTGGCTTGCCCTGTTTACTCAGGTAATATTATATCCTTTTGGTATCCTTGATGGAGTTGAAGAATAGGTAGTTATAGTTGCAGAATTCCTTGCTTATAATAGAAGGTAAATTAGGTACAAAGTTTTGAACTCATCAAGATAGAATAAGTAATGGAGTATTTTCCCCAAAATATGCCAAATAGAAGTGGACTGGACATTGCAAATGTAATTTGTACTGACAATTGTTCTTATTGTATATAGTTTTACCATGCCTTAGTTAAAAACCTTTCCTTTTTATTAGACAAAACAGGGGAAATGCTGCAGAATAATCTTTTTGCATACTGTGAAGAAGTATCCCTAGGATTGGTTTAATAAAAAGCTAAAGGGACAATAGCTAGGCATGATTTGGAAGGGGACGCAGAGAAAACACTGGGAAGAAGATAGAATCACCAGCCAGACATAGAGGAAGCAGGAAAGCAGCATGGGCAGTACAGAGTTATGGTAATAAACCCACAAAGCAGAAAGTAAATTAATAGAAATGTAGTAATTTAAGTTATAAGAGCTACTTAGAAACAAGCCTAAGCTATCAGCTGATCTTTTATAATTATTAATGTCTCCATTTTGTGATTTGGGAGCTTATGCGTGGGACAGATAAGGACTCCATACATAAAACACTTCATATCAATATTATAGAATCATATAGCTCACATATTAAAGGTTATTTGCAGTATGGTACATTTGAATATCCTTATGATAAAGTTAAAGCTCCTGGGTGGTAAAATCAATAACATGTATGCTTTTCTATTAAAGAGAAAGTTAGAAGATCTGAGGTCTGAGTGGGAGACTATAAACCGTTTACTTCAGGAGCTGAGGACAAAGCAGCCTGTTCGGGTCCCTGGACTGACCAGTATCGGAGCCTGTAAGTACATTGTGTCCCAGGTGCTCACTTTCACTTTAGCTCTTTGCTGAAAACCATGGCTATGAGATTATCTCTGACTGAAAAGGGAAACTGATTTCCAATTCTGCACAAAGGAGTAAACATTTATGTTATTTATTATGCAAAAGCTCTTTGGGTGGGTTCTTTACACACTGAGAGGTTTACAAGCTGTATTTTCAGAGGATCCAACTTCAAGGAAAAGAAGAGGGCAGGTGAGAAGACATAATGGCTTAAACAGATACTTTAGCTTGTGCCTTAAGAACATTAAAGCTAGCTGGCTTTGTAAAGCCATACTAAATTGCCAGGAGAAGGCCTCTCCTTTGTGTTTCTGCTTCATCAGAAGCAGATGATTCATGGGAGTAGTTTTAACTAAAGTTGAAGGTAAATCTTAGTAGGGAAGCTCAGCAAATCACTACATCCCTATCATCTAGGAACAAACGTCAAGGGGTGGTGTAATGATGACACTGGAGACCTGAAAAAGATGTGTAAGCATTGAGGGTTTGTTTGTCAACATAGTGAATAAATTAGGTCAGTTTTATTTCCTTTTATGAACACTAATTTTGGGTTCTTTCTGCACAAATGCACAGTTGTCCACATACAATCCTTAATTGGTGTTTGTTCTCTAGATGTCATTGACATGTTCAATCTCAGAGTCTGTAATGCTGTGAAGATAATGTGTTCAAATCATATTTTTATAAACATATGAAATGTGGAACTTAAGGGTTTATATTTCCAAGTAAGGTACCCTGAATACTTCAGGAATAATCAAAGTCAGGGAACAAAAAAAATCTCTTTAAGATGCTGTGTTCCTAAATGGTATGACGATGTTTCTAACTGGAAATACACTCAAAGTGTTGGTTTATAAGAACGTAATATAATTAATCTATTTAATCAAATAGATGGAGCAACTCTGTGTATTAGGCATCAGACTAAGTGCTGAGAATTCATCATAAAATAAGTTAAGTCTCTCATTTTATGAAGCACAGTCAAACTGGAAGAGAAAGATGATAAGCCAATGAAAAGAAAATGCATTGTCTCAATTATAAGTGCTGTGAGAGAGATGTAGTCTACAGATTCATGCCAAGTGGCTTAGGACAGAAGGCAGAAAGCCCTAGTCTTATCCCTTGCAAACTTACCTGCATTTTAATGGGCTTTCCAGGTGATTCCTACACACACTGGAGTATGAGAAACAGTTTCAGAGAAAACGAAAAGGGGAGAAAATGGGTAAATGGTGTGGATGAGGGCATTTTTGTCAGAAGTGTAGCTAGGCAAGCTAGTCTGGCCTGAAAACATCAGAAAGGTGATGGCAGACAGTGAACATTGTCTGTGTATGGACAGAAATTACGATGGGCAGAACAAAAAGTCACAGCTGCCACACTGAGGAAGGTACTGAGTGGGAGGGCGGTAATCACAAAGGATATCGAGCCTGCAGCAGAGGCTACATAAATAGCGAGAAGAGCGCTGAAGGAAACCAATATTGTCAGGCCCCTGTTCACCTTACTCCCTGTCGATGAGGACTCCATCACCATCTATGGCTCCTTGCTCCCCCCCCCCCACCATTCCTGCTATATTTTAACCAGTGGGGAGTCTGACCTTGGCCTCAGCTCTGAGCTGCTGGGGAGAGTTGGCAGCACTACGGCCAAAGTTGGGGAAAGTGAGAGAGGACTTTTCTCCAAAAGGGGACTTTTATCTCCTCCAGCAAACTGACAAAAATCTGGGCTGAAAGTCCGCATGCTGAACACACAAATGTTGAGCAAAAAGTATCAACAGGGAATCAGAATGTGCTTTTATTCCAAGACAGTTTTTCTCATGCTGTAGTTTAAGCATCAGAATTAAGAATTGTTTGTATTCTTGGTTTCATGACACATAGTAATTTGATCTAAACTTCACAATTTTAAGAAATCTAATTTCTAACATGATTTGATTATGTGATTATTATTCCCTAGACTATTTTATAATGCAACAGGGTTTGTAATGATGGTTTCTTAAAGTCCTCCTCTTACATGCATAGCTTCCTTTACGTTAGGTCTTTAATCCCTGCAAAAATTGTAAAGTAAATATGATTATACACAACTTTTTTAAAGGTGAGAAACCCAAGAAATAGAAGGAATATTGCTAGATTAAGACCACAAAGCTACAAAACAAGAGAGATAGGATTCTAATGCAATTACATCAAGTGGTGATTTGTTTTGTTTCTGTGTCTTACACTATCTATCCATCCTACAACACAGTGGAAAATCTAGGTAAAAGCAGCAAGCAAGAAATTAATGCTAATTTAAAGCACTCTTAGATTTCTAGGGGATAATAGCAACCTGCATTGTTGTGTCTTGTAATCAGTTTTCTCTGAATTTCTTAGAAACCTAGAATGCTGAGCCTGGAATAATCATTGAAATTGTCATCTGGCTGAATAGTTTTCTTTTACATGTGTGGAGACTGAGGTTCAAATTGGCTTCTGATTTGATTTGATTTGATTTTTTTCAAAGTAGCCTTTTTAAAACACTAAAGCAAGCTTCCCTGTGGCTGTTTACTTCCATTATATAATATGATGCAGTGGTCTTGTTGAGCTGTAAAAATTGTCCAAATTTACAAGAAAAATGGTCACGCTCTCAACAAATGTTTGAAATACTTTGATGATCTTATATATCTGGGTGTCTCAGTTACCTATTATTGTATAAATTACTCCAAAACTTAGTGACCTAAAGCAATTATTACTTACTTGATTTTGATTCTGTGACTCTCCATTTTTACTGTGATCAGATGTATGGTTATTGTGATCATCCCAGCTAGTATAATCTATCTGAATGCAATTCTTCAGCATCTGATGAGCTAGGAGGTCTAAAACTGTCTCCTTGTATGTCTGAGAGGTGGGTGTTCTCTTGATGTCCTCACTCCTTTATACAGCCCAGCATCCTGGGGAGGCTAGACTCTGGTAGGCATACATCCTCTGGTATGGCTTCATTCTATGATGCACTTAAGACAGTCTTCCTCTAAGAGGGGGAGGGTGGAAGCTTAAAGATCCCGTGATGCTTAGACTCTGACATTTATATATTACTTCTACTCAGCCCAGATGAGGGTTTGGCTCATGGTTATCCCTTAAAAGAAGAGTTACATTGTTAACATTCCATGCTTGGACAGGAGACTTGATGGTAGCCATCTTTATATATAAAGTACCATATTGGGGGACAAACAAAAGTCACAAGTGTTGATTTGCACCCAGCGCCCTATGTCAGTGGTTTGCAAATTTCACCATGCAAAAAGAAAACATCACTTTCTTACTAAAGTGCAGAATATGAGCCTTCTACCTTAGAGTTTTTGATACAGTAGGTTTGAAGTCAAGGTCGTATCTCTAAAAGGTTCAAAGGTGAGGCCAATGTTGGTGATCTTAGGAACACAGTTTGAAAACTCCTGCACCAGGCCTTGATTGCTTGTGAAAATTTACCTTTCCACCTACTGCTGTGTGAACCTCATTGGGGGTTCCAGTGAAATCCAATGTTGTGACTGCCAACAGAACTTCCTTATAATTCCAGCATTTTCTCATCTCTGTCTTTCCTGACCTTGAACTTAGAAGTTCAAGGAAGTAGAAATCACAACAACCGGGCAATATTGATCCAGAAGAGTACCTCTGTGTTCTTAGCAGACAGTTATTGGGAGAATATCAATGCTTCTATGAAGTTTCTCTACAGAAAGTTAGGGAAATTTTTAGCCAACCAGACAGGACTTAGCAATGGTCTGAAGGCCTGTTTGCAGATGGTAGCAAAGAGGCAGCAAATTTGGTGGTAAATGTCACTGTGAATTGTTTCTTATCCACAAGCTGCTAGAACTCAGAACATTCATGTTCTACAGAACCCCACTTAGCATTTTCAAAATAAATCACACAGAAAACATTTTTTATATGAATGCTCCAAGTGAGGAAATTTGATTCAACTATGTCAGGACAAGAGCTATGAAATGACTTGAATGTTGTATAGGGACAGAAAAAGCCAGTTGATAGTGGTTTGTTGTTGATTAAATACTTGTGAAATAATTCTTCCTGTAATTAATTTTAGAGGTAGTACAAGTCAAGTTCAATTCTGAAAGTACACCATCAGAAGTAAAAATAGCCTACATTCTAGCTGGGTGTATTGACATAGTTGGGAGGCACAGCCAGGCTGATATCTGTGAATTTGAGACCAGCCGAGTATACATAGAGAATTCCAGGATATCCAAAACTACAAAGAGAGATTCTGTCTCACTCTACCCCCAAAATATCCTAAAGTCTGATTTCAGTTGTGCTACTAAATCAACACTCCGTGTAGAACACCAAATGTGCATTATCAGCTTGGTCAGTCATGTGATCAACTCTAACCATATATTAAAAATAGCCATACTACAGACATTACATGAACATGGTATGGCCCTGTTGTAGTGACACTTTATGTACAGGAACAAAGTGAATGGCTTAGAGCCTAATCTCTACCTCTTTAACACTTTGCTTCCTCTTACCATAGAAGAAACTTGACCGCTTATAGAATACATTGGATTCCTTGAGGAAGAAACACCAGTGGAATAATACTTAAATATTGTTGCAGGGAATCTGGAGATTAAATTTTCTATCTTCTTTCCACTCTTGAGTATGACATTTTCCAGATGTGTTCCCAGCCAATGACAATCTCACTGATGAACTTTACAGGGAAGGGACAAGAGTGGTTCTTTTCAATTGTGTGTTCCTTGCCCCCTTTTATTAAAAATAGATTCTTTTCTCATGCAATATGTCCTGATTACAATTTCCTCTCCCTCTACTCCTCCTAGTTTTTCCCCATCTTTCCTCCATTTCTGTCTTTCTGTTCTGGAACAGAACAGATTTCCAAGAGATAATAACCAAACATAACAAAAGAAAACATAAGATAAAATAGAAACAATCACATTAAAGTTGGACAAAGCAAACAAACAGAAGGGAAAGAGCCCAAGAGAAGTCACAAGAATAGGAGACCCAGTTGTGCATTTAGTTAGGATTCACATACAAACAGTAGACTGGAAGCCGTGATATATATGCAAAGGAACTGGTGTAGACCCATGCAGGCCATGTGCATGTTACTTTAGTCCTTGTGAGTTCCTATGAGCTTTACTCAGTCGATTTACAGTTGATTTGGACTTTCTCAAGGAATCCAATGAATTCTATAAGCAGGCAAGTTTCTTCTACGGTAAGAGGAAGCAAAGTGTTAAAGAGGTAGAGATTAGGCTCTAAGCCATTCACTTTGTTCCTGTACAGAAGGTGTCACTATGAACAGGGCCATACCATGTTCATGTAATGTCTGTGGTATGGCTATTTTTAACATATGGTTGGAGCTGACCACATGACTGACAAAGCTGGTTTTCTCAGGGTCCTCCATCACTTTCTTTCAACATTTTAAGATGTCATATGTCTACCCAAAATGAAAGGTACACCTATGGTCTGATTGTTTTGGACAAAGAATAATGAAAAAACCAACAGTAGAATAAAATAGAAGTAAAGAAAAAAATAAAACAAAAGAAATCTATAAAGCGCAGCTTTGGAAATAACTCAATGTGTAAAGGAGCTCGCTCCCCAGCCTGAGGGCCTAAGTTGGGTCCTGCATAGTGGAAGGAGGGAAAAGATTTCTGAAAGCTGTTTTTGGACTCTGAAAGTTGCCATACTTTGGTTGTGCCCTTGCAGAGTACCCAAGTTAAATTTATAGCACCCCCGTGGCAACTCACAACTATCCATAACTCCAGTTCCAGAAAACATGGCATCCTCTTCGGACCTCCTCAGGTACCAGGCATGCATGTGGTGCACAGAGGTACATGCAGGCAAAACATCCATGAGCATAAAAAAATATAAATAAAACTAAAATAGATGTAATTTACCTTTCATTAATGGGCCTCAACATAGACCCATTACCTCCATGCTCCTGCTTTCTGTATGGTATTTTAAATTTTTAGGAGCCAATAGAATCTTTCCTAGATATTTCAAAGTCTAAGAAGGGTACAATCATGGTCTTTTCCCTTCCTGAAAATTCTATGTTACCACATATATAGGAGGCAGGGTCCAAGTTAATTAAAAAGGGAACAGTTTAATATTCACTGAAGTCTAATCCTGTAAATGTCTCCCTGGCTACCTAAAAAATATGGGCTTCCTGTATCTGCAATGATCAGGACAGAGTGAAGAAAGGTGTATGTTTCATGTTCTTCTTCCCTCTACCCTTCTTGAACACTACTAGCCTCTCAGAATTGTGGGGTAAGTTGCTCTCCATACCTATGGCTGCTTGGGTTGTTTCTGCTGCTGATTCTGCTTTGATTGAACCCTCCAGATAAAGCAAATCAGTACCCATGGAGTCAAATAAATTGGTTTTTCATTCATGAGAATGAGAATTGCAGGTTGGAGACTGAGCTCAGTGGTATGATGTTTGCCTAACATGCACAAGGCTCTGGGTTTTATCACCAGTACTACATACAAAATTGTGATTGTTCTGCTGAAAATATTAAAGGCCACATTGTTGTTGCTTTGGTAGTTACACTGTATTAACCTTGAACCTTGCCCCCAAGTATTAATACACTAGGAGAAAGATTTTATACTTAAAATATGAAGGCCCTTATGAATGATTTTAACAAAGCTAGAAATCATTTTAGATCATTCTCAAGATCCTTTAAAGCTTAGAGCAGCTACAAAATTCCTTCAAATCTTGTCATTAATGAGCTAATTTTAAAATCATATTAGAATGCCTCAGAGAGGTAAGCTTGTTTGAAATATAAGGAGATGTATCACACTGTATAAAAAGAAGTGACCATATTAAGCGTTCCTTGGACAGTCCCCAGGATTGTTCCCATTTATCAGAAGCAAATCATTCTATTTTCTTAGTGGGAGATCCTGGTTTCAGGCTAGGTTCTTCAACAATACTCTGTGCTTAACTGGAAAGACACAACAAAGGCATCGTTGTTAGCATCCTTGACAGTGATAGACTGTGAAAGCATCAGTATTTAGATGGTAGTTATCCATTTTGCGATGATGGAGTTTCCTTTCTTCTCCTGCTCTTAACCTTTTGGCAGTTTTATTGCTTGGTTACCAGCTCCCAATTAGTTCTTTACTTTTGAGTATAAACTGGTAGAGGAAGAGCAGCCCTGATCGATCAAATAATTACAGTAAAATTACCTTAACCTTACACTATTTAACTTCCTCAAAAAAAAAAAAAATAAAAGACCAGAGCTTAAACAGCTCACAGTGGAAGACCTGAACATGTATTTCTCATGCTGTCTAAAATTTCACTGAACAGTTTTAAAAGTAAATATAACTTTACTCTCCAAGAAAACGGATTTCAAAAGGAAGCTGTAGCATTTTCTAGTTAAATTATAGGTTTAAAATTATAGTCTAGTTTGTTTTCTAATGAGAGACAAAAATGGAGGGGAGCTATTGAGGAGCTGGAAGGAGTAGGAGGGAAAATCTCAATTAGAATATGTATTATATGAGAAAAAGCCATTTTCAATAATGAAGAAAACAGATTCTCAGATATGTGTGGGATCTTAGCTTTACTATATTGAACAAATAAATAAGCTAGCTCATTGTTTTGGTTTGACTTATAAAGTAGAAGTTCAATTCAATTATTTTGTGTTAATATGGCAAAAAAATATTGTAACAAGAAATTGCCAGAGAACTTTTCTTTGAGATATTCAGGTTAAAAATAAGAAGTGAATATATGAATTAAAAAAAATCTTTCAAAATGAAATACAACATTGCTTACTATAATTATTCTGTGAATTTAATAAATCAAATTTGGTATAAGAGTAAAGCATTATAATCTGAATGGCATTTGCTGAAATGATATTTCACCACTATCTCAGGAAATCCTCTAAGTAATGTCTATCTTACTCACTCCTTTGCTCTAGCCCTCTGTGCTCTCTCAGAGGCAGTCTTAGGGTAATGTCTTACTCTGTACTTAAATAATGAAGAGTAGGCAGTGTGCTGTCACTACTCATATTCAACACTACCAAATGCCTAATTCTAGTTTCTCTCAAATTAACTATTGAAGTAAAAACGGGATTGTTTTTCTTCGACATTGACGTAATTTTCATTCATTCATTGAAGTGTTACTCAAACTTTCCTTTTGTAGGGTAGATCAGGCATGTCCCCGTCTATTATCAATAAAATGGCTGCTTCTAAAGACTTCAACTACTGTAATCTCCTCCCAAGCCCTTTGTATATTTTCTATATGGTTTTACTGTCAAGAGCTTTAGACATTGTTGATCATTGCTGGCCCATTCATGACTCAGTCACTTTAGAAAGTCTATATATCCCTTTCCTGTAATTATTTACCATTACTATATGTATCTACCCTTTACTAAATGACTAGTATATAGCAGTAAATGTTTTGAACAACTTCACAATTATATTTACTTCAGACTAAGTCAGTCTTTCCATGTAATTATAATGCTTGAGATATTAAACAATCGTATTTTCTAACTGTTTAGTCATCAAATCTGAACCCAAGCCTCCAGCCCATGGCTTTGATCTCAGTGCTTCCCAGTGTACCTACATGTTTCACTTTTTCCTCCTAAAAATAGCTTTACCGTCAGAATCTCAATGATAAATCCTCTTTTGTTAAGAATATAATATGCAGGGCAGAGGAGGTGACTTAACAGTTAGGAACATTTACTGACTTTGCATTAGACTAGTTTGGGTTCCTAGTATACATACTGAGTGGCTCACAACCAACCACCTGTAACTCCAGCTCCACGGGGTCCTTTATACTCTTCGGATATTTGTGGGAACCTGAACTCACATGCACATACGCTCACATACATATCCATAATTAAAATAATATTAAAAATTCAATATGGCAGTTTCTCAGAAAACTGATAATCAATCTATGAAAGACCCAGTTATGCCACTCTTGGCCAGATACCCAGAGGAAGCTCAATCATACCAGAAAGATACTTGCTCAACTATGTTCATAGCACCATTATTTGTAACAGCCAGAACCTGGAAACAACCTAGATGTCCCACAACTGAGGAATTGATAAAGAATATGTGTTACATTTACACAATGGAGTATTACTCAGCTCTTAACAATCAAGACATCATGAAATTTGAAGGCAAATGGATGGCACTAGAAAAAAATTATCCTGAGTGAGGTAACCCAGCCCCAGAAAGACAAACATGATATGTACTCACTCATAAGTGGATAATAGCTATAAAATTAAGGATAACTATACTACAATCCACAGACTCAGAGAGTCTAGGTAACAAGGAGGGCTTATGAGGGGACACCCAGATCTTCCTGGGAAGGAGAAATAGAAGAGATTGTATGAGTGGACTGTGGGCAGATGGAGATGAGAATGTGAGCAATCACGTTGGGGGAGCATGGAGGGAAAGAGTACTAAAAGAGACCACTGAAAGGGGGATCATTTTAGGGTCAGGTAAAAACTTGGCACTGGGGAATCTCCAAGGAATTTACAATGATGATCCCAGCTAATCCTCCTAGCAGTAACAGAAATGTAGCCTGAACTGGTCATCTCCTGTGACCAGATAAGACTTTAAGTGGAGGGAGCAGAAAACCAACCCAGCCACATAACCTGCCACCTACAGTTTGTCCTGCCTATGGGATGTGCTGGGGTAAGGATGGCCTAGAGACTGAGGGAGTAGCCAACCAATGACTGGCCTATAACCCATTCCAGGAAGAGTAAGCCCGCCCCTGACACTGTTTGGAGCACCAGGAACCACAGGATACATGACCCAGAGACCTAGGATAGAACCAAACATGACTGGAGGGGGAAAATGTCAATGTAATGATGCCTCTCGATATTCTGCCATATTCATAGATTGATACCTAGCCCAGTTGTCATCAGAGAGGCTTCATTCAGCAACTGATGGGAATAGATGTAGACCCACATGTGGCCAAACGTAAGGCAGAACTCGGGGAATCCTGCAGAAGTGGGGGCAGGGGATTGTAGGAGACAAAGGGGTCAAGGAGACCACAAGAAAACCCACAGAGTCAACTAACCTGGGCTTATTTGGACTCATAGAGACAGAACTGACAACCAGGGATCCTGCATGTAACTGAACTAGGCCCACTGCATATATGTTATAGTTGTATAGCTTGGTCCTTTTGTGGGACTCCTAACAGTGGGAGCAGGGGCTGTCTCTGACTCTTTTCCTAGGTTTTGGGACCCTTCTCCTCATACTGGGTCACTTTGCCCTGTTATAATACATGGAGAGGTGCTTAGTTTTACTGCAACTTGATATACCTTCTTTTGTTGATACTCAGGGAGACCTGCCCTTTCCTGAACAGAAAGGAAGAATGGATTGAGGGTGGGGACAGAGAGTGTGTGGCTGGACTGGGAGGAGAGAAGGGGTGTAAAATAAGGGAAAACAAAACAAAACTATACTATTCATCAAATAGGGATGGCCTGTAATTTTGATGCAAATCTCCAGTCCACATCTATCCATTTCATTTCTTAACTCATATTCATGACTGTGTCTTCATATCTAATTTGAGAACTATTTAACTTGCCATCTTCTTCTAAAACAGTATAATTTACCCTCTCAATTTTATTATTTGAAAGCAAATGTTTATCTTATCTCTAATACCCTGTCAGCCCTAAATGAGTTTATTATATACTTTGCATAAGAATCATAATATTTAGGTACCATTGTTATAGCTTTAACTATACGAGTGCCCAAATTATAGTATAGACCTGCCTACAATAGAAAAAAATAGAAAAAATGATGATACCTCAGGTCCTGCTTCAGCAATAATTTATCTTGCCCTCAAAAGCTCAATGCTTTCCAACATTAAAAAGGGAGGACCCAAGTAATATAAATGTTAAGTGCAGTATTGAAAGTTAAAGAATGTAATTTAATTCTTGACATATCTGTGTTTCCAGGATTAGTACTCTATTATTATAGAAATTTATGGAAAAAGTATAAATAAATGCTTTGTAATGTTCACTGTGGATTAAAAGTGGAAAAGATGATTTTCTACCTTATACTAAAGTGGGAGAGAAAAGCCCTCTCTTTAGCCAACATACTTTAGTGCTATGGTTTTGATAATAAACATTTTGTTTACTACGTCCAGCATTATCAAAAGAGAAGTTCCATTCTGTTTCCTGCTCAGTCTTATTTGTCTATGCTAAAGTGAACTATCTTCTTTTAAACTGCTATTCTATGTTTAACAAATAAGGACATGACTCAGAATTGAATTGTGCACTTGGATTTGAGTTTTTTTTCAAGGTCAGGACCTAGTTTCACAGGAAATTTCATGTTTTCCAATATAGTTGACATTCACTCCCACGAGCTGAAAGACAAACGTGTCTAATAAAGCATTCAGATTCAATTTGCTGTCTGCATACAGCTGGAGGAATCTCTGGAGGTCACTCACAGCATGCTCTACAATCCCAACAGGGAGAAGTAATGAAAAGATTCTGGTTTAAAAGCTGACAGTACCCCTTCTAAGCTCCTTGACTGTGAATATAATCAGCAAGTTTATAGACACAAATCTCTATGATTCTAGGGATTTCCATCTTGATCTCTGACTCTGAGGAACATTTAAATGCATGGATTTATGTCTATTATCTGGATGAATAAATGCTTCATATTGAGTATGTTGAAGAAACTGTGCTCTACCAACAAAGGTCTTATGTAAATCAGGCAAAACAACAGTCACTTCATGTTTAACTCTGTTAGAGGGTCTCTGCAGTCCTACTGTTTCATTCTATTCCAGTATTACATAGGCAGATCCTACTGTTATCAAAAATAATACCTACTTTCATTTCAATTATCCCTCTGGTTTTTCCATTGACCCAAATGTACCTAATATTTATCTTAGAGCTAGCATGCATTAATATCTTTCCCTACAGCAGACATTGGCTAAATATTCTTTGTGTATTGTTGTGTTTAATCTTATAACCTCCTTATGAGATACATGCCACATTACTTTTCTTTGTTTTCCATAGGTAAGAACTAAAGCCTAGACTAAATGGTTATCCCCAAGAGACTTAGATACTAATAACTATGCACACAAGGTCCTGAGTTCATTAAATTCTTCTCTTCTAAAAGTTATGCCTGTCTTTGACCTTTATGTTAAATATGCTGGGTCCTGGCCACACAATCTGTGAACCTAGCCAATGTGTATAGACTACTATATTGTCCATGCTTATATGAATGAATTTTTCTGACAAAGTTTAACAGGAGTATATCTTCCTCCCCATCCTTTCTTTCTCGACATCAAAATCTTAAAATTAAAGCAATGTGGGTGGATTTAGATCTTAAAGCTTACAATTAGCCCCAGGGGATGGAAGTGATTTCAGTAAAAAGACATACATAGCTTTTGTGTATTTATATTTTTCTCCTCTGGAATTTAAGAGGGTCCAGAGACTGCAAAAGACATCGAGATGATAGGCCTACTTCTCCCTCAGTGTTAATATTTAGTTTTATTTTTTTTCTCCCTGTCTATTTTCTGTGTGTCAAAGGTCAGTCAGTACAGCAGTTGTGAGATATATATATATATATAGATAGATATAGATATAGATATAGATATAGATATAGATATAGATATAGATATTTGCTATAGTCCAGTACCCTGGTAATTTCAAAAATTAATGAAATGTATTTAAACAGCACTTTATCTAATCTATTCTTAATAAAATGCACAACCCATTTTGGTTTATGTGTTTATGTTGAGACCTGATACTCTAAGAATCACCTAACTGAGTAGTTGTGCTGATTAAGTGAACCCCATTGTATAGTAAAGCTCTACAAGATAGAAATGAATTTTGGCTGGAACTTCATCCAATCAAAATATAGATCAGAAACCTAATGTTTGTTCTAAATTCTGGAAAGCCGTCCCCGCCACACCCTTTGCCTTTTATCTCTATCTTCAACCAGTTAGCTCCTCTCCCCATTGTCATCCTTCCCATCATTACTTCTTAGAATTTAATTTCTATGTTCAGAAAGTATGTAAACGGGCCAGGCTATTGTTCATCTCTACCAGCTAGTGTCCTAATGAAACATGCATCTAGATTCAAATTTATTTTCCTTATTCTTGTTAAAGCTGAGTTGTTCTAGTCAAAGCTACTGTGATAAAGACAGTAGGTACAAGGAATTTGAAAAATGAATGAGTAAACATACCTGGACAGACAAGATGAGGTCCCTAGTAAGCCATGTTAATACTCAAGGAATAAAGTGAAGATGACAGAATCCCTAAATGAATGAGATTGGTCATACTACACTTGCATATAATTAAAAGATGCTGTGATTTTAGTTAGTGAAACTCAAGATGGAAATGAATATTAATATCTGCATGATCATAAATGCTAAGTTTTTTATTCATACCTATTATTGCCTATTTTGATCTTTAAAATGCCTCCAAAGAATGAAAATTATTATTTTAGTGCCATTGAAGAAATTGAATTTGAGGAATCTTAAGACTGAAGTAAGTTTTTCACTTACTGTTTCTAGTCTGTTTTCCTTTTTATTACAATAATGAGATCAGGAATTGATTTTCCAAATAACAGCATACTGCAATTAAGCAATGCCTTTTAAAGCAGGGACAATGTATTTTAAGGTAACTAAAAACATCTCCCTTTTATTTATAATGTAAGAGTAGAGTAGAGGTTTATAAAATCACCATTTAAGCAACAGACATGGATTAATAAAGAAAATCATGCCAACAAAAAAATTTTAAATCAGAGATTTTCAGTTTATTATCTATAGAGCCAGATAATAATTGTTCTTGGATTTTGGGGTCAAAACATCTGCCAATGTCATCTAACTGTACATTGAAATACAAAACCAACCCTCGAGAGTTTCTAAATGAACAAACGTGAGTGTGTTCCAATAAATTTTTATTTACCAAACTGAATGATATAACAGACTTGGATCACAAACTGCCATTTCCTGATGTCTCTTGAAAAACAAACCAACCTAGATCCGGTTGGAAAATGGGGGGAATTTAGACCTTTCAGCACCACAACCTGCTCAAAGTTGTTTAAGTTCATCTATGACCCATCTCATATCAAACGCTGTGTACGGGATTGCTCCAGCACTGTGTGAAAAAGACTATCCTTTAGCCAGCAAGTTGCGTTTGTAACCACATTGATGCTTAATGTATGTCTGTTCATTTCCTTTCTCTGGAACTATAATTTGTTTTGATGCCAATATTATGTGCTTTGGAATGTTGTATAGGGTCTTGAAGAAAGGATAGCAAGTTATAAAGCTTTCATCCTTTATTACTTGTTTTGCTGCAGAGGAGAGGAATGCCAGGGATTTAGCACTGTTGACCCAGCTGGCCTTGAACCTGGCTCAGGCTTAAGTGATCCTCCCATCCCCCCATTTTACAACCGGATCTAGGTTTCAACTTTTTAAGAGCAAACAAGTGTTTTTCCAACGAAGGGCCACTAGTCAACACTGCCCCTGACAGCAGAGATGAGGAGGGAAGCACATACAGGCCTGAGCTAGCCCCCAAAGCATCACAAGACAGTGACCAAAAAAGGACAGTTCCTGTAACCCCTTGAAACAGGCTGGGACTTGCCCCAGTATGCCCAAAGGAAAAAAAAAAACAGAACAAAACTAAAGCCTCAACCAATCAAAAATATTAATGTAACTGCTGCTTGTGTAACTAAGCATGTTTTAGATGACCTAATTGTTCCTGAAATTCCCCTATCTATGCTTAAAAGGACCTGTGTGCCTTTGTCCAGAGTTGTTGCCATTTTGTACAGGTGAACGACCCACATATGCTGGTAAATAAATGCTCTTTGCCTTTGCATAAAAACACTTTTATTTTCCTCATACATTACATCCTGACCACAGTTTCTTCTCCCTCCATTTCTTCCAGTTCCTCGGACCACCTCCCCTCTCCCCTCTCTCCCAGATCTACTCCTCCTACCCCTTCCCTTCCCCCTACCCCTACCCCTCCTCCTCCTCCTGCTTTGTTTCTTTTCAAGAAAAAGAGCTGGTCTCCCAGGGATATCCGCCAAACATGGCCTAACAAGGTACAATAAAACTAGGCACAAAGCCTCATATCAAGGCTGGACTAGGCAACCTAATAGGAGGAAAAAGTTCCTAAGCTAAGGAAAAGAGTCAGAGACCGCCCCACTCCCACTGTTAGGGTCCCCTAAGAACACCGAGCTGCACAACCATATGCAGAGGACCTAGCTCAGACCCATATTGTGCCTGTGTTTGTAATTTCAGTTTCTGTGAGCCCCTATGAGCCCTGCTTAGTTGATTCTGTGGGCCGTGTTCTTGTGGTGTCCTTGACATCTCTGTCAGGCTCCTAGAGTCCTTCCTCCCCATCATGTTCTGTGGGTTTCCCGTGGCTCCCCCTATTGTTTGGTCCCTGAATCTGCTCCCATCAGTTGCTGGATGATACCCCTTGACAACAATTGGGCTATGTACAGATTTACAAAGTGTGTAGCAGAATATGATTAAGAATCATTTACATTTTTTGCTATTCATATTTGATTCTATCTTACAGGCAGGACAGATTGTATGTCAACATTTTGTGGCTGGGTTGATATCCCAGTCCCTCTACTAGGAGCCTTGCCTACCAATAGAAGATGGAAACTTTGGGCTCTGTATTCCCCATCACTAGAAGACTTTACTAGGATTGCTCTTGTACATTCCAGGAAGTTTCCACTGTACTAGGTTTTTATATTGCCCTGTAAATACACCCCCCTACCCACTAATCTCTTCCAGTACTCTCTCCCTCCCCACTGCCTAATCCCTCCTGTTCCCAACTGCATATACTCCAAGTCCACCATAAAATCTATTCTATTTCCCCTTCCCAGGGAGATACATGAGCCCCACCTTGAGCCCTCCTTGTTGTATATCCTCTTTGTATCTGAGAAATGTAGCATGATTATCCTTTATTTAATAGCTAATGTCCACTTATAGTTGAATATATACCATGTTTGTCTTTCTGGGTCTGAGTTACCTCACCCAGAAGGAGATTTTCTGGCTCCATCCATTTACCTGCAAAGTTCATGGTGTCGATGTTTTTTACAACTGAATAATATTCCATTGTGTAAATGTAGCACATTTTCTTTATCCATTCTTTCATTGAGGGACATCTAGGTTGATTCCAATTTGCAGCTATGAGGAAATAAAGCTTCAATGAGCATGGTTGAGTAAGTGTCCTTGGGGCAGGATAGAATGGCCTTTGGGTATAGGCCCAAGAGTGATATAGCTGCATATTGAGGTAGATAGATTTCCAATTTTCTGAGGAACTGCTATATTGATTTCCATAGTGACTGTACAAGTTTTCACTCCCACCAACAATGGAAGAGTGTTTCCCTTGACCCACACATTCCCTAGCATAAGCTGTCACTTGTGTTTTTTTATCTTAGCCATTATGACAAGAATCTCAAAGTAGCTTTGATTTATATATTCATGATGGGTAAAGATGTGGAACATTTCTTTAAATGCTTTTCAGCCACTTGAGATTCGTCTGTTGAGAATTATCTCATTGTATCTATTAACCATTAATTAATTGGATTATTTAGTTTGTCGATGTCCAGTTTCTTGAGTTCTTTATATATTTCAGATACTAGCCCTCTGTCATATGTGGAGTTGGTAAAAATATTTTCCAATTCTGTAGGATTCTGTTTTGTCCTATGCCTTACAGAAGCTTATCAGTTTCACGAGGTCCCATTTATTGAGTGTTGTTTTTAGTGTCTGTGTTATCAGGATTTTGTCTATTGTGCATATGCATTCAAGGATATTCCCCACTTTCTCTTCTATTAGGTTCAGTGTATCTAGTTTTATGTTGAGGTCTTCGATCCTCTTGGGCTTGAGTCTTGCACGGGGTGATAGATATGGATCTATTTGCATTCTTCTACATGCCGACATTCAGTTAGAACAGCAATATTTGTTGAAGATGCTTTTTTTTCTTCTGGTGTATATTTCTGGCTTCTTTATAAAAAGTCAGGTGTCCACAAGTCTGTGGATTTACATTTGGATCTTCAGTTTGATTCCATTGTTCAACCTGTCTGTTTTTATGCCAATACCATGTGGTTTTTATTACTATAGCTCTGTAATGGAGCTTGAAATCAGAGATGGTGATACCTCTGAAAGTTCCTTTATTGTACAGAATTGTTTTAGCTATTCTGTGTTTTTGTTTTTCCATATGAAGTTGAGCATTGTTCTTTCAAGGTTTGTAAGAATTGTACTAGAATTTTTATTGGGATTGTGTTCACACTGTAGATTGCTTTTGGTAGGGTGGCCACTCTTACTATGTTAATCCTACCAATCCAGGATCAGAGAGCTCTTTCCATATTCTAATATCTTCTTCAATTTCTTTCTTCAAAGACTTGAAGTTACTTTTATACAAGTCTTTCATTTGCTTGGTTAGCTTTACCACAAGATATTTTTTTTTTCGGAGCTGAGGACAGAACCCAGGGCCTTGTGCTTGCTAGGCAAGTGCTCTACCACTGAGCTAAATCCCAACCCAACACCAAGATATTTTATATTATTTGTGGCTATTTTGAAGTGTGTTGTTTCCTTAATTTCTTTCTCCACCCTGTGAAGGGGGCTGTTTCCCCAGTTTCAGCTCTGTCATGTAATCATTTGTATATAAGAGGACTACTGATCTTTTTTGAGTTAATCTTGGAAACAGCCACTTTGCTGATGGCATTTATTAGCTGTAGGAGTTCCTTGGTAGATTTTTTGGGTTTGCTTATGTATACTATCATATCATTGTCAAATAAAGATGCTTTGACTCCTTCCCTTCCAAATTGTATCCCTTGATCTCCTTTATCTGTCTTATTGCTCTAGCTTGAACATCACGTATTATATTGAGTAGCTATACAGAGAGTAAATAGCCTTGTCTTGTTCTGGATTTTAGTGGAATTGCTTTGAGTTTCTCCCCATTTAACTTTATGTTGGTTATTGGCTTGCTGAATATTACTTTTATTATGTTTAGATATGTCCCTTGTATCACTGATCTCTCCAAGACTTTTACCATGAAGGACATTAGATGTTTGTCAAAGGCTTTTTCAGCATCTAGTGATCTGTTCATGTTTTTTTTCCATTCAGTTTGTTTATATGGTGGATTACATTGACAGATTTTTGTATGAGCCATGCCTAGATCTCAGGGATGAAGCATTATTTGTCATGGTGAATGATCTTCTTGATGTGTTCTTGCATTCAGTTTGCCAGTATTTTATTGAGTATTTTTCCAAATATGTCCATGATAGATATTGGTATGAAATTCTCTTTCTTTGTTGATTCTTTTTGTGGTTTGGGTATCAGGGTGACTGAGTCTTCCTGGAGTTAACATGGCAATGTTCCCTCTGTTTCTATTTTGTGGAATACTTTTAAGAGTATTGACCTTAGCTCTTCTTTGAAAGTTTGGTAGCATTCTACCTGAAAACTGCCCTGGGCATTTTTTGATTGGGAGAGTTTTAATGACTGCTTCTATTTCCTTAGGGCTTTGTTTATCTCATCTTGATTTAACTTTGATAAGTTGTATCTGTTTAGAAAATTATCTATTTCTTTTAGATGTTCCAATTTTGTGCCATACATGTTTTTCAAGTATGAACTAATGATTCTTTGGATTTCCTTGGTGTCTGTTTTTATGTTTCCTTTTCATTTCTGATTATGTTAATTTGATATTTTCTTTCTTTCTTTTAGTAAGTTTAGATAAGGGTTGGTCTATCTTGTTGATTTTCTAGAACCAGCTCTTTGTTTTATTGATTCTTTGTTCTGTGTTCGTTGTTTCAGGTGTTGAAATCAATAAAAAAATGATTCCAGCCCTCAGTTTGAAAATTTACTGCCATCTATACCTCTTGGGTGAATTTGCTTCTTTTGTTCTAGAGTTTTACAATGTGCTGTTAAGTTGCTAGTATAAATTATCTCCAATTTCTTTACGTAGGCACCTAATGCTATGAACTTTCCTCTTATTAATGCTTTCATTACTCCAATAAGTTTGGGCATATTGTGCCTGCATTTTCATTGAATTCTAGAAAGTCTTTAATTTCTTTCCTTGTTTCTACTTGACACAGTAGTCACTCAGTAGAGAGTTGTTCAGTTTCCATGAGTTTGTCAGATTCTTTTGTTTATATAATTGTTGAAATCAAGTATTAATCCATAGTGGTCTGCTAGGATGCAAGAGGTTAATTTATTGTACCTGTTGAGACTTGCTTTGTGAATGACTGTGTAGTTGATTTTGGAGAATGTTCTGTGAGATGCCTAGAAGAAGGTATGGTTTTGGGGTGAAATATTTTGTAGATACCTGTTATGTACATTTGTTTCATAACAACTGTTAGCTCCAGTATTTCTCTATCTAGCTTTTGTCTGAATGACCTGCATATTGGTGAGAGTGGGGGTATTGAATTCTCCCACCATCAATATGTTAGTGTGTAATTTAAGGTTTAGTAGTATTTCTTGTAAAACATGGATTCCCTTGCATTTGGGGCATAGATGTTAAGAATTGAAAGGTCATCTTGGTGGATCATTCCTACAATGAATACAAAGTGTTCTTCTCCATCTCTTTTTTATTAATTTTGATTTGAAGTATATCTTGTTAGATATTAGAATGGCTTAAGTGTCAGGTTAACTGTAGCCTCATAAAAAGAGTTTGGTAATGTTCCTTCTGTTTCTATTTTGTGTTACAACTTGAAGAGTATTGGTATTAGCTCTTCTTTGAAAATCTGGTGGAATTCTGTGCTGAAGCCATCTTATCCTGGGCCTACCTTTGATGCTGAGGTGTGTTTCTTACATGCGGCTAAAGGATAGATCTGTTTTCACATTCATTCTGTTAGGCTATTTATTGGGGAATTGAGTCCATTGATGTTGCATGATTTTATTACCAATGATTGTTATACCTATTATTTTGGTGGTGGTGGTATTGGTAGTGTGTGTGTGTGTGTGTGTGTGTGTGTGTGTGTGTGTGTGTGTATTTTCATCTTTTGTTTTTGCTAGTATGATTTTATTATTATTTCATAGGTATAGTTAAACTTACATTTGGAGTTTTGCTTCTAGTACCTTTTGTGAGGCTGGTTTGTGAATAGATATTGCAAAATTTGGCTTTATCATGAAATATCTTGTTTTCTCCATCTATGGTGTTTGAAAGTTTTGCTGGGTATAGTAGTATGGGCTGGTATCTTAGATTCTGCACCGCATTTGTGCAGGCCCTTCTGGATTTTAGAGTCTCTGTTGAAAAGTTAGCTGTAATTCTAATAGGTCTGCCTTTGTATGCTACTTGGGGTTTTCCCATTGCAGCTTTTAATATTTTTTTTTGTTTTATATATTTAGTGTTTTGATTATTATGTGTCAAAGGGACTTTCTTTTCTGGACCAATTCTATTTGGTGTTCTTTAAGCTTTAAAGGTATCTCCTTCTTTAGGTTAGAACAATTTTCTTTTATGATTTTATTAAAAATATTTTCTGGGCCATTGCACTGGGATTCTGCTCCTTCTATTCTTATTATTCTTAGGTTTGGTTTTTCATAGTGTCTGGATTTCCTTGATGTTTTGTATTAGGAATTTTATAGATTTAACATTTTCTTTGACTGATGTATCTATTTCTTCTATTGTATCTTCCACAGCTGAGATCTTCTTTTCTAGATCTTGTAATTTGTTGACTGTGCTTACATCTGTAGTTCCTATTTCCCTTCCTAGATTTTCTAGTTTCAGGATTCCCTCAGTTTATATTTTATTTATTGCTTCTATTTCCATTTTCAGGTCTTGATTTATTCATTTTCTTCATTTCCCCCAACTGTTTTTTTTTCCTTAGCTTTCTTTAAGGGATTTATTTATTTTATCCAATTTACTTATCTTTTTCTTGATTTCTTTAATGTATTTATTCATTCCCTCTTTAAGGACCTCTATTATCTTCACAAATTTGGTTTTAAGGTCATTTTCTTGTGCTTCAGCTATGTTGGAATATTCGGGGCTCGCTGTTGTAGGACAGCTGGGCTCTGGTGGTGACATATTGCCCTGGCTGCTGTTGATTGTGTTCTTATGCTGGTGTCTAAGCATTTTGGTTTGGGATAGTTATAGGTTTAGGTGCTGATTTCAGAATTTGTCTCTATTGGATGGGGTTTTCCCCTTGGTTTCTAATTCCTCTCTGATCTTCTGGCCAGAGTGACCTATGTTTCTGGTGGCTAGTGCATCCTCTGGTCCAGCAGAGTGCCTCCTCTTTGGTTCTGGTATCTTGTGTGACCTCTGGGATTCTGGATGCCAGTGTGGCATCTGTGGTTCTGTGTGTAGACCTGGCCCCTAGTAAAGCAAAGGGGTGGCAGCTCTTGGTGGAAGCCTGGATAGGCTCTGAAAGAGTGTTGATAATCTGTGGTCAGGGGCTTGCCTGGGGTTCTAGTTACAAACATGGCCTCTGGTAAAGCTGGGGGCTTCATCTGGAGTTGTGGATAAGGATATCCTTATGTCATTTTAAAATAAAGAATTGCTGATAGATTAATATTAGATAATAAAGGAAAGCTAGATGGATTAATATTACCTAATAAAGGAAAGAAATGGTGGGATGCATTGCTATATTTTTCTGATCTCCATATAGAGACCATTTATAATCCTAGGTGGCCCTAATACTTACTCAAAACCAATAATACTACTTACATAATGAGGAATGGAATTTGAAAAAAACCTTTCATGATAGAAATAAAGAGATAGTTTGAAATAATTTGTACAAATATTTACAACGTTCCACTATCATTTGCTTAAAAGGTTGCTTAGTAATGATTATAAAACTGAGGTTAAGCCTAGAAAATTTGCCCCTATTTTGGAGGACATTTTCCTATCCTAGCAGCAAAACTCTATGAAAAGTAGATAATGAAATGTTACAGTTTTTAGTTTTATGAATACAAGTTCCATATACTTAAATTACTGAGGCACCTTTAGGTATACTACATAGAGGCAATAATTTGTGTATCACTTGGAATCAGATTATTGCTCACAGTTCTGGATGATAATATTATATATCACATCTAGGTTACCTTTTCTGTTTATGATTTGCACATTTATACATAGGTACAATAGCTCCACCAAATAGAATTGTAGATTGAAAACAGAGAGCTATGATGATAACACTTCAAATGAATAGCTTTTAAATTATGAATTAGTTGGAAAGATGAAATAGGATGAAATAGGTACTGAGAAGCAACAAAGATATCACCATCAGTGGGATGAAAAGCCACGTCCAAAGCTTGGTTTCACTTATGGGGGAATTTGTCTAACTATGACTATTTATACCCTTAATGTGTCAATAAATTAATTTGACAAGTAATATATTACAGCTTACTCTGTGACCCGCTATGTGTCACATGGGATACAATATTGATCAATATAAACATGATTCTGGGACTTCCAGGGAGTAGAAAAATTAAATATGTACCAACATAGTACACTACAGAAGAACTAAGGGAAGTCAATTAAGGCAGTATGCAGTGATATAACAGAAGAATGGGAAGGAGGACAGCTTACTATATAAACAGAACTTAGAAGATGAGACCTGAGAAGCTATCAGATATACTTAGGCAAAAAAGTAATGTGAGTATTTCAGACTGAAGAGACATTGCAAAAAAATGTATTGGAGACAAAATGAGGCCTGGCACTTTCTAAGCAATACCAGGATGTCTGAAGCACTAACATAAGATTAGAAGTAGATGAGAAAGGATATGCTGTGGTAGAAGTACTGGAGAAGAATAAAAATACTATTGTGTGCTGTTTAAGGTGTGTTAGAACGTATGTTAGAAGAATCAATCATGTTTAATTGGAAGATGTGATGGTTAATATTGTCAACTTGGCAGGATTTATAATCACTTAAGAAAACAAGCTTCCGAACACACATGTGGGCATTTATCTAAATTAACCTCTGGCTTCATCTGTGAGGAATTATCTACATTTCAATTGAACTGGAAAAATCCACCATAAAATGGGTGCCACTTTTGCATGGGCTGGAGTCCTGAACTTAATGAATAAGAGAAAGTAGACTTGAGTGCAAGGATTCACTTCCCTCTGCTTCCTGGCTGGAGATGCCATATGAGTAGTTACCCCAATTTCTTTTTTACCATGTCTTCCTAATCTTAAACGATGAGCAAAATAAACTCTTCCCTAAGTGGTTTTTGTCAGGGTATTCTGTTACAGCACCAAGACAAGTGATTAATACAGCAGGAGATTTGAAAACTACTGAAATGCGTTAAAGAGATTGGTAAAGAGGTTATTCTTGCTAAATAATAGTGAATAGATGAGGTAAGAGCAATACTAAAAGCTGTTATAAAAGTACAGGTCAACTAGGGAACTTAGTAAGGGAATGGTGACGGAGGAGACAGATTGAAGAGATTCATGGCATATGGGAACAATAGTACCATATGACTTATTGGACATGGGAGCAAGATTTATAAAACATCAAATATTCATGGTCTTGGCTTCTTAGCTCTGTGGATGTTAATGGAAATTATTAAAATATTGACTGGTTTCCATTGAAGGGAGCCATGATTTCAATTTTATACATATTGGCTTTGTCATACATATAACACTGCTTAGTAGACATGTAAGTTAGGAAATTTAGACTCAAATGGTGCCTGTGTTGTCAACATTCAGATAAAACTTAAATGAATATTTAACTGTCTGTGCCATTATTCCACTTAGCTGTGTCAAACTAAGCTGATCTTCTTCTGTTAGCTAATAGATGAAACTTCTGCACGGTGTCCACCATTTCAGTTCACATTGCCTCACTCATCTAATAATAAAAACTCCAGAATGATCCATGGCAATTTGTCATCTTATTTCTCCTGGACACATATCACTAGGTGCAGTTGATTATGTTTCCTCTCAAATTCTTCATAATTCATCTCTTTTTCTGTCGGATTATTCTGGAAAATCTCTGAACAAGTCTAATCACATTTCCTCGAGTATTAGAGTAGTGCTTATGTTAGTACGGCGGTAAGCTCCATTTGTCCAGTACAAGACATATTCTGTGTCCATGTGATTGATAGTGCCCCATTTCATCCTTTCCTTTTTATAGATTCTTACTATGTAGACTTGAACTGGCCTGGAACAAGCAATACTCCTACCTCAGCCTCTCAAATACTTGGATTATAATTATGCTCAACTGGGCTTGGATTTATTTCACTTTTAACACTACCCAGATTATTATGTTGAATAATATCAATATATTAATATTTAAACTTGTCTCCTATTATCCTTTCTTATTGTTCTGTATAGTAAAACTGTAATACTTTCAAATGACACATTTGATTTTAGAGTTGTTTAAACATACCATTCCTTTCCCATTGTTCTCCACATAATCTTAAAAATCTATAACTTCTAGGGCCTTAGTTTCAGTGACATGTTGAATTAGGTAGTTTTCATCTTTTTGTTTGTCTATAAAAGTACTTAAGCTCTCTTACAACAAGCCATTATTTATATGGTCCTCTGCTTAAGACTTTCTAAACTTGCTTTTATTTTACCATATTTCACTAAGGCCAAGCTCAAATGTCATGGTCAAAGAAGACATTCATAACTTGCCATACTTTAATTACTTTTTCTCACAGTATGTATCTCTTTGTAAATTTAATTTTAAGATGGTCTCATACTCTTCCTCCCATTTGACTGTAAGCTTCTTGGGGATATACTGTGTTTGCTTTTTTCCCATAGCTTTAGTAAATTATAATTGATAAATAAATATTGTATGTATCCAGGGTATGTAATATGATGATTTATACATGTAGCAATGTGAAATTTTAGCACAATAAAATGAATTAGCTTATCTGTTGCTTCAGATAGTTAATTGCCTGGTAAAGAGAATAAGAACACTCCCATAATAGGTCTCAAATACATAGTACAGTAATAGTAATTATAACCACGATGTTGCACAGTAAATCCCTCAGAGTTACCCATTTTTTAACTTAAAATGCATCCATGTTGCCTGATGACTCCTCATTTTGCTTATTGAATGCTTATTATCTGATAATGAAAAAGGGTATCAGGACTAGCAATCAGCCTGTTATGAAATAGAGAGAGCTAAGTTATTGAGGGTGATTGCAGGCAAAGCTTTGCACAGTAAGGGAATTCTTCAGGCGGAAAAGAGTATCAAAAGCAATAAAAGGAAGTTCAGAATGAGTACTAATGGTGAGAGAGGAGGTATATAAAACAATGAAAATAAAATATAATTAAATGATTTCTTATTCCAGAGACAAAACTAGCTTGAGCAGCTAAGACAACAAAAGAGAGTTTAAAGGTCATGGTGAAGTCTCTTTAATGAACTAAAGTCTAGTTTTTAATAGATCTTACCAAATTTATAAAAGTCTTACTATGAGTTTTTACTCAGCTTTTTTATTATTGTTGATACCATTCTGTGACATGACTTTAAAATTTAATTCTTTCCTTTTTTATTTTCTATACCATGATAAAAAAAAAAAAAAAACTTCATGAGACCGTGTTATATTTGCCACTGGATTCCCAGTATCAAGAATGTGAGATCAGGCACACTCCAAGAAAGTATAATGTAAAACAACACTCAGCCCAGTGATAAAAGTATACACTGCAAAATGAAGTTATCTTTTTACTATATTCCCTATGGGTCTGTGTCGTTTTATCAGCTTTAGGTTTTGTTAGTGGATTCCTTCAACTATCTATTGTGTATCCATATATCTCTCTTTCATAGCTCTTTTTTCTTTATAACCCTACTTTCCTCTCTATTACAAATTATATTCAGATCAAGACTGAAGCTACTCTTAATGGATTTTGATATCAGGAATTCAGATAGTAACTCCACGTGGTAAACTTTTAATCTTATGCCTAGTTCATTGTTTCCTTTAAAGAGGAAATAAAGTTTTGTCCATAACCCACTAGGTAAATTTATGCTCACATAAATTTAATAAGCCTGTACAACAAAAAGTGCATGAGTACTATTCACTCTGCCTTGATTTCTGGACTCAAAATCATGACAGATTTTTTTAAAGGAGGGGAATTTTTGAAGCACTGTAATAATTAAACTCAATTTTTGAGCTTTGAATGTCAGAACCATAAAAATGTCTTTCCAGTATATTATCATCCTTACTATTTCTACATGTAAGAGAAGAGGAAAAAGTAATATTTGAGAATAAAATACAGTGCAGTAGTATAAAAAATTCACTTAAAATATTTCTGTGGAACCTGCCATATACCTCTATCTTCTGTTCTCCTCACTACAGTGTCTTTGTTTGCTTGAAACAAATCGGCCATTTAAAATTGTTTCCAAAGAAAGTATTTGTTAACTCTATTTTTCATTGAACACATCCCCTGCCTCATTTGATTTGGTCTTTTATTTCTTACTTCTTTTGTCACCCTGTATGTCAGAAAGTATCTGTCACCTCCAATCTACCAGCACTCATATCACATGCATTCTTAAAAAGTCTGCCGATTTTCAGACTCTCTGCACTGTATTCTTTCCACTATAATTTGTTTCTTGAGTTTACATTGTGATTATGTTATGTCACTTCTTTCTATTTCCTATGTGCTTCTCATGATAAATCCCTGGTATAATGAAGATGGCAGTTTTCGGTTTGTTTGTGTTTTAAAATTACATCAGAACCTGAGACAGAATTTAATTTAATCTATGGAAACAGCTATGCCTTCTGAGGTGGTTCTGTAAGCTCACCCCAAGTGCTCTTAATGCTCATCTAACACTGTCCATACCCCTACAATTTGAATTCTCTGTGGCATGGTCTCTTCTTTTATATTGAGTGTCATCAGTTGAAGTTTTTGTCACTTGCTTCTGGTCCCATCTAGTTGAACTCAGTGGGCCCTTTAAAGTGTTAGACATAACTGCTACTATCTGCATCCTTCTATGACCATCATGTCATTTGGATGGCCAGTGCTCATAGTATATTTATTATCAAATTTTCTTAACATTTGTATTATGATTAAAACCACACAACTGAAAATTTACCCTGTTAAATCATTTAAATATCAACTCAATGCATTAGAGCATTTAAGATAAGGCTACAGAATCTAGGCTAGTGATCATTGTTGTGTCAGACTTCTATATTCAACTTCAGAGTCAAAATTTTACCTACCAATCTACTACTACATGGACATCCCAAACTATCTTTTTAAAACTTTACTCCTAGAGTCTTCACTTTGATGGAGCACACTGTTTACCAAATTGACCACTGGCACTTTTAAATAAATTAATAAATAATAAACCCCATGGTCAGCTACCTGCCTGATCAATCTTTTAAGCAAAATAGCCCTAACATCTTTTTATATTATTCAACAGCAGAATTTTGATTCTGTCATTCTTTCAGGCATTATCTTTTATGAAGCCTCTTCTTTGGTTTGGCTGTTTGTAGCAAACCCTCTTGCATGCTGCATACCCACTGAGAATGAACATTTGAAAACTCAAGTTATATTACATTTTTTCCTCTGTGGAAAAAAAGACTAAATTTCTTGTCATAATATGCAAAACATTTTGCAATTTGCTACCTGGTAGCTAGTCTAGGGCTTTCGTGTTGTAGAATAGGATATTTGTTTAACTATGTAAAGATGTGTTGCATTTGTTTATGCTGTATTTGTAAACCTATGTAAAGGTGTGTATCTTTTGTTATGCTGCATTTGCTTAACTATTAAAGATGTGATGCTGTTTCACCTTGCTTGCCTAAGGCACCTGATTGGTATAATAAAAAGCTGAATGGCCAATAGCTAGGCAGAGGAGGGTTAGGCAGGGCTGGTGTGCAGAGAAAATAGGGGAGCCTTTCAGTCTGCCAGGAACCAGCCAGCCAGGGGCCAGCCAGATAGACATGGAGGATAGACAGCAGAAAAACAGAAAGTACAGTATGTAGACAAGGTAAATGAGACTTGGGGCAGCACATAGATACATAGATGAATAGAAATGGGTTAATTTAAGTTACAGAAAAAAGCTAGCTAGAAAGAATCCTAAGCTACGGTCAAGCATTCATAATTAATAATAAGTTACTGTGTCATGATTTGGGTACTGGCAGTCCAAAAAAGTCTGCTACACTTTCACTCTCAATAAATCAAATGATACTAAATTATCTGTAGCACCAACTGCTGTCTTTATATTTTAGCATATACTCTTCACTCTGCTAGATACTCATTTGTTGCCATTGATGTCTTAACTTAAAATATTATTTCTGTGAGCACCGTACTACTCAATTCCCTAGGAAAATATAATTGCATTTCCTAAGATATTTTATCCTAATTTTCCTTCTATGTCAGCTTTGACTTCCTTCCTAGTGGCCTTTTAGCATATGTCATGAATGCCAGAAGCAAATGAAGCAATATGGTTTCCTATTTGAGAGAGCTTTTTTTTTTTTTTTAATTATGGCTGTGGCAGTTTTCTCACTAACTAGCTCTTACACCTTTATTATTATTATTTTATTTTATAATTAATTTAATTTTACATATCAGCCATGGATTCCCCTGTCCACCCTCTTACCACCCCCCAGCCTTCACCTCCAATCTACCCCCCATTCCCACTTCCTCCAAGGCAAGGTCTCTCCTGGGGATTCAGCTCAGCCTGGTAGATTCAGTTGAGGCAGGTCCAGTCCCCTCCTCCCTACACCAAGGCTGAGCAAAATGTCTCAGCATAGGCCCTAGGTTCCAAAAAGCAGGCTCATGTACTAAGGACAGGTCCGGGTCCCACTGCCTGGGGGCCTCCTAAATAGTTCAAGATAATCAACTATCTCACTTATCCAGAGGGCCTGATCCAGTTCCATGGCGGCTTTTCAGCTCTTGGTTCATAGTTCATGTGTTTCCACTAGTTTGGCTATTTGTCCCTATACTTTTTCCAATCATGGTCTCAATATCTCTTACTCATATAATCCCTCCTCTCTCACACTGATTGGACTCCTGGAGCTCCACCTGGGCTTTGGCTGTGGATCTCTGCATCCGCTTCCATCAGTCATTGGAAGAGAGTTCTATCATGACAGTTGGGGTGTTCGGCCATCAGATCACCAGAGTAGGTCAGCTCGGGCTTTCTCTGGACCATTGCCAGTAGTCTATTGTGGAGGTATCTTTGTGGATTTCTGGGGAAGAGATACCATGATAAATGAAGACCCCATGGAAATAGGAAGAAGCAGAGGGCTAGAGAGGTCCCCAGAGAGAGATTTTTATATCAAGTACATATATTAATACATTTTCCCCAATTCAGACAAGTTCATTGCAAGTTTTGTGTGTGTGTGTGTGTGTGTGTGTATCTCTGTATGTACATATAAAGACTATAAATATAATATATACATATATATCCTGAAGGTTCTTATGATGGAAACATATTTGTCAGTTCTGAAAGGTGATGGGAAGATTGAGAGGTGGTACCTAGTAAGTGAGTAGCAGTCAGAACTGACCTTGCGAAGGGGTTGGTGCTGGGCTCAACAGGTTACAATAGGGTTCACAAAAGTGAATGCGTTCTTTTCTGTTTGGTTAGTTGGTTTGATTTGGATTGTTTCTGAGGTAGAGTCTCTTGTATAGCTCAGACTGATATTGGTATCAATATGTAGGTAACAATGACCTTGAATTTCGGATCCTCCTGTATCCACCACCTCTGCAGTGCTGGAATTATAGTGTCTCTCATTATGCCCAGTTTTATACAGCACTGGAGAATGAACTTCATACTACCTGCATGCTAAGCAAGAATTGTACTAACTGAACTACATCTCCAACCCTGGGTATGTTCTTGACAGAGAAGGAATTATAAAAGGGCAAAACTATCTTCTCTCTGCTTTGCATCATCTCTCACCATGTACCATCCCTTTTCATTTGTGAGTATTCCATGTGATGCTGTCTAATATGAATCCCCACTCCACCAAAGTTAATACCAGTGCAATGCTTTTGGACTTCTAAAACTGTGATATCAATAAACTTCTTTTTATTAAATATTCAGACTCATCATTAATTTATATATTAGGTTTGTGTGTCTCTGTGTGTATGTTTATTAATGGCTACACAAATAATGATTATATCTATAACAATAAATTTATTATCTTAAAATTTACATTCTTAAACGAAAGTGAAGGTTATTCTAAATGGATTAGAATTTAATCTTTCAATTAATATAAGCACATGTACAGATCTGGAAAAGAAGTCCTTGGAAATTTTAAGCAAATTGTCATTATCCTAGGAAGTAGAAATACTATATAGATCTAGGGATATGTGAGAATGAATGTTAAGTCACAAACCTCACTCACCATACTGGAATAATACTTGGCATCAACAATATATAATTACTGAGCATATAAAAAATATAATATTATCTACAAACTATTTTTAATTTATTTTTAATTAATTTATTCTCTCCTATATTACATTCCGACTGTATTTTCCCTTCCTCCTCTCCTCCCAGTCCATACCCCTCAACCTCTCTTCCCCATCCACTCCTCCTCTTCTATTTCCCTTTATAAAAGGGTAAACTTCCCTGGGATATCAACCAAATATGGTGTATCAACTTACAGTAAGACTAGGCACCTTCCCTCATATTAAGTCAAGATGAAGCAACCCAGTATGAGGAAAAGAGTCAAAAAAGCAGGCAAATGAGTCAGAGACAGCCCCTGCTCCCTTGGTTAGGAGTCCCACAAAAAAACACTAAGCTACACAACTATAGCATATATGCATAGGACCTAGGTTAGACCCGTGCAGGCTCTCTGATTATCGGTTCAGTCTCAGGGAGCCCTTATGAGTCTAGGACTATTGACTCTGAAGGTTTCCTTGTGGAGTCCTTGACCCCTATGGCTCCTATAATTCTTCTTCCTCTTCTTTCACAGAATTCACTGAGCTCTACCTAATATTTGGCTGTGGGTCTCTGGATCTGTTTGTATCAGTTGATGATGAAGCCTCTCTGATGACAGTTATGCTAGACTCCAGTCTATAAGTATAGCAGAGTATAGTTAGGAATCATTTAATTTCATTTACTTTTTTCTGGGCATGTTTGGATCTGTCCTAGGCCTCTGGGCCATTTGGCCTCTGGTTTTTCATCACTAGGCAATGTTAAGGGGAGTGCTCTCATATGACATGGCTCTCAAGTTGAATGAGTCATTGGTTGGCCACTTCCACAATTTCTATGCCACTTTTATCCCAGAGCAACTTGCTGGAAGGATAGACTGTATGTTGAAGGTTTTGTGGATGGATTGGTGTCTCAGTCCCCCTGAGTAGAAGTCTTGCCTGGTTATAAGAGTTGGCTGGTTTGGTCACTGTATTCCCCATTACTAGGAGTCTTAGTTTGGGTTACCCTCACAGATTCCAGGGAGTTTCCATTGCACTATAACTTGCTTTCAAATTGTACTCCAACTCTAGTTGTCTCTCCCAGTACTCTCTTCCTCCATTCCCCCACCTGATAACCTCCTATTCCCATCCTGACTCACCCCTAGTCCACTCACAATATCTATTTGATTTCCCCTTCCCAGGGAGATTCATGCACCACCCCCATTCCCAACCCTACCTCCTGCCCCTTGAGCCCTCCTTGGTACTTAGCCTCTCTGGATCTGTGGATTGTACCAGGGTTATCCTTTACTTTACAGTGAATATCTACTTATAAGTGAGTACATCCCACATTTGTCTTTCTAGGTCTGGGCTACCTCACTCAAGAGGATTTCTTCTAGTTCCATCCATTTGCCTGCAAATTTCATGGTGCTATATTTTTAACAGAGGTGTAATACTTCATTGTGTAAATATACAATATCTACTTTATCCATTCCTCAGTTAAGGGACATCTAGGTTGTTTCCAGCTTCTGGCTATTACAAATAAAGCTGTGAAGAACATAATTAAGCAAGTGTCTATGTTGTAGGATAGAGTATCTTTTGGGTATATGCCCAGGAGTGATATAGCTGGGTCTTGAGGTATATTGATTCCAAATTTTATGAGAAACTGCCATACTGACTTCAAAAATGGATTACAAGTTTGCTCCCATCAGCAATGAAAGAATGTTCTCCTTGCTCCACATCCTCACCTGTATGAGCTGTCACTAGTGAATTACAACCTGTATTCTGACAGGTGTAAAATGGAATCTCAGAATCGTTTGATTCAAATTTCCCTGATAGTTAAGGATATTCAATATTTAAATGCTTCTCAGCCATTTGAGATTCCTCTGTTGAGAATTCTCTATTTAGATCTGTCTCCCATTTTTAATTGGATTATTTGGTTTGTTGATGTCTGGTTTCTTGAGTTCTTAGTATAGTTTGGATATTAGGCCTCTGCCAGATGTGGAGTTGCTGAAAATCTTTTCTGATTCTGTAGACTGTCATTTTGTTCTATAAACAGTGTTTTTTGCCTTACAGAAGCTTTTCAGTTTTATGAGGTCCCGTTTATTGATTGTTGATCATAATGCCTGAACTATTGGTGTTCTGTTCAGAAAGTTGTGTCCTATGCTGATGCATTTAAGGATACCCCTCACTTCCTTTTCTATTAGGTTCTGGTTTTAAGTTGAGGTATTTGATCCACTTGGACTTAAGTTTTGTACAGGTTGATAGATATGGATCTATTTGCATTCTTCTACATGTTGACATCCAGTTAGATGAGCACCATTTGTTGAGCGTGCTTTCTTCTATCCATTGTGTAGTTCTGACTTCTTTTAAAAACAATCAGGTGTCCATAGGTTTATGTATTTACATCTTGATCTTCAATTCAATTCTATTGATCAACCTGTCTGTTTTTATACCAATACCGTACAGTTATTACTATATCCCTGTAGTGGAGCTTAAAATTAGGAATGGTTATACCTCTGAAAGTTCTTTTATTGTACAGAATTGTTTTAGCTATCCTGTGTTTTTTTTTTCCTTATGAAGTTGAATATTGTTCTTCCAGGATCTATGAAGAATTATATTAGGATTTTGACAGGGATTTCATTGAGTCTGTAGATTGTTTTTGGTAGGATGGCCATTTTTTACTGTTAATCCTACCAATCCATGAGCATGGGAGATCTTTCCATCTTCTGATATCTTCTTCAATTTCTTTCTTTAAAGACTTGAAGTTTCTGTTATACAAGTCTGTCACTTGCTTGTTAGAGTAATCCCAAGATATTTTATATTTTTGGCTATTTTGAAGGGTATTATATCCCTGATTTCTTTCTCTGCCCATTTGTCATATGTATATAGGAAGGTTACTGATTTTTTTTTTAATTTATCTTGTATCCAGCCACTTCACTGATGGTATTGATCAGCTATCAGAATTCTCTGGTAGAATTTTTGGAGTCAATTATGTATGCTATAAATATACTTTGCAAATAATGATACTTTGACTTCTTCCTTTTCAATTTGCTTCTCCTTGGTCTTTTTAAGTCCTAATGCTCTAGCTAGAACTTCAACTAATATATTGAATAGATAAGGAGAGAGAAGACAGCATTTAGTGGAATTGCCTTGAGCTTCTGTCCATTTAATTTAATGTTGGTTATCAGCTTGCTATAAATTGCTTTTATTATATTTAGATATGACCCTTGCATTCCTGATCTCTCAAAGACTTTTATCATGAAGGAGTGTTGGATAAGGTCAAAGGCTTTTTCAGCATCTAATGAGATGATCATATGGTTTATTTCTTTCAGTTTGTTTATATGGTGGATTACATTGACATATTTCCATATGTTGAATTAGCTCTGCATCTCTAGGATGAAGCTTATTTGATCATGTTGAATGATCTTCTTGATGTGTTATTGAATTTGGTGTGTATTTTATTATATTTGCATCACTGTTCATGAGGGAAATTGGTCTGTGATTTTCTTTTTTTGTTGATTCTTTTTTAAAAAGATTTATTTATTTTTTATGTATACAATATTCTGTCTACATTTATGCCTGCAGGCCAGAAGAGGGTACCAGATCTCATTACAGATGGTTGTGAGCCACCATGTGGTTGCTGGGAGTTGAACTCAGGACCTCTGGCAGAGCTGCCAGTGCTTTTAACCTCTGAGCCATCTCTCCAGCCCTCATTGTTGATTCTTTTGTGGTTTCCGTATCAGGTGATTGTGGCCTCATAAGATGAATTTGGCAATGTCCCTTCGATTTTATGGAATAATTTGAAGAGTATTGGTATTAACTCTTGGAAAAAGTCTGCTAGAATTCTGCACTGAATCCATCTGGTCATAGGGTTTGTTTGGTTGGTTGGTTGGTTGGGAAATTTTTAATGACTGCTTCTATTTCCTTAGGAGGAATAGGCCCATTTAAATTGTTTTTTCTGATCTTGTTTTAACTTTTGTAAGGGGTATCTATCAAGAAAATTGTCCATTTCTTTTAGAATTTTTTGATTTTGTGTAGTATAGTGTTATGAAGTATGTCCTTATAATTTTTTGAATTTCCTTGGTGTCTGTTATTATGTCCCCCTTTTCATTTCTGATTTTTTATTTGAATTTTCTCTGTCTCTTAGTTAGTTTAGATAAGTGTTTGTCTATCTAGTTGATTTTCTCAAAGAAGAAACTCTTTGTTTCATTGATTCTTTGTATTGTTCTCTTTGTTTCAATTTTGTTGATTTCAGCCCTCAGTTTGATTATCTCCTGCCTTCTACTGCTCTTGAGTATATTTGATTCCTTTTGTTCTAGAGATTTCAGGTGTGTTCTTCTTACATTGCTTGTATGAGGTCTCTCTAATTTCTTTATGTAGGCACTTTATGCTATGAACTTTTTTCCTCTTAGCACTGTTTTCATCCTGTCCAATATGTTGTGCCTTCATTTTCATTGAATTCTAGGAAGATGTTAATTCTTTTCTTTATTTCTGCCTTAACCCAGTAGTCATTTAGTTGACAATTATTCAGTTTCCATGAGTTCATGGGCTTTCTGTTGTTTCTGTTATTGTTCAAATCCAGCTTTAGACTGTGGTGGCATGATAGGATAGAGAAGCTTATTTAAATTTCATTGTATCTGTTGATACTTGCCTTTTTACCAAATGTGTGGTCAATTTTGCAGAAAGTTTTGTGAGGTCCCATGAAGAAGGTATATTCTTTTTTGTTTGGGTGAAATGTTCTGTAGATATCTGATTGGTCCATTTAGTTCATAAGTGCTAATTCCAGTATTTCTGTGGTTAGATTTTATCTGGATGATCTGTCTATTGGTGAGAGTGGGGTATTGAAGTCTCCCATTATCAATGTGTGGGGTTCAGAGTGTGATTTAAGCTTTAGTAATGTTTCTTTTACAAATGTGGGTGTCCTTGCATTTGGGGTATAGATGTTCATAATTGAGATGTCATCCTTGTGGCTTTTTCCTTTGATGAGTATGATTGTCCTTCTCCATCTATTTTGATTAATTTTGGTCGGAAGTCTAATTTGTTGCATCTTAGAATGCCTAACAACTTACTTCTTGTGTCCATTTTCTTGGAAAATCTTTTTCAAACCCTAAACTCCAGGGTTATGTTTGTCTTTGATGTTGAGGTGTTTTTCTTGTATGTAGAAGAAGGATGGATATTGTTTTCACATCCATTCTGTTACTGTGTGTGCTTGGGGGGTTGAGTCCATTGATATTGAGAGATATCAATGACCAATGATTGTTAATTTCTGTTATTTTGTTGGTTTTGGTGGTGATTTGTGGGGGGGCAGTTTGCTGGTTTTGCTGGTGTGATAATGTTTCCTGTATTTTGTGGGTTGTATTTAACCTCCTTTGATTGCACTCTTCCTTCTAGCACCTTCTGTAGGGCTGGATTTGTGGATAGATACTGTTTAAATTTGACTTTATTATGGAATATCTTATTTTCTCCATCCATTGTGGTTGACATTTTTGCTAGGTATAATAGTCTGGGCTGGCCTCTGTAGTCTCTTAGAGTCTGTAGCACATCTGTCAAGGCCCTTCAGGCTTTTAAAGTCTCTATTGAGAAATTAGATGTAGTTCTAATAGGTCTGCCTTTATTTGTTGCTTGCTCTTTTCCCCATGCAGCCTTTAGTACTCATCTTTGTCTTGAGTATTTAGAGAATTGATTACTATGTGGCAAAGGGATTTCCATTTCTCGTCCCATATATTTGTTATTATGTAAGCTTCTTATACTTTTACAGGCATCTCCTTTATATTAGGACAATTTTCTTCTATGATTTTGTTAAAAATATTTTCTGTACCTTCGAGCTGGGATTCTTCTCATTCTATTCCTATTATTCTTGAGTTTCATCTTTTAATAGTGTCCCAGATTTCCTGGATGTTTTGTGTAAGACATTTTCAGATTTAACGTTTTCTTTGACTGATATATCTACTTTTCTATCATATCTACAATAACTGAGATTCTCCCTTCCATCTCTCATATTTTCTTTTGTGATACATGAATTTGTGGTTCCTGTTCACTTTATTAGATTTTTCATTTCCAGATTTCCCTCAGTTGTGTTTTCTTTATTTCTTCTATTTCCATTTTCCGTTTTCGAACAGTATTATTTGTTTCCTTCAATTGTTATTTTTTCTTGGTTTTCATTAATGAATTTACTCATTTTCTCCAATTGTTTGTATTTTCATGAATTTCCTTAAGAAATTTATTCATTTATTCTGTAAGGACCTCAACCATCATCTTCATCTGGTTGGTTTTAAGATCTCTCTCTCTCTCTCTCTCTCTCTCTCTCTCTCTCTCTCTCTCTCTCTCTCTCTGTGTGTGTGTGTGTGTGTGTGTGTGTGTGTGTGTGTGTGTGTGTTTCTGTTAGAATATTTAGGGTTTGTTGTAGTAGGACAGCTGGGTTCTGGTGGTGACATAGTGCCTTAGCTGTTGTCTCTTGTGTTCTTAAGCTGGCCTCTAGACATCTGGGATTGGGGTAATTATAATGGGCTTGGTACCAATTTCTGAGTTTATCTTTGTTGGATAGGTGTTCTGTTCCTATGTTGCTGTTTCCTCTCTGGTCTTCTGGTCTGTGTGGACTGGGCTTCCCCCAGTTTGTATGATCTCTGGTAGAGCAGGGAGTCGATCCCACCTAGAAGCTGGGGAAAGACAACTAGGAGGGAGTGGGACTGATGATATAGTGGGTGGATGCAGAGATAGTGAGAGAGTGGGGAAGTTTGGTGGGTAGGAAGGCTACCTATTCTTCTCCTAGTCTCCTTATTTTCTGGTAGAGAAGGGAGTCTCTGTCCTAGTCAGAGGCTGGGGAAAGGCAACTATGAGGGTATGAGACTTGGGGATATGGTGGGGGAGGACATCAAAATAGTGAGATAATGGGGTAGTTTGGCAGGCAGGAAGCGTACCTGGACTTCTCCCAGTCTGTGTGGTCTCTGATAGAGTATGGAGACTCTGCCGACACAGAGAGCTAGGATATGGTGACTAGGATGGTAGGAGTACTGGGAATTAGGTAGGCAGAGGCCAAAAGAGTGGGGAGATTGGCAGGATGGCAACCTACCAGGACTTCTCCTAGTCTGTTTGGTCTCTGATAGAGCAGAGAGTGCCTGCCCCCAGTTGGAGGCTGGGGCACAGCAAGTAGGAAGGCATGGGACTGGATGTAGGGGATACTGATATAGTAAGAGTGTGGAATTCTGGGGAGACAGGTAACCTATGTGGGCTTCTCACAGTCTATGAGGTCTATAGTAGATATGAGAGTCTCTGCCCCAGTTGTGGGGTGTGGTATGGCTACTAGGAGGGTAGAGGACTGGGTATATGGTGGGTAGAGGCCAAGAGAACAGGGAGATTGGCAGGCTGGCAGCCTACCTGGACTTCTCCCAGTCTGCTGTACATGCTAATTATGGTCTAGATAACAATGTGTGTGTATATATATATATATATATATATATATATATATATATATATGCATACATACATACATAGATTAATCATGCATCAGTTTGTCAATCTCTTGGCAGATTCTTTCTAAATTAATGTCCAATCTTCCTTTGAACTTTGATTTAATCATATCTTGAGCTGTATTTGGAGGTTACTAGGATCCTGTAACCATTTTTAAAACCATTGGATTAATAGCATTTATTTGACTGCATATAGCATTATAATACTGTCATGGAAAATGATACATTCATCTTGCCATTCAGCTTTGGAGACCATTCTCAATTCCTGAAGTCCTTACAAAAAGAGATTATCTCAACATCCTCCAATTTTAATTTTGAAAAACTAGAAATCATGGATAATGGAAATGATTTCAAAACATCTTTCCTCCAATCTAAAATACCAAACAGCTAAATCAGAGGTTCTTAATAATTTAATGACTGAAACATAACTGGAGGATTTAAACAAAGTACTTAAGCTATTAAAAGATTATTTTGCTGTGACTTATTGCTGGTATCAAATTATTTCTTTTCTTGGCAAACAGCCAAGCCATTCTCTGGTCACATCCACCTTTCAGCCTTTAGTGGTCCTCTCAATCATCTCAATCACAGCCCCAGGAATGTTTCATGGCAACTCAGCAATAATAGTATATTACTATTGGACCCAGAATTTTGAAGTAGTTTATCTTCCAGAAAGGATATGAATAGAACAGTAAGTGCAAGTAGAGTGATCTTTATTAATCATACTCAAGGATTTAGACATATACTATAACCTTCAATCAATTCTAACACCATTTCTCTTACCCTTGTTGTACTCTAGACTGATCCAACTGTGTTTTGATCTTAAATAATGTAGTGTTAGAGAATTTTTCATTCAACCAGAAGTTTTGAATTTCATATTCCTGTATAACTTCCTCAGCATTTAACAGTAAAGAATGAACATTGCAGTGTGCCTATGTAATGCTGATTTACCTAGAATTTAGTTACCTCAAATGGTCACAGCTGAATAAAAATAAAGATAGTTTGATTATATATTTTTTTTATAAATGCCTTGGAAATAAAATGAAGAAATCCATCAAAAACATAATTTTCATGTCCCTCTTAACAAATGAGTATAGACCTTTCAAAAATTTTGTAATTTTAAATGACAGTATTGAATGAAAACTGATTTCATAAATACAGATGGCCATTGTCACAATATAAAAGCTCTACTATATATGGAAAATATTTTAATATAAAGAAATTTCTATATAATTAGAAAATTTATTATACATTTCTGTTATACTTTGAAATTTTTCCTTTAATGAAAATTAGTGGAATTATTTAATATATCTAGATTAAAAAGAATCTGTCTTGGTGCCCATTCTAAGAAGTTATAATTTGAAGTCTTTCCTTTAATGAAGATTAGTGGAATTATTTAATATACCTGGATAATAAACAATTCTATCTTCTTGCCTAATCTAAGGAAGAATTAGAACCCTGTCTTAAGCTAAGTATCTCATAGGAAATAATAGATAAAACCTTCTTAAGCCTCATCATGTCTATTTCCCACAAGTTTAGTAACACCTACCATACTGAGTGATGGATAAAGCACAGTGCTTCTAGTAATAATGTCAAGTACTGAAAATATACTGTACAGCACTACATTTCTTAATATTTTTGTTTTAATTTTTATTTATGTCTATGGGTGTTTTGCTAGCATTTGTATCTGTGCACTATAAGCTTATAGTGCCTACAGAGACCAGAAGAGTGTATCTGATACCCTAGACGTGGTGCTACAATTGTGAGCTACCATGTGTGTGCTAGGAACTGAACCTGGGTTCTCTAGAAGAGCAACAAGTGCTCTTAACCACTAGGATATCTCTCCATCTCTTGAATTCCTTAACTCTTAAAGAAGCGCTGAAGATGCAAATATGCTTTCTAATTTATAAATTTGCATAGAAATACTGATTGAGAATATCAAGGATCTATTGAATTATATGAAAAAAATTAATATAAAAAGTAAATGCTTTGAGGTGCAACATTTTAACAATAAGCATTGGAATTTCCACTATTTGTTCCAAAACCTAGAAATTTGCAACTGGATCAGTAGAAATAATATCCAATAAAATTTAACATATGTTTTTGTTATATAAGACTAAGTAAATATAGAAGATTAGAGACAATTAGGACTAGTTTTTGTCATGAGTAAGGGTTTCATAGGCCTACACATTTGATCATAAAAATAGGAAAGATTGGTTTGGCAAGATGGCTAAATTGGTTAAGGCACTTGCCACTAAGCATTAGGACCTAAATACAATCCCATGCACCCCTACCATAGAAGAGAACCAACTTCCACAAATTTTTCTCTGATTGCTGAATAGGAAGACATGGGCCAGGGCTCTGTTCCTTGTTTGGAATGTTGATTTTGGGGTGCTGAGGGTATTAGGAAATAATTTGACATTTTAGCCCTTACTTGCCCCTATTATTAAATGATGAATGTCTTCCAAACTAAGTGCAATCATATTTTCCACCCACATGTATTGGTTATTTTTATCAACGGTGATTAGTTCATTTTCTTTGTTTTTTTTTCTCTTTTGATAATTTAGGTTTACTTTGACTTTTTTACATGGCTTGCTTTTGTGCAATAAGCTCCAAATTTTGTGACATATCATTTAATGAAAAAATGTGTATAACTTACATCTTTTCAGTTTTAAAATTATATACTAGTGCATTTGGTAATTTTAATGGTACAGAAATATATTTTATTTCCAGGTTTTAAATAAGTATCTCACAATAAAAGAAATGTCAATTATAAGAAATATTACGTTTCTCTTAATGATAAAAGGATAGTTTTATATTATGAACAGTGTAATTAAATTTGTTAGGGTATCTGAATCTTACATATAATTTCATTTCTTCCAAAAATATATTTTCAGGCAATATTTTCTTCAAATGAATAGTTTGTATAATTCCTTTTTAAAATAACTATAATTGTGTTAATTTATTAAAGATAGAATTTATCACAAAGTACAAATTTTGGTATTAGGAACATAAAATGTTCTGTGGAAAGTATAGAGTTTGTAGTTGTGATTAATGTTGCGTTGCTACCACCCTAAAATAACCTTTTATAAATATATAGTTTTCATATAAGCTCCATTAAAGAAAAAAACTTTAGTAGACACGAAGATGAAAAAAAGCAAACCATAAAGGATGAAGCAGCAGAGGGCAGCGAAAGAAAGCCTAAACAAAACCAAAAGCAGATTACCAAGGAAATAATAATCCTTACCTACCTATCAATAATGATTGAAAACATGTAGATTTAATGAACCAATGAAAAATGGTTTATTAGACAGAAGAACAACAAGACTTTATATTGCTTTCAAGATTCATTTAATCTGTGGATTTTGTGTGTGTGCATGTTGTGTGTGTGTGTGTGTGTGTGTGTGTGTGTGTGTGTGTGTGTGCATACATGTGTGTGTGTGCCTGTACAACCATATTAAGAAATGTGAACGGACAGATTAGATCACAGAAAATTCAGTGGTCAACTTTCAGTGATGAATAGAAAATCAGAAAATGAAACTAAGAAGAAAATCAGTAAGGAAATATTGTACTTGAGCTATACTTTTGACAAAATGTATCAGACTTCTACTTAACATTCCACCCACTAGCAAAATACAAATTCCTCTCAAATATTCTGAAAACATTCTCTAGAAAAGATCATTTTTTCAGACTGCACTATACATCTTTTCAAATTTAGGAGTATTGAAACATCTTTTATGTAAAACAGTGGCATTATGGAAAAGTATCAGTCAAACTAGGGTTTAAGTAGAATTTTATGCTTTAAAAAAATACAGGAACTATCATCAGCCTTGAATTAACAGGATTTTTACTTAGCAAAAGTAAGTTCAGAATTAAGTAACTCTACAACAGCACAGCTTCACAGGTTTTCCTGAATAAACCTATTTCAGAAACCATAAACTATAGGCTCATAGCTTCCCCAGACTCCCTTTACATTCTTAATTTTAGAACCATTCATCAAGAGAAGACAATGAGATTCAAGCCTGAAGCAAAAGGAAGTATGTGCTTCCAAGACTGGCATGCTTGTGCTCCTGGAAGCTTTGGCATTCAATCATTGGAACAATGTGTTTTTATTTATGATTGCTTCTCCTACTTTCAAAAGGATTTGGTGATGATTTTATGGGCATACTTTAAAGAAGCTAATGCAAAAATGTTATTCATTTCTTTCAGCTTGTAACAACAAGTTTTGGCTATTTAAATTTGACTTTTATTTCTACATTTCCTTTTAACTTCTATTGTCTCATTGATAATCACTGAGGACTTGGTGTGCTTTTCTACAAGTTAAGTGAAAACATAAGTTGATTTTTATTTAGCTAGTTCTACTATGTCTGCTGGTGTGTTTTCCATTCCTGCAGTACATAAAGTGTGAACTGACCCAGAACATTAAAAGACAACCTTAGTCCAACACAATCAATTCAAACCAGTAAAAGAGAGGAGTTGCATTTCCAGTGTCATTATGAAGACAGAGTCCATGGCTTTAGTTCATGAATTTGTCAAACTCTGGTGTTTTGCCTGCAGGATGTGCTATGATTACACATAGGAATAAACACATAAAATGGTATTGAAGCTCATGTATAAGCAATGTATAAGCAAGAATTATACAACTACTTTATAAACCCCTAAATAATAAATGTTACTAAATCTGTGTGTGCTTTTGAAATTTTTCACACCATTCAATTGAATTAGATACAGGTTGTACTAGAAAGTAATAATTGCTAACAGTATTATTCCAGAATTGAACACCAGAGATGATCAGATATGTAAACAAAAGATATGGTGTCTTGGACAAGCTTTCCTGCATGTTTATTGGGAATCCTGCTTGGTACATTAGCCCCTAAGGAAGTTAGAGAGTTAGTACTGGACATCCAAGAGGTGGATCAACAATCAGCAATCATGGACTCAGTAATTTGGAAGCTATCTCTAGATAGCATCTAGAGTTGGCCTGATTCCTCTGAGGTTTCTCAAACACAGGCAAGTAAGATGGCACCTGTATCCATGCAACAATCAAGAGTAGTGTTCTGTAGATGTAACAGTCTTATTAAATAAGAAACACAGAGCTAAATGCAGAGTTAAAAGCCCAAGAAGTCAGAGCAGTAGCTAAGAGCTGAGACTTAAAACTTAAGTCAAAAGACTTAAAAACTTATGGATCCCTAAATTAAAACTGTGATAAAATTCTAGACATATATACATTAATAGGAATAGACAAATATACATTATACTTTAAGTACTCTACTTAGTGTGTTTATCTTTCTAAGGCATGTAACAAAAATGTTTGTTGAGAGCTTATTATGTTCTAGACTGAGGGTTTGGGTAAAGATGACATTTACATTGAGTTGCTTATCTGGGGATCTGACTCTTGGTAGGGGATCTTTTTGTTTGTTTGTTTTTGTCAAGGCAGGGTTTGTCTGTGTAGTTTTGGTGCATGTCCTGGATCTCGTTCTGTAGGCCAGGCTGGCCTTGAATTCATAGAGATCCCCCTGCCTCTGCCTCCCAAGTGCTGGGATTAAAGGCATGTGCCACCGCTGCATGGCCTTGGTAGGGGATCTTATTTGATGTATAACAGCATTTAAATGATTGTTATTATGTTAATAATTCTCAGGATTACAATGTAGCTTACTCAAGTACAGGTCTCATTTACACTGAATATTTAATTAGAAATCATTTTGCCATGCCCAGGTTTTATTTTCTTGGGGGTAGACTATACTTTATCATATTTTCTATAATGTGATATGCACACATTCTTTAGTTAAAACAAGTGGTTACATAGATTTTATTCTGATGCCACTTTGGGATTGGATGATCATCTTTCATTAATATTTCTAGCTTTACTTAGCTTTTCTCTCTTCATCCTCTGTACTGGACAGTGTAGTAGTTGGCTTTGGCGATACTTCTAATGTTCTATGATTTTTACTGAAATTGTTTTCTTCAAATTTTCTGATTTGGAAGTAATATTATATATGACTATATGAATCTTCCACCCTGTGTATTTTGAGAAATTTTCTTTTCTTGTGGTAACACATTGATTTCTAATTTTATGTACAGGATACAGACAGAGAGAATTGAGGTTCTTCCTCACTTATATGAAATATGTTTTCTTGGACTCCAGAAATGATTTTTAATTTTGATACACAGTACTCCTGAATTGTTAGGTATTTCAATATACTAAATGCCATGCTTTTAAATATTTGGAAAGAAAGTATCCGTGTTGCTTCCTACTATTTAATTCAATGATAGTAACAGTTTTTCTTAGGTCCCTTAGGACTAAACAAAAGGACCTTAGTTTTTATTATGTAGTTATTTACTTTGTGTGATGAGGTAGAGTGGGTGGGGATGAGGTTGTATACATGCCATAGCATACATGTGCAAGTCAAACTTGTGAGAATTGGTTCTCGTCTTTAACCTTGTGGGTTTCAGGGTCAAACTTGAGTTTTCAGGGTTGGTAGCAAGCATTCTTAGCCACTGAACCATCTTACCAGGTCACCAAAGCAATTTGACTGTGTGTATCAATTCCACCTTCAATTGACACAGAATGGTGAAATGAAAATGATATATAGTAGCACTTTATACCAATACCTCACATAACAATTGGTACATACTCAATCACTTATCAGTAAGTTGACTAATTTTCAAACAGAAAATGGAAGGAAGCATAATCATATATACAAAGCTATAAATAGAATATGTTCTTCTTGTATTTTTATCGACCAAGGAAGACCTGTGAATTATGGAAAAACTGTGTGTGAACACTTCAAAGGAAATTTGCCAGATACATTCTCTCTCTCCCTCCCTCCCTCTCTCTCTCTCTCTCTCTCTCTCTCTCTCTCTCTCTCTCTCTCTCTCTCTCTCTGTGTGTGTGTGTGTGTGTGTGTGTGTGTGTGTGTGTGTGTGTGTGTGTGTTTGAAAGTTTTAGTGGACCCTTTATAGCTCTAAACAAAGCTGATAGTTTGCCTAATCATGTATCACTAAAACCAATTAAAATTTTAGTCTAGGGATGTGTTCTTCAAATACTTCGGAAAAAAAAAAAAGAGTTCCTTCTTAAAGCCAACACCTTTTAATTAACGAAGTACTCAGAGTAAAGCTGTGGTTTGCAATAGAATATTACACCTACTGTTATTTTTGTTGTGACAAAGTCAATTCATTTTAGCTACTTCAAACTTGTCATTGTGTTTAACTATGATGGAAAATTCAGTTTTTGGTAGAATCATTTTCATTTTTAATGCAATGCATAAGTATGCTAGAATCATTAATAGTCGGGCTATTTAAGTGCATAATCTTTTGCACATACATACCCTCATCTGTATATAGAATGTTTATATCTCTGTAAGTTGATAGGATACATTGTAATATCTGTTTTGGGGATAATGTGATAAACAGGAAAGATTGTAACATATCCTTCTACAGCAGTGCTTCTCGACCTTCCTAAGGCTGCCACCCTTTAACACAGTTCCTCACGTTGTGCTGCCCCCCAACTGTAAAATTATTTTGTTGCTATTTCATAATTATAATTTTCATACTGTTATGAATTGCAATGTAAATATCTGTGCTTTCTGGTAGTTTTAGGCAACCCCCGAGGAAAGATTGTTTAACCCCCAAATAGGTCATGACCTATAGTTTAAGAATCACTGGTTTAGGTTATTAAACGGTGCATAGAATAGATGTTCCATACCTGCTAGGGAGAACCCATGCTCCTTAGGAAGAACAATTATCATCCAGAATATACTATTAGGATTTTTGTGTGTGTTAGTTAATGTATTCTAACTCCTTATCTAATTGCCATCACATAGTCAAGTACTCTCAAGGAATTCTCTATCATTTACAATGTGAGCACAACAAAAAATCACCCTTACAATGACACATACCTATGCACAGACAAAGTTACAAACAGAATAACTTGATTCAGAAACAGGTTTATATTGAAATGAAATTTAATTAAGTTACTATGTCATAGAGGCATGTGCTGTCCTATGTTCAGTACATTACTAGGAACAATAGCCAAAAAAATGGAATCAGTCTATTGTCAATTGAGGCAAATTGATAAAAGAAAATATTGTTCCTGTATACAAGAATGTGTTATTAATACCTAAAAATGAATAATGTGCTGTCATTTTCTTTTTAAATGTTTTTATTTTGAGAATTTCATACAATATATTTTAATCATATTATTCCTCTCCTAGAACTCCTCCCAGGTCCTCCACCTCTCCATAATCAAACAACTTTTTGTTCTTACACTCTTTTTAAAAATACAAAAAAGTACACAAAAGGACATGTAGTCAATTTTTTGTTATCCAACTACTCCTGAGCATAAGGCCTGCCATGAAATGTGGTTTATGTATCTAGTGGCACTCCATTTAAGCAGCAGGTGTCAGCTACAAATAGCTTCTTAGTTCAGGGTGGCACTTTGTCCCCTCCTCCCTACCCCTGGGCTAGGATTTCTGTCTGCTTTGAGCTTTTGCAGGTGTTAAGGATGCTGTCACAGTCTGTGTGAGTTCATATGTATATCTCCCCCACGGTGTTTGGAAAACACTGTTTGCTTGGAGTCACCCACCATTCTCTGTCTCTAACATCTTTCTGCCTCCTTTTCCACATAGATCCTTGACCCTTGAAGGAGAGGTGTGATTAAAAACATTCCATATCAAGTTAGGTTCAGAATGTAGATTCTAGAACACAGTGCTACTGTAGAATCAGTAAACACTTGGCAATGGAACAAATGAATGTGGACCACTTGTGGAAGTAGGTTTTTTCTTTCCACCACGTGGGCCCCAGGGATCAAACTCAGGTCATATGGCTCAGTGAGAAGTGTTTCTATTCACTGAGACATCTCACTGACTTTCAATTAAGTTAGAAAAAACTGGGTTCAAGAATCACTATAACAAAAAAAAAACATTTGAAGTCTAGATTACTGCAGTTAAACACTTATTCTGTCATGTCTTAGCTGTGTAACCTTAGGTGAATTTTTTAAATCCTCTTGAGTTTCAGTTAAACTGTGTGACTGTAACAGTACATCTCTCTCATGGATAGTTGGCCTGACCATTTGTTCAAACACATTAGATTATTATTCTAGGCATGGTGAAGTAAGATATTCAAATATTGTTGCTAAACTGGACATCTCAGCCTCAGTCTTTACCTATGCAATAATGAGAACATTACTGACTTCATGGAATTGTCCTAAGGGGCTGGTGTTATAATATATAATAAATCAAATTCTATTATTTTTCCAATAGTAGGTATGGCACGTGGGCATTTTTCTCTGCACTTTTCTTTGCTGTAGCAGATTAAAAAGTCATGTAACATACATATACACAAATTAAAACACAGTAAATATTTTTAAAGAAAATAGTTAAAATAATCTAAATAGCAATAAAACTTAGACATACTCTACATTTTGACTTTCCAGAAACTAATATTTACAGTTTATTGTTAAATTTAGGATTCATTGTAGGGGAGGCTGGGGGTGGGAGGAGGGATGACAGGGGGAATCTGTATTGGATATGTAAAATAAATTCAAAAATTTAAATAAAGAACCTATGAACTTGCAATGGTTGTGACTATATGGACAAGACTTGCACATTTTTCAATTCTGACATCTCCAACACTTTCATTCTGCCTTACTCTTTTATCTGTGGGAAGTGTTGGGTGTCGCTGAGATGTTAGAAAGAGAAGAAGCATCCTTTCATCTCTCTTATCTTCTTAATCAGGAAACCACCAAAAAAGTATGAGGAATAATGCAGCTACTGAAATGAACATATTATCATTCATAGTATAATTGTGCACATCTTATTTTTTATGTTCTTTGAATAGCTCCCTTGTCCACACCTATGAGATCTTCCGCCAAGATGCCATTTCCAGCTTTTTCTGAATGTTTCCCTTCTGAACCGCATTGTCCACTATTTCATTGCTGCTGCCCCCACCCCAGTTATAACACTGTTGTCACCTTTGTCTATAAAACAGATTAAACATTGATTCCTTTGTCACTGGCTTCTGATGACCCTTCTGTGTGTTGTTACCTGGTATCATTTCACACCAGCACATTCATATTCATCTCAGCATCATTTAGTCAATAAAGGGCAGCACACAGATTGCGGACCAAGTTTTCCCCAATTTTCCATATTTCCAGTCCTCATCTCTCACTTATCACCATATCTTTAAAGGTATATTATAAGCAACTAAGTACTTATAAAATAGTAATACTTACCATTAATGACTAGCTTATTAGCACCTTGCTAATATTGTGATAATGACCATGATGATGATGACAAGAACAATAATGATGATGATGATAATGATGATGATGTTGATGACAATAATAATATTGTCTGGCACTGATGTGTGTACATTGCTTGTATTATCATTGAGTTCACACAACTTCCCCTGTGACATTTACTCTGTTATTTTTCTTCCCTTATTGAGGAGAAAAGCTCAAGAGTAGAGAGGTTGAATAACTTAAGCAAGGTCTCAGAGTTCCTAAGGCAGACCACAGGATTCTCACTCACGTGTCCCACTGAAGACTTTACATCTTGTCCATTAAAGTATTCAACACTATTAACTTTAATTTAAAATTTTAATGACCTTGAAATAGTGTTTCATATTGAAAAATAATTACTAGCTATCACTTTTCAAAAATAATATACCTTGCTTTTTCTTCACTGTTATTTACTTCATTGCCAAAACAAAGATAAAATGTGATGTGTTACCACTGTAAGATACAGAGAGTTTCTTCCTAGTAAGTACTTTTATTATTCAAGAAAATCCGAAGTCAGAAATAGAACCTTATACAATCTTTAGTTTTTCCTTTTCTTCCTTGAATGGGCAATAAATAGATAAATCTTACCTGGAAATGTCCTAATAGCTCTGTTTATAAACTTCACAGTCTATATGATTCTTATTGAAAAATTATTTAAATTGGTAAGACAAGAAAATAAGATAAAATATGTTTAACGATTATTAAACATGTTTGAATATTATATAATCTATGCCCTATAAAGTATACACATTGTTAGATACATTGCGAGAAATCTTGACTCAAACTGTTGGCTATCAACTAATGTTCCTTTATTGTTACTGAAATTGACTTTTTTGCTTATGTTTCTCATATCTCATCTCTTCTTTTCTTCCTTCTTTCAAAACCACTAGCTTCTAGTCAGACTGTTACTCTAGTGACACCGCCTGTGGTTACCAAGGAAACTGCCATCTCCAAACTAGAAATGCCATCTTCTTTGCTGTTGGAGGTACCTGCTCTGGCAGATTTCAACCGAGCTTGGACAGAACTTACGGACTGGCTTTCTCTGCTTGATCGAGTTATAAAATCACAGAGGGTGATGGTGGGTGATCTGGAAGACATCAATGAGATGATCATGAAACAGAAGGTATGGATAAAACAATAACTAGAAAATCTGTCACATTTTCACTTGCCATTTCCCGCTTCTTTATGACTTACCACTAGTTTTTAGGCTACTTTTTTTTCCTGTTAACAAACACACTACTCAGTATACACTGAACAACCAAAGACATGAATGAATTTTCCAAAGTCACCATAATTTAAAAAGGGCGGAATGAGGGTAAAACACATAAATCTTACAAGTATAGGTGGCTCAGTTAAATTCAATGAACAACTGCTTTTTTTTAATGTCTTTAATACAAAATAATTAGCTCAATTGAGCTGATTACATTTAAATTGTTTGTTTTGGCACTATGCAGCCATAACATATTACAAAGATGAAGATAAGAATATGAGACTTGTTTATTATTCACTCCTCTGAATTGTCTGTGCTAGGATTCTACCTCAAGTGATAAGGATAATTGAGAATTAGAAATACATAAGACAAATAACAAAATACAACATATTTTAAATATCATGGATCTCAATATTAGGCTTTATGTCTCATCATATTAAAAGAAACAAATTTTAATAATCCAACATCTCATTTCTCACCCTCATTGAAATCCATTTGGTGAAATTATCCAACCAGTTAGAAACTAAAGAATGCATTGCTAAAATGTCATTTACCTGGATGCCAAACTGGGCTGTATGTTTTTTCTTTCTCCACGGTGAGAAATGCAATTTTGAAAGCTTTATACATGATAGTCATTGCACTTGTAAAAACATTGAAGAATTTCTAAAGAAACAATAAATTGTACTGAATGTGTTTGGATGTTAGAGAATTTTCTTTCTTTTTTGTGTCAAAGAGGGAGCAAGTCAGAGCTAGGAGAACTTCAGCAATTCCATAGTAATAAAATGAATTTGATGATTAAAAAACAAGTAACATTTAAACTACCTTGAAGCTGATGTGGTGGTTAGTGATCGCAAGAAGATTTTTAGTTCAAGGCCAGCCTCTATTTTACAGAAGACTGTGTCTATATCAAAACAAAACAATTTTTCAAAAGTACCTTGTACTCTTAAGAACCAAATTTAGTGGACTTTTGTAGTTAATTACAAATGACATGACCGTGTAAGTCATTCTCCTAATCTTTTTTAATTCAAGGCACATAAAAGACCCCTTCATTTACATTTACCATATAGTTATGGATATTTGTATATTAATATATTTAAGTATTATACATTTTAATTTTTCTACCCATTTTATAATGTGTTTGTAGCCACATTTATTTTTCAGGAAAAGCAGCAGATGCTCATAGACATCCCATACACCTAGTAGACAACAGAAGTATTCTGATCCCCATCTGAATCTTCAGCCTGAATTCCTCCTTGATATGTATACTATCTGTAGTAACAACTGTAACTGAAGTCAGCATTTAGTGGTGTATATGTATTTGCATACATAATCTAAGACAGGCACTTTGCTAAGCATTTTATATTTGCACTTGGATGATACAGAAAAAGAATTATATCAATACTTATATCTTTATATCAGTATTTCAAGGAATATCATTGAAACAGTATATTATAATGCTTAAAGTGCAGGGTTTGGATTTTTGGCTTAAGTCTCAAAGCTGTAAAATCTGGAGTGAGTTACTCCACCTCCCTAAACTTCCCTAAATTATAACTATGAGGTATACAGGTTACAAAGAGAATTGTAATTTGTAGTCCATGAAAAAAGTTTCCTTCTTTGCATTGCTTACTGTGAATACTCAACTAATGTTAGTAATTAATACTAGGTTCCATGGCAAAATCTAGAAAAATTCGTATTTGTATTATTTTAATCATGTTATTGACACTATAGCTTCATATAAAAGTCTGTTGCTTTATGGTCATGAGCAGAAGAAAATTTAGTCATTTGTGATGAGTTTGTGGACCCAACTTTTGGAGAAGGCATTGATTGGCATTCAGAGTCGTATTCAGTATTCTCCAAAAGAATTAGTCTCTTACAGAAGGATCTCTTAACTCAGTACTCTTCAAAAAGATATATAAATATAGTTATAGTTTCAAAGTTAATTTAGAAAAGCTCTCACAGAAATAAAGTGGGGAGCAGTGAGGAAGACTCCCAGTGTTATCCTTCTCTTGATAAAAAGTAAGGATGTTTTCCTTGCTTATTTCTTTTGTATTAAAAGTAATTCATAAAAATACGTCTAACTTTTGCCTTTAGATTTAGACCTTTTAGTGAATAAAAGAGCTCTAAATAGTGTATGTGCATACATCTATCCATGTGTCTAGCCCGGGATTTAAACCTAAGGGGTCTGGTTCCAGAGTACTGACTGTCAAATATGTTTTTTCTACTCCCCTGAGTTTATTTGTGTGATAATCTCAGGACTATACTCCAGTGAAAATTGAAAACACGGAAGGGAACACGATTAGGAATAACTTCTTAAAGAAGTTAAGCAAAACACTAAAGAAGAGGTTAGAAGTAATCATCTAGTGGAAATGGAAACAGCACAAACAGAAGGAATGAATTCTTCTTTACACAGAAATGGGTAAAAGCAACTTTTTGTCAAGGTTGATTGTTGTCATTGAAGTTAAGGTTATGATGAAAAAATGATAAGGCTGAAGAGACAAGAGGAAGGTTAAGCAATGGACTTCCCATGCCAAACAGACTTCTTTGGGGGCCTTGGCATGTGATGACCATCCTTAAATGATTTTTAACGGGAAAATGTTATCTGGAAAGATAATTTGGTTACTTGCCTGTCAGGCTTCTTTGGGTGCAAGCAACAGAAATCATTATTTTATTCAATGAAACAATGTGAATGTAAGCATTAGCTTAAAGGCAAGGGAACAAGAAAAAGAAAAAAATCTAAACCTGCCTGGACACATGGCTACCAGGAACAACTTAAGTCTCCTTATAATACATTATTTTCTTCATTCTTTGTGACTCAGGAACCTCCAACTGAGTTACTTGGGCCACACCAGTCACCTAACCAGAGAAAAGCAGAGAAACTTCAAAGTCCAAAGTCCCTCAGATTTAGCCAGAGGTGATTTTTTTCAAGGAAATTGGAATCTATTGACAATAGATGAGACAAAGATGCTCAGCAACCAATAAATAATCAATGTCCACTGACCTGATATAAGAATATGTAGAGCAGGGTAGAGAATAGAGAAAATATGGTTTATGGAGAGATGATTCTCATTACATAGCAAATGGTTAACTACCTCAACTGTGATATTATCCAGACCCCAAATAACTTATATGCCATTAACCCACTTACAAATTTGGTGGACAATTTAATTCAGTGATTTCATTTCTGATAAGTATAGATTGATTGGTGGATAATATGAATGAAATGTGGTGAGGAGGTTCCATTTTTAATATATTGCAATTTGGAGGTATGTTATGATTTGTAACTGCAAGGCATCAGAAGCTAGGTACAGTGATGTAAAAAGCTATATTATGGCCCAAGGAGAAGTTAGGATTGAATTTATAAGATTCAGATAATAGCTTAATCATTCAATAAAGTCATGTATTACCCTCAGAAATGCTACAAGGCTATAGCATTTGAATGAGCTAGCTTTTAGAAGCTTTAGACTTTAAACTTCAAAATTATATATCTTATACAAAGCTTTTGTTCTCCTTATCATGAGGTTTTAAATTAAATTCTTATCTTTAGAAATGAAGGGCAGCTAGAGTTTTGAAATACAAATAATTTTACTAAGTGAATTATGTTAAGCAAATGAAGATGAAAGTTAAAATTACAACTTTATTAAAAAATGAGTATGTGGCAATTTGAAAAATTAACCAACTATACTGATAAAATTCAGACTAGGAAATAGACTGTTATCGTTCACAGGAATAGAGATTCATTATATATAAATTAAGCCTTTAAAAGTGGAATTTGAGCAAAGCTCAAACTTCCTAAAAGTTCAAAATAATAACATATATGGGTTTTAATATGTATTTTAGTATCATAAAAATCTGATTGGGAAACACTACTCTCTTTTTAACACATGTTCAAATACAATTGCTTGCAAGCAAATTTCTTCAAACAATAAGTAGTAATATTCTCTTTTTAAAACTGTTACTTTTTAACTCTGGCCATATCTGTACAGAACCCATTAAATGAGTGGCTCCATAATCATTTTGATAATTCCTGTTAAATACATTTACCCAAAATTTGATGAAAAAAAGTTTCTCCAGAGCCTGTAGAAATATCATTGGAATAAGGTATGGAGATTAAAATAACATTGGTTATTTAAGCTAAAATTAAAACAAAACTGAATGGTGTTTTTGATTTTGTTCTAATTTTTTGCCAAGATCCTGGCAGAAAATTTGTGATGCACTTGATTTTACTACTGAACAATAGAAAAGAGCTATAGACAGTTTAGTGGATTGGTCTAAGGTCATTTAGTAAATGCAATTGTCCTAACATGAATCTAGACTTTTCAAAAGTACACCGTGCTTAATTTCTGACTCCTTTGTTTATATATTTTTTTTCTGTAAGAAAAATAACAGCACAATGAATTAAACTCAGTTTATTCCTCTGGGTATCTGAGACATTTCATATGCTGCAAGACAGCAATCTTAGGCAAGGATATTGATTATTCGGGTTTTTGTGTTCCTTTTAATAAAACTATCCATCCTTTATCATCTAAGTTCTTTTCTGTACAACCTTATGAAGCAGCATAACAAAGTATGCTATTCTTGTATACACAGAAGCTATATTTTGCATTCTGCAAGAAAATAATGTCATTACTCATTTGATAAAAGAGATTTGCAAATTTTGTGCTTCAATTATCTTCCAACAAATGAACATGTTTCCAGTAGACAGCTTGTTACCCTTGGATCACTGCTTTGTATTCTTTCCTTAGCTAGTGGGAGCCAAATTCACTATTACCTTGTGTATTAGTAATATTATGATGACAAAATTAAAGTCCCTTTAAGTAAAAAAAAAATCATGAGTTCGAAATACATAGGAAAATATAACTTTTATAACTTTTATTATAAGCTTTATGTGGAAAATGATACCGTATACATATTTTTCTTAAAGGTAGACAAGCTATCTGATGCCACGTATTTCGAAGTCATGAATATCTTTGTGTACTTCAGTTCAATTCATTGTGAAATTTTCTGTCAAAATATTATCAAGACATTTTGAATTATTGTATTTAAATGAGTTCAGATAAAGGATAGTACAGTATTTTTTCAATGAAATACCCATAGCATCCCCATGAAAAAAGTTTGCCTTTATTAATAGTGAATTCTATTTAGAAATTTTCTTGCTTGAGCCTACGGACTTTTTATAGCAAATTGTTTTCATTATTTTCAAAGATGGAGTAGTCCCTAATTACTATAAACAGGCAATAAGGGCTTTAATTAAATGTTTTCTACTTTAATTTTTGAAAGGAGTATATTGTTATCATATCCTAAATTTTAGTACGTGCCTTTCAGATTTTTGTGCTTCACCTTAAGTTTAGACCCTTAAGACTATTATTGAAGCTACAAAGTTTTAGGATTTAAGTTCTTCTTACCCTTAAATCTAGGGCAGACAGAGCTAATGTCATGTTATACATGGTTATTTTATCATTTTGCCTTCTATTAGGATTTGAAACCCCATATTAACAGCTCAATTTAGAATCAAGTAGGAGCCAGTAAGAAAAGAAAGTGAGAGAGAGAACTATGTAAGGTTTTCAATTTGATTTCTTTGTATATGGTAGTGAATCATTGCAAATTCAATGATTCAATCATATGTCATTATAAACAGAAGTGTTTTGCATACTTATCCACACATTTCTTTAGAGGATTACTTTTGTACATATGTATGTATATATGCATACATATTCACAATTCAATATTTCTTGATAATATTTTGACAAAAAAAATTTACAATGGATTGAATTGATATACACAAAGGGATGCATTTGTATTTGTAACTTTGAAATATGTGGTTTCATATAGCTTGTTTATCTTCTAGAGAGAGATAGATATAGATATAGATATACATATACATATACATATACATATGGATATAGCTACAGTAAATTTTAGCCCAGACAAAGATAAACAGTGAATAGTGGAACACTATTTTTAAAATTTTTTAAAAGGGAGGAGAAGGAAGCTAGGGCTGCCTCTCAGTCATAGAGTACTTTCCTATCATGTGAAAGACCCTAAATTGCATCCAAACACCACAAAATGTATATCAACTGCCCTTTAAGGACTTTTAATATAAGATTGCATTTTCTTTGTTTGTTTGTTTGTTTGTTTTTTTGTTTTTTTGAGACAGGGTTTCTCTGTGTAGCTTTGCGCCTTTCCTGGAACTCACTTGGTAGCCCAGGCTGGCCTCGAACTCACAGAGATCCGCCTGGCTCTGCCTCCCGAGTGCTGGGATTAAAGGCGTGTGCCACCACCGCCCGGCAAGATTGCATTTTCATTCATCTGTTATTTATTGAACACTTGTGACACAGCTCAGTGTTACCCATTCTTAAACATTCAAATTTAAAAAACTTTAAACAATTGTTTAAAAAATAACCTCTTTAAGGGAAACAGAATTGACAAAAAGGATTCATTGTCACAAAAAAGGGACTATAGCTATTTCACTTAAATACACATTAAAATAAATGACAACATGAGTTATTATTTAGTTTCTTTTTCTAAATGTGTTACTCCTTTTCTCTTATAAGTTAACACTGAGTTGTATTTCTTCTCCCTTTTACTGTAGGAGTGAAAATTACGTTATTTGTTTTGTATGAATCATTTTACATATCAGTACTTCAGTAATTAATCGGTAATTTCCATAGCAATCATAGTTGCTTTCATTTTGAAAGAGAAACAAAAAGATATAACTGTTACATGTAGCCTTTTATGAATTTATTGAAAACAATATTTGGCTCTTAAAAAATATTAGAATCATTTAATTTAACTTATAAAATAACTTTGAACATAATCCTAATAATATACAAACACTTTCAGGTTTTTTTTTTGTATTTTATATTCTGCATGAACAAGTAACATAATAGATAAGAATTACACATCTCTTATGATTTATTCAAGGAAATATAATATGTATTATTATCTCAAGAATTGAAAGGTTTTTATTGCAATTATGTATTTTCTATTTAATTATGGAAGCAGAATAAGAATTACAGTGATTAATTTAATTACACCATACTAATTTTATGTATACCCATCTCTAGTCTTATGTGTAAACTAGAAATAATAAAAATAAAATTCATGGATAGGTTTAGAGTAAAATAATATATGTTAGTACTTCTCATCTACAGTTTTAATTTAGAGAGTTTAAGTTACCTATGTGTAGCTGGAGAACTTTTCTCCAGCTCCCGCCACCAAGTCCTGCCAGTCCCAGAGCCCACTTATAAAATAAACACACAAACTCTTACATTATTTAAACTGCTTGGCCATTAGCGTAGGCCTGCCATTGTCTAGCTCTTACTCTTATATTTAGCCCATTTCTATTAATCTTTACTTTGCCTCATGGCTCATGGCTTACTGGTACCTTACATCTTCCTTGTCCTGGCAGCGGCTTCAGCCCGTCTCTCTCCTCCCTTCCTGTTCCCTCAATTCTCTTCTCTGTTAGTCCCACCTATACTTCCTGTCTGGCTATTGGCCAATCAAAGTTTATTTACATATAGCGATATCCACAGCACCTATGGTCAGTCATGATGAAAATTTTAAACGAAAATTTTCAAAATTAAACTGTTCATACTTTTCAGTTAGTCGTTGTTCTGATTACCATGAAGAACCTCTTGCCATTCTTCTCTACCTCCAGCATGTAGGCCATCACTTTGTCCCATATGTCCACACTACATCCCTGTTGGTCTTTTTGGTAACTGTGTTGATAATCATAATCGGATCCTCTGTTGATATTATAGTGCTTATCCCCATATAACATCCCCCACATTAACTTACTAATTTTCCTAAGATTCAAAGGTAGTGATGCTAGCAACTTCAGCATCTCAAAGTGAAGACAAATGCTTTCTTTAAGTCTAACAAAGTTCTTTGTTGAAGAGGGAAAGAAAAAATCATGTAATGAGCTTATGATGATTTATAGTAAGTGCAAAAGTCTGTGGAATTGTCAAGAAATGAATCTCATGCTAATTTTCCTATCTCACTTTCAACAGCAATTGTGAGAGCCATAATATGTGATGAGTTCTTAGTCAAGATGGAGGAAAGGTATTAATTTACAGAGCTTAAGTAATCTGCAGATTTAGGCTAACATTATGGGTCTTGGAACATGCTCCTTGTGGATAAGGGGATGATTACTAAAGATAAACTAAGTTGACTCTAGTTTAAAAAATAGAGAAAAAAAGAATAATCCTCACTTGACTCCTTCATGCTTTTATCCTACATATAAAAAGTACTGAATTCGAGGGAGAGGTGGACATAATCTGTAGCAACTTTATTGAACCAAAACTTTTTGTCATTTCATAGCATAGGAAATAATTTTTAAAAAGCTTGTAGAGATTGATTTGAGTGATAGAAACACCAGACTGCCATTTTGTTATGCTTACACAAGTTTTATTGTATTTTTTTGAAGTTACATACTAGGCATTAGACAGTAGAAGAAGATGGTTATGAGGCCAAGATGACAGTATTTGGAGAGAATGGATGACAGCAAGAAGCTATCTGTAAGGGTAATTTTTAGTTAAAAACTTATCTAAAAAATAAGAATGTAGATTATTTTAGGATCAAGACACTTTTAAGATGAAAATCATGCAGCTATTTCAAGGTGTGAATTTCTTCAAGATCCAATTATGAAGTGACCACACCAAGGAAGAAGTTCACACTCCTTCAAGTTGATTGTAATAAGGAGAAATACGTAGTAGACAAACTGCTCAGAGCATGGAAGCCTTTGAGGAGAATTTTTGTCTTTGCTGTGAAATATATTTGGATCATTCTAACTTTGGTCTTTTAAATCAATGATGCTCTGAAAAGCTATTTTCTCCATTAACTACACGTTTTGATGAAAGTCTTCTACTTTGCTTGACCTGTTCTATTCTGATGTTTTGTGTCTTTATGTCTTACCACTTGAAATGGATTTAAACCTTGTTAAAAACAGGCTGACCACATATATGTTTTGAAAATATTTGGCATTACTTTATTTTCACAAAGATAATAGTTTTACTTAGCATTTGGAGTTTAACAATCTCTTAAAGAGGCATATTCATATATATGTTTATTTTAATTGTTGAATTCAGCACAGTTTATTTTGGATCTTGGTCAATGAATGAAAAGTTTTTGAGAATTAAATTTACTACATTTAGAAAAAGCAATTAAATATCTGAAACTCTCAGAATGTTAGAAGCTAAAGGCTTTCCCCACTAATCAACACTCTTCAGTTTACCATTGCCTGGCTGCATGTGACAAAATTCTCACTACATGTGGCCTATCTAGATAGGACAGTATTAGTCTCACAAGTTAAAAATAGAATGATGCATCTCAGGGTTGTGAAAATACCATAAACCATATATCCCAAATCCTTTCTCCACCCTCAGCTGCTTTCCAAATACGGCTTTCTCTCCAGTGTCCTTGAGGTGGTTACTCTGCCCGCAGGCACCATGTCTGTGTTTTAAATGGAAGGTAGAGGAAATGGGCCAAGTGAAAACATGTTCTAAGTAGGTCGCTCTGTTTCTAAGGAAGGCAAAAGCTTCTGGCAGCATTCATACAGAAGTCTACCTATTCCAACCTGTTCCAAACTGCCAGAGATCCTAAGAGGGTTGAATATTTTATTAGAGTGTCTTTCTGTATTCATAATTCAAAATGAGAAAATCAGTGACCTACACTTAAAAACTATCTATTCTGAATAATATTTGGGTGTCTTTTACTTAGTAAAGAAATAATGGATGTTAGGATCCAACTTCCTATGTCTGCCAAGATAATTTGAACCAATGGATATTCTTTTTCCTTTTGACTTATTTCATGTTAATTTAGCTAAGTATTCTGATTTAGTCTGTCATCTTAGTTGGCTCTTTACAAAAATGGCATGATGGCGTAATGTAAAGGGGTGACCACTGCTATTAATGTGCAGTGTTAGATAATGGTTACATTATAATATACTTCTACCTTACAGAAGTCACTAACAACAGCATAAGACGGAACTTGAAACACACTATCTATAGTTATATTCTCTCTTCTATTCTCAAGGAGCTTCAAAAACAACCACTTATGTTAACAAAACTCTGTGTTGTCCAGTACAGTAGCTACTAGCCACATGTGCCTATTTGAACTTCAGTTAACTAGAATTTTAAATCACTTCTTCACTGATACTGGCCACATGTCAAATGCTTATTGGCCAGTGGCTACCACATTGGACAACAGAGATACTGAAAATTGTCAATATTGAAGAAAATATCAGTAGTCACTGATTCTCAGTATATTATCCATTTAAATTTGCTTCATATATCAAAGTAAAATTAGGAAAGAGTAGTATCTCTGCCATATTGCACCTGAATATTTTTTAAATTAGAGAAAGAAAAAATAATCACTTTTATAATGGCTTACATAACCTGACAGGATCTGAAATTGTGCATTTGCCTCAGTATATATGCTGTGCACTCACCATATTTTATATATTGAACTAATAAGACCCAAACACATCTGCTAAGTTTAAGGGACTATGTAGGCCAACAAAAAGACCAATAAGAATATAATTAATAAGCCATATTTGTATAAAATAGATTAAGGACCAAGATTTTCTTTTCCCACATTGTTTTTTTTTTTTTTTGTAATACCTTTTCATTCTTTAAGACATGCCTCCTGAGCTCCCACCATATGTCTCAGCACTCACCTGGTCACCCTGGTCTTCCAAGAGCCAAAGATCCTAGACTTTTAATTCCTCCTCACTACCCATACCAACAATAATGATTGCTTCTTAAATTTCTATTGTATGCTACAAAGACATGGAATATAATGATAAAAATTTTACCATGTTTCAATTAACAAGATGGATAAGTCCTACAGATCTAGTATAGAACAGAGCCTACATAGAATATTATATTGCATATTTAACAATTTGCTAAGGGGTAAGTCATTAATTTTTGCTGACATTTCTTTATGAAATTAGTATTTCAGCAATCTTTGCTCTAAGCACTTTGTCAATAATCTGTGAAGTTGTTACCAGGATAACATTTGTGTTTCTTACTATAAGGAACCAACCAGCAACTAAGAAACTTTACTTTTCTCTGGAATGAATTATCTGAGAGAAAAAACTTAATACTACATCTACAAAAATCATCTTTATGAGAATGGATTTTATATTATATAGTAATTTATATTTAAAACATCAAGTATTAAAATTTACATGACAGTTTTAAGGAACAGTATATAATATAGGATAACATTTAAAGTAATCAAAAGGACTCAAAACATTTTAGCATTTTCTTGTAACAATCTAGTATTAGAATTTGTAGTTTTTCATATTCTGCTTAAAATGAGAAGCTTTGTCTCTTCAGTGGTCAATTACTGAGAAGTTCACTATAAGAAGAACCATGAGTTCTAATTCTTATTTTTATCTTATTATTTTTGAGTAACATTTTGTTACTCAAAATACAGAATATTTTAATAAATTCATATGCGTGAGTTTTTATTAATATGGATTGATTTATGGAGTTAATTTATTTAGATAGTAGGTGTGTGTAGCTAATAAAGTATGGGGAATTGTGCTTGTCAGCATATCAGGTATTTCAGTAGACCTACAGTTATAAATCCTTGATGTACTGGTTATTTTTCTCATTGCTGCAACCAAATAGCTTAGAAGAAGCAACTTAAGAGAGCAAGGTTTATTTTGACACATACAGGTCCATCAGGAATCAGAGGGAAAGGAAACTGAGCCAGGCTATAATTCTTAGGCCTGCAGCAATTCACTTTTTACAAGGCCCCACCTTGTAATGGTCCCAGTATAATGCCATGTACTAGCACCCACGTGATTAAACACTTGAATCTGTTAAGACGTTTCACATTCAAACCACAGTACTTCATATTTCTGAAAATAGTACTCGTTGTCCCTTCAAGGGAACCCATCATGAGATGTGAAAGCTTTTATAGCAAATGATCTGATGCCGTTGTTTCTCCTTTCATTATTTCTGAGAGGAAATCTTATGTACCCCAAGATGACCTTGACCTTGTGATGCTCCTACCACATGTACCCTAATCAGAGGCATGCCTGGCTGATTTATTTTCTTTAGCTTCTCTTTGTGAAGTAGCAAACTACTTCCTTATATAAATTATATATAAAACTCAGGTGTTTGAATACTTGCTCCCTAGTTTGTGATGGAATTTGGGAAGGTTATGGAACCTTTAAGAGTTGGAGACTTCCTGACCGAAGTGCATCACTAAGGGTGGGACTGAAGGATTTTCTAGCCTGGCCTTACTTCTTCTTTGTTCTTTGCATCAAAACTGCTGATGCAGTGTGACCATTTGGCTCCATGCACCATTCTTTCCTTCCATAATGAACTCCATCACTCTGAAACTATTAGTCAAAAGAAGCCCTTAACCTTTTCAGCTGCTTTGTTCAGGACATTTTTATCACAGCAAAAAGAAGAAAAACTGCAACATAAATTGGTACTGAGAAGTGAGGCTTTGAGGTGATAAACTTGACCATGTAATTGCATAAGGAATACAGAAGTGTAGCGGTAATACCCAGGCTACCACCATCCTTTCACCATGTTAGAAGGAGGGGCTAAGGATTAAAGAACAGAGACAAGACAGTGGGTCATTCATCTCAGCAGAATGTCTCAGCAGAATGACTAATGCCATTTATTGAAAGAGGGAGGAAACCTTAAATACAGGTTTACAGCACAATGGGAGAACCCCGGAGGGCAGAGGTTTGCTACAGATGTTCTACATTCTTGCATCTAAGCTGTTTACACCAAATGCAGGATACACAAAGAACCTCCGGTAAGCATCTGAGGAAGGAAACCTTCAGGGAATTCACATATGGAGGACATCTGGTCAAAGTCAGCAAGCAGGGCAACAGCTACCCCAAAATGCACCCTCCCCTCCACCCCCAGGCCCAACCCAGAATAATTATCAAGTGCTGTAAGCAGATGTTAATAGGCCATCATTCAGAAAAAAATTTAGAAGACCAGGAAGCTAAGAAAAGTACATAGTGGAAGCCTAACTTACGAGTTATCAAAGGGGAACAAGGACTCTGTCAGGAACTTGATTAGATTCTGGAAAAGAATCTGGCTTCTGCCGGGCGGTGTTGGCGCACGCCTTTAATCCCAGCACTCGGGAGGCAGAGCCAGGCGGATCTCTGTGAGTTCGAGGCCAGCCTGGGCTACCAAATGAGTTTCAGGAAAGGCGCAAAGCTACACAGAGAAACCTTGTCTCGAAAAACCAAAAAAAAAAAAAAAAAAAGAATCTGGCTTCATTCTGCTTCTGTCCTGAGAACTTCAATGGGGTTGAATTAAATACTAATAGACTAGATTTTTGACATAGGAAGTTTCAAAGCAGCATAACTGAGTCAGGGGAATAGTTACTATTGAATATGTTTATTATGGTCTATAATGAAAAAGAGCAGCAACTGGGTAGAAAGCAATAAAAAATAACAATTGGCATAAGAAAAGAGTACTGGGTAACTTAAAATTATAGCTAAGAATTGTACTGAATAAGAGGCTGTAATTGTTAAATAGATTAGCACTGTTAACTAGAAGCCTCCTATTCTATACTGAAACAATGAGAAAGATGTCATGTGAGCAAGACTCCATCCACTAAAGGCTCCAACTTATGAAAGGAAAGAACCTGTTGGGTTTCTTGATTCTGGAAATCAACTACTTAGGAAAGTTTTCATCAACTTCAGCATATAGAAGCTGTTGCAACTGTGATCCCAGAGGACCAGGCTCTATGGTGAGCTAGCAGCAGAACTCAACAGTATCATCTACCTGATATTGATTTTGGAAACAGGAAAGATACAAGATCAAAAGTGTCATGGGTTCTTCCTCCATGACTTCTGAGAGGCACAAAGGCCAGGTAACCAAGGTCAGAATCCTTGAGAGTAGACTGTGAGAGGTCTCTGTGTAAAACTAAAGCCTGGGTTGTGGTGGAAACTCAACCTGGAGATGCCGGAGCTGCGAGACTTCTGCCAAGAATGAGCACACACGGAAAGTCAAACTAGCCCAAAAGAGAGGTGTCTGTTCTAGACAGCAAAGTTGGAGAGGCAGAGAGCTACCTAAGCCCTTTGAATCTGAACCTCAAATACCAGGTGTAGAGTTTCAGGTTTTGGTATTTGCCTTGTTGAGTTTCAGCCATACTTTCACCCAATCTTCCTTCACCGTGTCCCAATTTCTCCCTTTCAGAGTGGAAATATATAGTGTGTGCCATTGTATGTTGGAAATATGTAATTTAGACTTCAGTCTTACAGGGAGTGACAATTAAGTGATTGCCTTGAGTACCAGAAGAGGCTTTGATGTTTCTACAGTGTTGAAACTGTAAAAATGCTATGGGGGACTTCTCAAGTTGAACTAAATGTACCCCACATCATGAGATAGCCATTAGCCTATGGGAATTGGAAGCCAAACATTATGGCTTGAATGTGAAATAGTTCCCCATATGCTTGTGTGTTTCAACACTGGGTCTTCCACAGCAGGCACTGTTTGGAAAGGTTAGGGAACCTTTGAGAGGTGGAAATTTGCTGAAGGAAGAACATCACTGGGAGTGAGTTTGTGGTTCTATAACCTTGCCCCACTTCTTGTTCACTCTCTGCATCTGGATTGAGGATCTAGTATAACTAACTGCATGCTCCGTGCCTTCCCACTATGAGGATCCCTCTGGAAGTATAAACCCAAACAAACACGTTCTCCTTTAAGTTGCTTTGGCAAGAGTATTTTGCCACATCAATAGAAGAGGAACTAAGCCACAAGCCAACAAGAAGTCCCACCTATGTCCATAGCTGCTATAGATAGAGATTCTGGAGGATTATCAACGTATGTATAGTCAGTACTTACTGATGGTTGTTTAAGAAAGGATTTCAAGAAGAGTCAGAATCTGAACCCAGCATTATCCATTTGTATTTAGAATAACAATCTTAAAGTATAGGAGTCCCTTTGTTTTTGTGCTCTTTTCTTATTTCTTAATAGGGTTCTATAAATAATTGTGAAATTTACAAGCTAGAAAGGAAAATAGGAACAGAACACCATCTATTTTGTCATTTTAAAAGAAATAGAAATGAACATAAATATTCATTTTCTTTCACTATGCATCAAGAGAAGTATAATGGATTTAATAAACATATAAAAATGATTTTCATCAGTGACAAACAGGAAGCATTTTGGCATTACCTTATTTTATTATTTTATCCCACACAAACTTATTTGGTTCTTTGTCAAGTTTTAAATGACATCTGCAAATAGGAGTTTTTATTCATAACAAGTGCTGAGCACTGCAATAAAGAGCAATATTACTAGTCCTGGGGAGATGGCTTCATGATTAACAGCACTGGCTTTTCTTCCACAAGATCCAAGTTCAGTTCCCAGGATCCTTGCTTTTTGGATCACAATTTCTGGAAACACCATCTCCAAGAAAGAAAGATAGCACCTTCGTCTTGCCTACTTAGACACTTGGATGCATGTGGCATACAAACACTCACATAAAAATGGCAATCACTTTAAAACCAGTATTACTTTAATTTGAACGTATGTCTCTCTTCATTGGTAATGCCATGGTAACATTTTTCCTGCCTTTGTTCACATTTATGGAAACAACATGAACTTTATCTGAAGTCAGCATTGTAAAGCCTTGTATATTATTGTCAAGGTATACATCAAATTCTTGATAATATATAAAATATAATATAAAATTTCAGGTTATAAGAGGGTTTTCTGGTCTTTGGTAAATAGTAAATGTCAAATCTGGTGTTGAATATCTTTTATTATATACTTTAAAAATTCCCTGTGATGATTGTGCTAACCTTTGGAAGAAAACCTTTTTTTTTTGACATTTTAATTTTGGTCTAATATAATTATCACATTTTGTATTTTATTTCAAAGTAATCATAGTCATACTTTAAAACAAATATTAATTTTAGATGACTAAATAAGTTGTACGTCACTTCCTCTGGGTAATCATGATATTGTCCTTGGTTAAAAGAAAATGACAGACACTTGCAAGTCCAATTAGTAGGTGTCAAGGTAGGATGTGAAGGCTGGTAAAGAAAACATGCTGGAAAGGTAACGAGATCAGGGTGACAGGTGGTGGGGAAGATGGGAGGAAGGAGGATCCAATAGAAGCACTTTGTTTGAAAATGTGCTGGTCTAATACTTCATATGCTAATTTAAGAATTAAAAATTATACAAATGAAAATTTCATGTCTGAGAGAGAATCATGGACATGATAATATAGTACTTTAAAGTCCTTTGCTATTTGGTGCTACAAACTGAAAGAGAAAAATCCATGTAGGTTTAACCGAATTTCAGGTACCTCCGAGAATGCATATGCTCTCAGTTGACTGGGATTTTTAGTTGGTTTAGAATGTAGTAAGGGAACTACTCTCTGCTAAGACATTTCAAAGAAGAATCTATTACGTGTCTAAACAAAAGACAACATGACACTCAGTGGCCACAGACAGATATCTTTGACTCTGGGTGATACACAGAAATCTTTCCCAACTTTCACTCTTCCAAAACTTAAGTCCCAAGTTCTCTTTCTTTAACGATAATGATACAGGTAAGGTTGCTTGGAAGTAGTTAATAAAATAGGGGCTAGTGTGCAGAGATATATTTATTTGGGACTCTTTGTTGTGTCAATATGATAGAGGGAGAAGTTAGACTGTCATGAAGCTTCATTAAAGAACTTCAGAAGTAACTGTGGGCCTTGCAAATTTTTATATATCAATAATAAATGCCCAGGAGGGAACTGGGCTTTGATTAGGTTCACATCAAGTCACACACAGGATATGAGTTACTCAGAAAACAAAACACGAATTTGAACAAGATAACTTTTTATCCATGGCAGTTCCCAAGAAAAGAACTGAATGATTAACTTCATCAGCAGAGTGCTGGTAGATTAGCAGGGGAGGCTTGTAGAACAAGATTAGGTCCTGAGCACTGTTCTAATGAATGGCACCACTGACTTTATATAAGTGGTACTGAAGTGCTCCTTTCCTTTCCCATCATGATTAGATATGTAGGATGGGCTACAGAAAGGAATGAATTCTTGTTAGATTCTTTTCTGGCATCAAGATATTGAGTTTATGTAACTCAATATCTTGATGTCTATGTAACTATTGGCAATAAATTCTATTATACAATTTATAAATGAATGATTTTAGGGTAATTGGTTGACATAGTCTAAATAGACTAAGATGAGTTGACACTTGAAGGCTTTCTACCATCAGGACTCTTTTTTTTTTTTTTTTTTTTTGGTTTTTTGAGACAGGGTTTCTCTGTGTAGCTTTGTGCCTTTCCTGGGACTCACTCGGTAGCCCAGGCTGGCCTCGAACTCACAGAGATCCGCCTGGCTCTGCCTCCCGAGTGCTGGGATTAAAGGCGTGCGCCACCACCGGCCGGCTCCATCAGGACTCTTTAGAGATGGGAAAATATCTATTATTAGGACTCTTAAAATATGGAAGAGGGGGATTTGTTATTGGTATGTAAAATGAATACAAAATTTCTTAATAAAAAAGGATGGAGAAATCTGTCATTTCTGAAAGGGAAATGGGATAATACATCACAGATTTTTACTGTACATAGACTCATTATTTCTATTGGCGACTAGATGAAAAAAATTAAAGATTCAGTTTAGTAGTTTGAAAAATTAAATTATGTATTATAAACTAAATTTTTTTTGCAATATTTTTAATTACACAAACACACACACATTTTGTAGAAATACATACCATGTGTGTATTTATAAATATTATACCGATTATGTTTTGTTCTATGATTTTACTTTAAGGAATGTTTGACAAGAAAAGAATCCAAATATTAGAAATTTAGATTTCTTTTTCCATTAAAATGTTAAATAGAAAAATAATGGCTATAGAAAAGAGGTGTTTTTTCTTTAAAAGAAAAGTATATGTTTCAGTACAGAATTGTATCCCAACTGTGATTACTTAAATATACAATGTTTGCCTTTGGCCAAATTGCTTTCAATGACTTCTTTTATGCCAAATATATTAGACTAATATTTACAGTTATTTATTTGTTCTTCTCTCATATTACATCCTGACCATAGTTTACCCTTCCTCCTCTCTTCCCAGACCCTCCCTTACCTCTGCTTGAAACCCCTTCATCCACTCCTCCTCTTTTAGAAAAGGGCAGGCCTCCCAGGGGTATTAACCAAACAATGCATATCAAGTTGTAGTAAGACCAGGCACCTCCCCTCATATGAAGGCTGGTATACACTTCATCTCCTAGAGTCATGTGTTTTTGTATGGTTTTTATTGCTGTAGCTCTGTAGTAGAGCCTGAAATCAGGAATGGTGATACCTCTGGAAGATCTTTTATTGTACAGGATTATTTTAGCTATCCTGGTTCTTTGTTGTTGCTGCTGTTTGTTCGTTTGTTTGTTTTGTCCACATGACGTTGAGTATTGTCCTTTCAAGGTCTGTAAAGAATTATGCTGGAATTTTGATGGGGATTGTGTAAAATCTGTAGATAGCTTTTGGTAAGATGGATATTTTTACTGTGTTAAGCCTACCAGTCCATGAGCATGGGAGATATTTCTGTCTTCTGATATCTTCTTCAATTTCTTTCTTCAAAGACTTGCAGTTCTTGTCATACAAGTGTTTCACTGGCTTGGATAGAGTTACCCAAGATATTTTATATTGTTTGTGGCTATAGCAAATGGTGCTGTTTCCCTGATTTCTTTATCAGCCCGTTTGTAGAATTTTTGGGATTGCTTATATATACTATTATATCATCTGCAATAATGATGCTTTGACTTCTTCCTTTCCAATCTGTATCCCCTTGATCTCCTTTTAGGTTGTCTTATTGCTCTAGCTAGAACTTCAGGCACTATATTGAATATATATGGGGAGAGTTTCTCCCCATTTAATTTGATATTGGCTATTGGCTTGCTGTAAATTGCCTTTATTATGATTAGGTATGCCCCTAGTATCCCTGATCTTGCCAAGACTATTATCATGAAAGGCTGTTAGATTTTGTCAAAGATTTTTTTTCAGCATCTAATGAGATGATCATGTGATTTTTTTTTCTTTCAATTTGTTTATATGGTGGATTACATTGACAGATTTTCATATGTTGAACTATCCCTGCATCTTTGAGATGAAGCCTACTTGATCATGGTGGATGATATTTTTGATGTGTTCTTGGATTCAGTTTGCGAACATTTTATTGAGAGGTTTTGCATCTATGTTCATGGAGAAAATGGCCTGTAATTCTGTTTGTTGAGTCTTGTGTGATTTGGGTACCACAGTGACTGTGGCCACATAAAAGAAATTTGGTAATATTCCTTTTGTTTCTATTTTGTAAAATATTTGAAGAGTGTTGCCTTTAGTTCTTCTTTGAAAGTATGGTAGAATTCTGCACTGAAACCATCTGGCCCTGGGCTTTTTTGGTTGGGAGAATTTAATGACTTTCTATTTCACTGGGGATTATAGGTCTGTTTAAAAAATTTGTCCAATCTGGATTTAACTTTGGTAAAAGGTACCTATTGATAAAATTATCTTCTTTTTTTTTCATTTTCCAATTTAGTAGAGTACAGGTTTTTAAAGTGTGTCATTATGATACTCTGGCTTTCCTTGGTGTCTGTTGTTATGTCCTCCTTTTTGTGTCTGATTTTCTTACCTTTTATACTCTCTCTCTTCCTTTTAGTTAGTTTGGATAAGGGTTTGTCTATCTTGTTGATTTTCTCAAAGAACCAACTCTTCGTTTTGTTGATTCTTTGAATTGTTCTCCTTATTTATTTCAGCCCTGAGTTTGATTATTTGCTGGCACATACTCCTCTTAGGCGTGTTTGCTTCTTTTTCTTCTTTTCAGGTGTGCTGTTAAGTTACTAGTATGAGAATTCTCTAATTTCTTTTTGGAGGCACTTAGTGCTATGAAATGTGCTCTTCTCTCCACTTTCATTGTGTCCTATATGATGAGTATGTTGTGTCTTCATTTTCATTAAATTCCAGTAAATCTTTAATCTCTCTATCTCTGCCTTGACCCAGTAGTCATTCAGTAAAGAGTTGTTTAGTTTCCATAAGTTTTTAGGCTTCCTGTTGTTATTTGTTGTTGAAACCCAGCTTTAATCTATGGTGGTTTGAAAGACTACCAGGGGTTATTACAATTTTCTTGTATCTGTTGGTGCTTTCCTTTTTACAGAGTGTGTGGTTGATTTTAGAGAAAGCTTTGTGAAATGCTAAGAAGAAGGTATATTCTTTTGTGTTTGAGTGAAATGTTCTATAGATATCTGATAGGTCTATTTGGTTCATTAAAACTGTTAATTCAAGTATTTCTCTGGTTAATTTGTGTCTGAATGACCTGTCCATTGGTGATAGTGGGGTATTGACGTCTCCTACTATCAATGTATGGGGTTCAGTGTATGATTTAAGTTTTAGTAATTTTTTTTACAAATGTGGATGCCCTTGCATTTGGGGCATTGATGTTCAAAATTCAGATGTCATCTTGGTGGATTTTTTTTCTTTGATGAATAAGAAGTGTCCTTCCCCATCTAGTTTGATTAATTTTGGTTGGAAATATATTTTGTTAGATATTAGAATGGCTACACAAGCTTTCTTCTTGGGACCATTTGCTTCAAAAACCTTTTTCCAACCCTTTCCTGTGAGGTAATACCTATCTTTGATTTTGAGGTGTGTTTCTTGTATACAGCAGAAGGATAGATCCTGTTTTCATGTCCATTCTGTTAGTATGTGTCCTTTTATTTGGGAATTGAATACATTGATATTGAGAAATATTAATGACCAATGAGTGGTAATTCCTGTTATGTTGTTGTTGCTGGTAGTGGTGGTGGTAGTATGTGTGTATGATTCCCTTCTTTTGGTTTGGCTGGTGTGAGATTATTTATTTCCTGTGTTTTCATCAGTGTAGTTAGTCTCCTGGGGATGAAGTTTTCCTTCTAGTACCTTCTTTAGGGCTGTATTTGTGAATAAATATTGTTTAAATTTGACTTTATAATGGAATATCTTGTATTCTCCATCTATGCTGATTGAAAGTTTTGTTGTGGATAGTTGTCTGGGCTGTCATCTGTGGTCTCTTAGAGTCTGCTGCACATCTCTTTAGGCTCTTCTGACTTTTAGAGTCTCTATTGAGAAGTTGGGTCTAATTCTAACAGGTCTGCATTTATATGTTACTTGACCTTTTTCCTTGCAGCTTTTCATATTCTTTCTTTGTTCTGTATGTTTAGTGTTTTGATTATTATGTGTTGAGGGGACTTTCTTTTCTGGTCCAATCTATTTGGTGTTCTGTAAGTTTCTTGTACCATTAGAGGCAGGTCCTTCTTTAGGTTAGCAAAATTTTCTTCTATGACTTTGTTGAAAAAATATTTTCTGGCCTTTGAGCTGAGATTCTTCTCCTTTGATTCCTATTATTCTCATAGTGTCCCAGATTTCCTGGAGGGTTTGTGTCAGGATTTTTTTTTTTAGATTTAATATCTTCTTTGACCAATGCATCAGTTTCTTAAATTGTATCTCCGGTGCCTGAGATTCTCCCTTCCATCACCTGTTCTGTTTGTGATGCGTGTGTCTGTAGTTCCTATTCACTTACCTAGATTTTCCATTTCCAGAGTTCCCTGTGTATATTTTCTTTATTGCTTCTATTTCCATTTTCAGGTCTTGTTTTATTCATTTTCTTCACCTGTGTTTTTCTTTTTATTTGCTTTCTTAAAGGATGTATTTATTTCCTCCCATTGTTTGTTTGTATTTCCTTGGATTTCTTTTATGGATTTATTCAATTCTACTTAAGACATTCTGTCATCTTTGTAAAGCTGGTTTTAAGGTCATTTTCTTGTGCTTCACCTGTGTTGGAATGTTCAAGATCTACTGTGGTAGGTTAGCTGGGCTCTGGTGGTGACATATTGCCCTGGTTGCTGTTAATTATATTCTTATGCTGGCCTCTAAGCATCTGGGTTTAGGTTAATGATAGGTTTAGATGAAGATGTCTAAGTTTGTCTTTGTTGGATGGGTGTTTTTTCCCTTGGTTTCTGTTTCCTTTCTGGTCTTCTGGCCTGAGTAGCCTGTTGTTCTGGTGACTGGCATGTCCTCAGGTCTGGTGGAGTGCCTGCAATGGAGTTTTGGCACCCTGTGTGACCTCTGGGGTTTGGGGTGCTGGCATTGCCTTTGGGATTCTGAAGTTCTAGGAACTGGTGTAGTCTCTGGGGTTCTGGATAATGGTGTGGTCTCTAATGTTCTGGATGCTGGCATGAACTATGGGGTTCCAGGTACTTGTGTGTCCTCTGGGGTTCTGGATACCAGCACGGCCTCTGCTAGTGCAGGAGGCTTCTGCCAGGGTTATGGGTCAGGATAAGGAGATAATTGGAGGAGTTGAAGTTGGGGAAAGTTGGGCAGGCTATAAATAGTCTCCTTTAAAATTCTTGATGCTTATAGTTACCGTTTGTTAAGTCTTCATATGGTCCAGGCAATGGATTGTTAAGATTATTATAGTCTGACTGACATTAACTGTGATTTTTAAAGGAGAGACCTGGAAAAAATTAAACTGACTTGTCCAAAAGCAATCTATACAATATATTCACACATGGTCAAATTATAGACATAGTATAAATAGATACAATGAAAAACTTAAGATACAATTTACTACTTTGAGAATGACTTTTAGAGCAAATCTGCAGAATAAAAAGAAACTAGATTAAAACATGTTTGATTTGCAAAGATAATACAGATTGTGTGTCCCCTGTCCAAAATGCTTATTAAGTCTTCCCCATATTTTGAAGGTATTCATAATTTGGGAATTTGTATAGACTTTACTCGTTGAGCATCCCTACCAGAAAGTCTGAAGTCAGAAACATTTTAGCATGATTTCAGAACTCAAAAATGTTCATATTTTTTATTGCCTCTCTGGGTATCTATTTTTACTGATATCCAGATGAATGATAGAAGGAAACATGAATTGTGAGTAGAGAGGCAACTAAGAATTCATAGATGAGTTAAGATAAAAATGTCAGAGAGAGGGCTAGGGATATAGATCAGTGGCATAGCACATTCTAAACATGCAGAAAGTTCTAACATTCAACTTCCAGTGCCAATGACTCTCATCCCCTTGAAGGCGGTATATTTTGGCAGCCAAATCAGCCCTCTTGATAGTGATTGAAAGTGGTCTCCCCATAGTCCTGTGTCAAAATTCCTGATTTTTACTTTCTCATACAGTTATTTCTTGCATTATGTAAGGATGTTTTATATAGACTCCCCTCTCTCCATATGTATGTATGTAAGTACATACATATATAAATATATGTGTGTGTGTGTTTAAAATCAAGCATACTTGTCCATGCATCCCATCATCAGATAATTATATAAATACCACTTTTTATTTTTATTTATTATTATTGTTATTTTTATTATTAAGAAATTTTCTATTCATTTTGCATACCAACTTTTGATGTATTAACTCTGGCTATTACTTGGAAAATTAATTGTATGAATAGCATCCCCAAGATAAATGGTAAAGTAAGATTTGTTTATATAATAGAAATGCCACAAAAATTGGAGCAAAATCTTTAATGATCTGGTAATTAAACTATGTTGGACAAATGTAGCCATGAGAAATTTAATGGTAGATTGCTAGAATAAGATTAAATGTATTGTTGAATAAAAAGAGATAATGATTATAGGAGACAGCTGCTTTTATGTTGGCATAATTTGCTATATTTTAATTCAAAACTGAGCCCAATGTAATGGATTATAAATTAATATTGTTATGCATGTGGATTGTTAGATTATTTTGGCCAGTGAAAATTATAGCAATACCTTAATATGTTAGGTTATAGTTACTCCATTATAACTTTACTATGAGACATTACCATCACATTAGATACTACAGACAATATTAACTGAATCTTATAGAAGGTATCAGATAGCCAGATTCTCTAAATGAATATGTAATGACAGAATGGATTAGACATTATGTCTTGTGCATCATTTCAAAAAGTATAAGCTTTATAGCTTCCTAGACTTTATGTCCAGTCCTTAAAAGGATAAGTAATAGCTCTCAAGTATTTTAACCAAAACATGTACCTTAAATAACACTAATTACATAAATGAAAACTCCTTTCTAACATTCACTGTGCTCATTAGTGAATCCTCCAGTGTTGACTGTGATAAAAGTAGCTAAGATGCTTGGAGGTCTGTCTCAGGAGTCTGGCCTTTCTGATTAAATTCTGACCCAGCCCGATATGAATTCCTGATTTTAGTAAGTGGCTGCTAATGCCATAGCATATTATATAATACCTGTGTTGAATTAGGTTAATGTAAATTAGAGCCATCATAACATACAGCAATATAACTGATACATACTTTAAATATTGCACTTCTCTCATCTTTCTTTATGTGCTAACTATGATATTTTTTGCTTATTATGTTTTATTTTGTCATGTTTATTGCTTAGTCCTTAGAAGCGTGTTCTTTTCTAATGAGAAACAGAAAGGGGGTAGGGAGGAGATGGGAGGAGTAGAGAGAGGGGAACTACAATCAGGATATATGTATGATGAAAGAGTCTTTTCAATAAAGAGAAAAAAATTATATTCTTTGGTGTTCCAAGCAAAAAAACAAATACAAAGGTCCTAAATCAGAAATTCTTTGGTATATATTGCAAAGAGGTAACCATTTGGTGTCAATTCAATTATGAATGAGATGTTATTATATGAGAGCATCTCCCTGGGTTGTATTGGAGTAATGGAGCATGGGATTTACAGATTCTGCAATAACTGAGAATTTGAAAAGATATGTAGCTTTTCCTACAACTTTGTTTAATGAAACCTGTAGTTTATGTTATGAAAAGAGCTTATTGTTTTCTTTTCATAAAAGTAGTACAGTTGTTATCTGTGTTTTTAATAGTTTGCAATTTGGGAGTGATACATTTTTCTTTTATGGTATGTTCTGAAGTTCTAGAGCTTTCATGTGTGCTGTTAAGTCACTAGTGTGAGATTTCTCCAACTTCTTTCTTTATGTGGGCATTTAGTGCTATGAATTTCCCTCTTAGCACTGCTTTCATAGTGTTCCATAAGTTTGGGTATGTGGTGTCTTCATTTTTGTTGATCTCTAGGAAGTCTTTAATTTCTTTCTTTATTTCTTCCTTAACTCATTGGTGATTCAGTTGAGCATTATTCAGTTTCCATGAGATTGTAGGTTTTCTGTAGTTTTTGTTGTTGTTGAAATCTAACTTTAAACCATGGCAGTCTGATAGAACACAGGAGGTTATTCCAATTGTTTTGTGTCTGTTGAGATTTGCTTTGTGGCCTCGTATGTGGTTGATTTTAGAGATGGTTCCATGGGGTGCTGAGAAGAAGGTATATTCTTTTTCGTTAGGATAGAATGTTCTGTAGATATCGATTAAGTCCATTTGAGTCATGATATCAGTTAAGTCCTTTATTTCTGTGTTAAGTTTCGATTTGGGAGATATGTCCAGTGGTGAAAGTGGGGTGTTGAAGTCTCCCACTATTAATGTGTGGGGTTTTATATGTGGTTTAAGCTTTAGTAATGTTTCTTTTATATATGTGGGTGCCCTTGTGTTTGGGGCATAAATGTTTAGAATTGAAACTTCATCTTGGTGGATCTTTCCTGTGATGAGTATGTAATACCCTTCTTGATCTCTTTTGATTGATTTTAGTTTGAAGTCTATTTTGCTGGATATCAGGATGGCTACACCCGCTTGTTTCTTAAGACCATTTGATTGGAAAGTCTTTTCCCAGCCTTTTATTCTTAGGTAGTGTCTATCTTTGAATTTGAGGTGTGTTTCTTGTATGCAGCAGAAAGATGGGTTCTGCTTTTGTATCCATTCTGTAAGCCTATGTCTTCTTAGAGGTGAATTAAGTCCATTGATATTAAGGGATATTAATGACCAGTGATTGTTCATTCCTGTTATTTTTGGTGGTAGTGTGTGTGTATTTCTCTTCTTTGGGGTTTACTGCTGTGGCTTTATCTATTGCCTGTGTTTTTGAGTGTGTATCTGACTCCTTAGGTTGGAATTTTCCTTCTAGTGCTTTCTGTAGGGTTGGGTTTGTGGATAAGTATTGTCTAAGTCTCGCTTTGTCTTGGAATGTTTTGTTCACTCCGTTTATGATGACTGAAAGTTTTGCTGGGTATATTAGTCTAGGCTGGCATCCATGGTCTCTTAGTGTCTGCATTACATCTGTCTAGGTCCTTCTGGCTTTCAAAGTCACCATTGAGAAATCGGGTGTTATTCTGATGGGTTTGCCTTTATATGTCACTTGGCCTCTTTTCTTAGCTGCTCTTAATATTCTTTCTTTATTCTGTACGTTTAGTTGTTTAGTTATTTTGTGGCAAGGGGACTTTTTTGGGGGGGTCTAGTCTGTTTGGTGTTTGGTGTTCTATAGGCTTCTTGTATCTTCATAGGCATTTCCTTCTTTAAGTTGAGAAAGTTTTCTTCTATGATCTTGTTGAATATATTTTCTGTGCCTTTGAGTTGGTATTCTTCTCCTTCTTCTATCCCTATTATTCGTAGGTTTGGTCTTTTCATGGTGTCCCAAATTTCTTGGACATTTTGGGTCATGACTTTGTTGGCTTTAGTGTTTTCTTTGACTGATGAATCTATTTCTTCTACTGTATCTTCAACTCCAGAGATCCTCTCTTCCATCTCTTGCATTCTGTTGGTTATACTTGCATCTGAAGTTCCCGATCGTTTACTCAGATTTTCTATTTCCAGCATTCCCTCTGTTTGTGTCTTCTTCATTTTTTGTATTTCCCTTTTCAGGTCTTGGACTGTTTCCTTCATCTGTTTCATTGCTTTTTCATGACTTTCTTTCAGGGCTTTATTGTTTTCTTCCAGGGCTTTATTGTTTTCTTCTACTTTATTTGTCCTTTCCTCTAGTTTTTTACAGTGTTCTTCCCATTTTTTGTTTTTCTTTCCCTCTATATAAACCTCTACCTTCTTCATGATGTTATTCATAAGGCTATTTTCTTCTGTTTCTTCCAATTTTTGATGTTCAGGTCTAGATGTTGGAGGAGGGCTAGGTTCTGGTGATGCTATATTGCTCTTCATTTTGTTGTATGTACTTCTGCCTTGACGTCTGCCCATCTCCTTGTGGTTCATTCTTGGTCTTATCAGTGCACTTGGTCCAGACAGAGCTGACAGATTCAGGAAGTCTCTCTCTCTCTTGCCCAGATGGGAGCTCTCTTGTCCAGATGGGAAGTCGGGGGCAGGATGGAAGCTCTTGTCCAGACTGGAAGACTGAGGCAGGATGGGAGCTCTTGTCCAGACGGGAAGTCCGAGGCAGAATGAGAGGTCTTGTCCAGACAGGAAGTCCGGGGCAGGATGGGCGCTGGGGGCCGGTCTCTAAGTCTCAGGAAGCGGCTGGGGTCTTGGGCAGATGGGCGTGGAGACAGGGCGTGGAGATTGCAGGGTCTGCCAGGGGTCTTGGAGAAGGAGAGCCTTCCCGGTATGGCTAGAAGGGAACCTGCCCGGTGGCCAGAACCTGGGGCCAAGTTGGGCAGGTTTTTCCCAGAGTGGCTGGTGCCTAGGGATGGGGTCTAGGCTGAGCCCAGGCACTGACCTCTTGTCCAGAAGGGAAGTCCGGGGCCTCATTTCTTATAGTTCATTAGTCCCCAACTTCAGGATTGAGGATCAGCATCTCCACCTTTGTCATCCTCCTCCTCCTAGCACATTATATCAGAGCCTATTGATTTATTCACACCCTGGAGATGAATTTGCTACCCTCTATGTTCCTGTTGTTTTCTGTATGGATGTGAAAAGATTTAATTGAATATTATGGAAAGGACACAGAGGCTTACTCTCAATTTTCATTTGTGTTTCTTCCTGTCTCCCCCTGTTCTTTCCTTGATGAGAAAATAGATTTCCCCATGGTGACAATAAAAAAGTAAAATAAAATTATTTCCATTTTTTGATAGTAGTTATTGACCAGCAAAGAAATATAAAAGTAGAAGAGGTTTGAAGATGAAAATGGAATGAAGATCATTAGCAAGAGGGATTGAAGTGCGTTAACAGATGTAAAGCTAGAAAGTCAAATGAGCAAGGCCCAAGAAAGAGTAATGTTGTTAATCTGCATGCCAGAAGAGAGTGTCCCTTTGTGAAGTCTGTCACTCCTCAAATATAATGCCTTTATTCCGAAATTTTTCTAGGCTTTACCACCAAAGCACTGTCAGGCACAAAATGGCAAGAACCCTGATTTCCTCAAAAGTGACAATTCATTCATTCTTTTAATATAGTATCATTATTAGGGGATGGGAGATGCTGGGGATCAAATCTAAGGCTGCATACAGGCTATCCAAGTACTCTTATCCCTGATTTACATACTGGGTCTTGAATATAGAACGTTGATTACCTTTAGTTTGCATCTTAATTTAAATAAAATTTGGGAAACAGGGTGGAGAACATCTTCCATTTTTGGAGACTTTTCATTAAACAAGATTTGCCACTGAGAGCAGGGTTTTTACTGCTTTTTGCCTTATGCACTTTCTTAGCTGTGACATTTCACATCCCCTGCTACTAAGTCTCATAGTGTGTTTAACAAGCCTGTGCACATGGGATTGGCAGTCTACTGCGGAATAATTGTAGAAACATTGCAATGCATTGAAAGATGGGCCCTTCCACAAATATGACAATTCTTCTAAATCCCTGGGACATGGGCATGTGTTACATAGTCAAAGGGCAGATGTGATTAATATACAGATCTTAAGATTGGGAGCTTTGTTGTATGACATGATTCCTAAGGAGTGAGCAGATATCTATCTACTCACCCCAGATCGGGAACTGACAGCCAACCAAAGAAAGGTAGCATGAAAGTTCAACTTGGTGAACCATTGAGTTTTATTGAGATTACTTATAGGAATGTGGGTAAGGGGTTACTTACAGAAGCAGAAATGGTTCAAAGAGAGCTATACCACTAAAAGTCCACCCCAACACAGAAAGCAGTTCTTAAAGGTTTGTTAAGTTGTTTGATTTTTCTTAAAGTTTAAAAATGGAGTATAGAGAAACTGTCATCAATTTCATTTTAACCATAGGCATATATCCTTGTATTCTGATAAATTGGAATATACATGTAGACTAACCACAATAAAGCAGGTAGAAGAGAGGAATAGTCCAATTGGAAATGAAGTTAGAAAGCAATAACAATAAGCAAAACAAATGTATGATTTTTCTTCATTTACCCCCTTAATTTGTTTAACTCACTGGATTCTGTTTGTTGAAAAAGAAGCACTGGTGTATTGGCTGACCTGCAAACCCAGTCTGAGACAAGAAATTGAGAAATAAGTTTGAGAACAGAAAGCAAGGCAGCCTGTGGAAAGGCCTTAGGGCAGGTGAGTAGGGCTAACATGAAGAGTCAGAAAGACCTGCATGCCAGTACTGTTGCTGTTCCTAACGCGCTGGCTGTCATTGGAAGGTTGTTTATCTTATTGGAGTATGTTGTACAACGAGGGTAAAAATACATAGGGATACAGTGCTCAGACAGGACAGTCTGTTGTCAGGCTAAAGTAATGATAAAACAGCCAGCTAAAATTCTGCCATATTGCTATGTGGAGCTGCTTAGGAAGTTGTCAATATAACATGTGGGAGAGAGCAGTAGAAAAGGAGGGCAAGGGTAGTTTCATTTCAGCTCCATCACCTTTTATTTTTATGACCTTTTGTAAGTTGTATCATTTCTTTGTGCCTCATTTTCCTCATCTTCTAAGAGGAACATAAAAGTTTCTCCCTCCAATGGTAGCTTCAAGTGAATGTATATAAAGTTATGGGAACAATATCTGATTTATAGAAACAGCATGGTAACCAGTTATTTTTATACTTATTGGAGCTGATACGCTATGGGAGTTGAACTGCAGAGCAGTGAAGAGTCTCTAAAATTTCTTGGAGAAAATGAAAGGACAAATTTTAGTTGATATTTCTAGAGAATATTCTATTCAATTGTGCTGGATTTAGAGGCACATATTTGTAGCTAGAGTTTTCCTGCCTGGCCCACAGTCAGGACAAATCTCTCTCACCTGCCAGTCCCACAGCCGCTCAGACCCGACCAAGTAAACACAGAGACTTATATTGGTTACAAACTGTATGGCCGTGGCAAGCTTTTTGCTAACTGTTCTTACAGCTTAAATTAATCCATTTCTATAAATCTATACCTTGCCACGTGGCTAGTGGCTTACTGGCATCTTCACATGCTGTTTGTCATCCTGGCGGCTGCAGTGTCTCTGACTCAGCCTTCCACTTCCCAGCTTTATTCTCCTCCTTGTCCCGCCTATACTTCCTGCCTGGCCACTGGCCAATCAGTGATTTATTTACCAACCAATCAGAGCAACACATTTTCCATACAGAACATTGCACAGCACATATTACTATTTAAAGATTATAGAATAGATAATTTGGATGTAAACTCACCAGGACAGTCCTTCCCTAGCATACCCAAAGCTTCAGTTCAGTCTCTCCTTGAAAACAAGGGCATCAGGGGTATCTTTCAAGCTTCTAATATTTCACATTTTGGGCATCTCATTTTATGCTCTGTGATAATGCAAATGTTTAATATTCTCAAGTATCTTTGGTAGCACATGCTGTGTATTATTTTTTTAACATCATTTATATCCAGTGGCATACATTTTGTGAAAAAAAAGCATAGAATTAGCCTTTTGCCTCTGGCCTTCTTGTTTTCACAGTATGGATTGAAGTGTTAACCCCATTAACATCTGCCCTGGCCACTATTGTAGAGAAAATTTCCTTTAAATGTAAGGCATATAATTAATATGTAGGGAAGGCTGCAAAAAGTGGGAGGTATGTTGGGATATTGAAAATTGGAACCAGCCCCTCAGTGGTAAATTATTTATTCAGCATTTATTTTGCCCTCTCCATTCTCAAAACACTAAAGTATGCAAGGCATCAAGTAGGGTACAATTTTGCTCACCTTATATACATAAAACAAGAGAAAGGGAACAGAGAATTGGTCCTGCACCCTTTATGCAAGGAGTGTTGCTTATATTTAAATTACTTCAAATTCACTGAAATTAATGCTAATAATAAACAACCTTCCCCATAAAGCAGAGAACTAAACTCAACACAGTCCTGTAATGTAAATGGCTTGATTAGATCTTTTGTACTACCAAACATTTTAAGCACTGGTGATATTTCCTCTTGGCACAGACCAAGAAGCTCACAGCTTAGAAGTTGCACCCATTTTCCTCTTGACCTAAAGTGTTCATGCTCCTCAGAACCAGCTTCATCGAAGCCATGTGTTTTCTTGGAACTATGTCACATAAAGCACTTCTCTCGCTAACTAGGATCTTTTTCAGGGTACAGTGCAACTGTGTGACTTATTGTCAAAGTGGGCTAATGGAGAGCCCTTTTATAGAATAAGAGTTATTGGGGTCAAAGGGATAGAAAATTGTATCACAGACCCTCCCCAAAACCATGCCATCTCCTTTAAAAGCTGTCACACTGCAAGTTCAAATTGAGAGTTAAAGGCATTTGTGTTCCTATAGGGAAATGTGTTCTATTGTAATTTTTATTTCCCAATAACAGTCTGTTCTTGGTTTACTAAAGAGAGCTTTTATGTCATAAAACGGTACTTTTTTCTTTTCTTTTCTTTTTTTCCCCCCTTTTTGGAGAGAGAAACAGAATCATTGTTTTATCAGGAAGATTTTTTTCTAAGAAGAGCCCGAATAAATAGCTCATTTCTTAAACTCCTGATCAATGTCTAACACCTCCTACCCCCAGCAACACTTCCTGCAAGTGTATTAACACTCTGTAATAGCAACTCCAGTCACCTACGAAGAAATGATCTTCACAACTGATTTACAGTTAAACCGTGGCTTAGACACATAGCACCCAATCAAAGACAATTTTCATCTTTTCCCCAGTCATATAATTTCTGAGAGAAAAAAAATAGATTAATGTTGCCTTCTGAAACAGAAGTCAAGGAAATGTCCAAAGAAAGTCTATTTTGAAGACTTAGACCAAATTATTCAGCATTTTCCCTTATATGTATGTCCAAATGGTATTCACCTGCCACTTTGAAACAGAAGTATGATGCATATTTGTTCACACTGCCCTTCATTTGGATGTTGCCCCTTTTTTGTAAGTGAAAGAGATGTTTCCAAACTACTAGGATACCATTCTTTGGGGTAAGCATATGATTATTCATTAACCATAAGTTACCTTTGCTTAGTAACACTCAGAATTTGGTGAACACAGAAAGTTAAAGCCTGAGGGTTAAAAATATTGTAAATAAAATATTCTCTTTTTTTGGTTTTTTGAGACAGGGTTTCTCTGTGTTGTTTTGGTGCCTGTCCTGGATCTCACTCTGTAGACCAGGCTGGCCTCAAACTCACAGAGATCCACCTGGCTCTGCCTCCTGAGTGCTGAGATTAAAGGCATGTGCCACCACTGCCTGGCAAAATATTCTTAAATTACTTTGAGTGTTAAGATACCTGGCTCACCATATTAAACATAATTTCTGCCTAAAATACTTTAATTCATATAGGTAAATCTACTGCTTTAAGCACCCAAAGATTGGTTTACATAAATTTAATTATCCTCATTTTACAGATGAATAAACTGATCCTGATTAAAAGCCTGAATTTGTAGCATTAACTGAACAGCTATGTCAATTATTTTGATGATTCAAAACTTCAACCACTTGAAGATAGGAAAAGAAGACAATGTGGCTTGAATTCTTCTGATTAACTATGCACATTACTATAATCACCACTAAATAATCACTCATTTCTTCACATCTCTTGATGTAATGCCACAGAATAGTAGTATCTATTGCTCTACATCAGTTCATTAATAGCTACAGTTGGAAATTAGTTCCAAGGTTCTTGTTTTGTTACCTAAATAAGTAGTGTCTCTAAAATACTTTTAAAACATGAAAAGCCATGGGGCTTAGATGATAACACAGTATATAATTCTTACTTCATAGAAGTGCATGAACACTTAATTTCAGATCTGCAACACCAGTACCCCAAAGCCAAATGTGGTGGTGTATGCTTATAATCCAGTGTGGGGTATAGGTAGAGACAGGCACATCCTGGAGTGATAGTTTGTTGTCCACCCAATGAATCACAAACATTGGTCTCTGGGTGTAATGTAAGACTTTGTCTCAAAAAGTAAGGTGGAAAGCAATAGAGGAAGATACCCCAAGTGGACCTCTGTCTTCTGCCTATGCACACACACACACACACACACACACACACACACACACACACACATTTGTGAAAGGCTAAACATATTTTTTGGATATGAGCCATCATTCCATATAAGGCCAAACATATTTTAACATAATATTCTGATTGACAATTGATATTTGAAGAGGTTAGTAAAACCTTCATATACTCCCTTTCCTAGAGAAAAGTGACTGCTGAATACTCATTTCCTATTATAAATAATATAGATCTAATACAATAAAAGTTAGCTTCACAAAATATCATAAAATCGCATTGATAATTAATACCAATGCTGATGTTAATCTTTGAATTTATATTTCTGGAGAAATTTCTATTTCCTCTCGTGTTCCAAAAGTCAGTTTATCAATTAAAGTAGGAATTTAATCATTGAATGAAATATTCTAAAATAAAATCACCATCTCTCTCTATCCCATTCATCTTAATATATTATTGCAAATGAGTTAAGCAAAATTATGTAATACTTCTCTTGGACAGTTTTCTTTACAAGGAATAAAGCTGAATTTGTTTTTTCTGTGTGCAGTAGAGTGATATTTTTAAGCAAAAAGGCACATGAAATTACATTTAAAATGTGTGGATTGTTTTCAGGACAAGAAACTTAACCAAAAGGGACAGATAAGGCTTTTTTTGTGGGGGTGCTATTACTTAAGAGGTTCCCTTATGGAGCAGATATTGGATGCTGTGGTACAGGCCAGTATTTCTGAAATGTCACTTTTATTGTAACATTCCTCTGTTCTAAACCCTCCCAACTCCCCATTGCCTGCATTGTCTTTATTTTGCCCTTTGTTGTTCACAACCATCTCTGTCTCACTCCTGACCTATTTTATCAAAGTTAATCATAATTCTCTTCACTACCAAGCTGGCCTTCCCACTCTTTGCTGGTAAATCTCTTGTATTCTCACCCTGACATTTTAGGCTCAGTTCACTTTTTGTCCTATACTTTCTTCTCTCTCAGCACACAGTCATTAATAATCTTGTTTATCCTCCAAGTTCAGAGTTTGGCTTATCTATGACACTTGCCCTGGACATAATCTCATTAAAATTCCATTCTTCATCATCCCTCTAGGATAGAGTCTGTGCTCTGTAGACAGTTTCTTTGATCATTTCCCTAATATATTCTGTTAGTGCATAACTATATGTGTGAGCACACCTGAGTGAATCTTCAGGTCATATCCCCAGTCGCACTGAAATTTCGGCAACTTGCCTGAGGATTCTGTTTTATGTCATCAAGCATGAGTCACAAGGCACAGTTCTCACTGCTACATATTATTCATGGAATTCTGTCAATAATTATTTCTGCTTATATGATTGATCTGGACATAATTACTATAATATTTAGCCTTGTTTATTCGGTGTTTCAGTGACCTTTATGCAGCATCCTTAGTATGAAAAATTGTGGATAGTCGGTACCAGGGAACATCTCAGCAATGCTGTCAGATAGTTACATTTTGATGCTCATAATTTGTAATTTATCCTCTATTTCGTTAATGTGGCATGATTATGACTCAATTTGCTTTATAGGGTACTCAGAATAGATAATACAATTTATCTTGATGAGCTAAAGTTATAAAGATTCCAAAATGGTGCTACTCAGGATGAAATAGACATTAATACTAAACAAAAAAAGTGAGCTACATAATCTCAAAATATGTATGTTAATAAGTTGCTTTGTCTTTTTCTGTGTTTTAAGTTATCTGTAAGGAGAAAAAGTTATTTCAGTTTTTATTACTGGCTCATACACTCGAAGCTGACAAATGTGATGCACACGACAAAACTGTCTTTAGAAAGTTCTAGTTATCCTTTGTTAATATGCCAAATTTGCAGAACAATGGGATTTCAAGAAATGTGAACAATGTAGAGTAACTAATAGATCTAATGTTGAATAGCTAAAATTATCAGCCTTCTTTGTATCCATTTAGAAATGTATTTGCAAATTATTATCAACAAATTGTAACCTAAAATTCTTTCTTCTTGACTTTGGAATTATACTTTATGATCTCCCACTTAGAACTCATTACTTCCTGGCACTTATAACTGGGGATTTTACTTTTCTGCACGTCAAGGGTTTTATGAAATGACAAGTATATCAACTTTTGAGTTTCCTATTGCACAGTAACTTCAAATGGACTGTCTTCATTTATTTGAAAGCAAAAATAAATTTTCTTTCAAAATGACATGCTAATAGTAGATTAATTTGGCATTATACTATTCAGGGAAGGCATTAAATTTGATAGGCTAACAATTTTTAAGATGCTAAAAATCTCAACAAAAACAAAGTCATTGTTGCAGAGGGATAAAGAAATTCATTGCATGGATTACCCTACTACCAATTGAAAAAAAATTAGTAGTTAATAGTAGTGTCTTAAATAGCTGTTATATTTTACTTTCAATGATATCCAAATATAATTTTTACATTGAAGTACTAAAGGTTTGTTCTATAGTTTCATTAGTTTGTCCCGAATGTATTGCTCCTTAATAATCTATTTAAGCTAATTTTTCCAAAGCCAGGCACATAATAATTATTATGTGTCAATTACAAATTGAAAACGAACTAAAATGCTTTTATATTAGCTTATATACCATTTATTTTCAAAGAATCTTAGGCTTGATAAAGCTCATTTGAAACATTCCTTTCTGTGACTTTCTCATGCTTTTTCCTCCTTCTTGTGACTTATCTAAATTTTCCAAGGTTTAGGTGTAGTGTTAGTCCTTATATGGAATCTCTTCTCATATACATCAAATGTTGCTGCTGCTTTACCTCATTCATTTTAAGAATTGTTAATGTCATTACCATTCACATCAGTATTTTTGCCGGCTTTTGTTGTTACATTCCAGTCTCTAACTTCCTCTCTAGCCTGAGCAGTTGACCAGCACGGGCCTCAATAATGGACTATTCATTGCCAATGTCCTCTTGTTGGGAGATTCCAACAGATCAACACAAAGGAAGAGAATCAGTCAAGGATAGTTGGGGCTCTTGGGTGATTTCCACAACTCCAATCACTGAGTCATCTCTCTGGAGCTCTTTTTCAGTTTCTAACTACTGTTACTCTCTCCTTAGTTTTTCAAGCTCTGGAGAGAAAAGTTTCCCCATTCCAGTTTGAATGGAATCTTATTTACTGTAAAAATCCTAATTCTGTATACAATATTTTCTTGAAGCCTGAAGAGATTTCTCCCCCACCCTCAGAATACACTTTTTAAAGCTTCTGATTGACCTCAAAAATTGAAATATACCTCCAGGAACTAAATAAGATACATTTACATGACATATTTTAATCATTGTTTAAACAATCAAGAATAAAATAAAATAAATTGTTAAATAATTAACAATGAGCCATTGCTTCAACCAAGATGCGCAAATTTTATTTTTTGCCAACCTAGGAGTTTTAAGGACAGGGTCAAGTATACAATGAAGGAAGATCCTTTGTTAAGAAAAAAAAAACAAAATTTTGTGAGTCATAAATGAAGATTGAGACCTTTTCCATTCATTTCAAATTCATGCAAGCTGACCCTGATTGAGGCCTCAGTCTATGGATGGAAATTGTCATTCAAAGAAGTTGCCTTAACTTGTTTGAAATCATGCTCAATAGCTCTTGTTACTTCATCCAACCAGTCTAGTGGTTGTTACACACAAAGAATTCTTTGTTACTTGCTTGATATACCAGTGATCTTAAGCTGCATGAGTAGAATGAGACCCTATGGTTATCATTGCAATGTCTCGAAATAATTGCCTCAATTACAGTTTGAAAATAATAATGGCATCAAACTTAAATAATAAGGGAAAGTGGTCTCTAAAAAGAGGTAACTGAAAATGCTACTGTAATTGAATTGGATCTTAAATGGTCAACCCATAGAAGGCATGCTGAGAGCTATGTTTACTAGTGTCCAGTAATTAATAAGTACAGAAAAATATCATGGATTCATAACATGCTGTGTATTATTAAAGTCAATGAGAAGTTTACTAGAAAAAGTACAGAAGTGGTTATATTATGACCTAAGGGCTCATGTGTCATATTAAGCCACAAAGAGAAAGATTATGGGGGAAATATGTTTGTGAACTGAAAGTGGAAAGAATCCAGGGAGGTTGCAAAGCCATTGAAAGCAAATGTGAATCTGACATCATATGAAGAGAATCAAAGGTTGTGTGGAAATATGCCATTGTTGAAAAGTTGTTTGAGAGTCCTTAAACTAGAGTTCAGTGTTTCCCAAGCAAAGTTCTTTCTGTGCCCAACACATTAAGACATCAGTGAAGAACACTCTGTGGGAAACCTGTTATGCTGTGTGGATCTCAATACATAGCAGTAAAGATCTTCAGTCACTTCCTAGAAGTAAAAGGCCCATGCATTTTCATGGTTATCACAGTAGCTGTTAGTAATATCAATTATATCATTTTGTGTAATTCAGATAAAGTGATAGGTAAGTGTCATTAAAGCTGAGCTCCTTACAAAGCAGCTCTTGGTCCATAAAGTTGCTTGGATGTCTTTGCCATGTGCCATATTTTTCCCTACGATAATAGCCATGTTTATTTTGATTTATTATGTACTGTTTGGTCCAGTTATTACTGCATTTTTAAGAGAAAGGGAGTCTTTCTTATTCATCATTACATCACCTATCCCTTCTTCAGTTACATATTGGAACTACTAAATAATATTTGTTGAAAGTCTAAATAGGGGACATCATACAAAATGTTTGGCATTTGGTCTTCAAAAGTATCAACATGATAAATGTCAAAGAAAGCGTATACTTCTTTTAGATTAAAGATGACTATGAGGACATTAAAACTAAATCCTGTTCATGAGCTTAGGCCAGGAAACTAAAAGGTAACTACCACACTCAGAATAAAGAAAGTGGATAAGGTTATACTACTACAGCTATGTTTAATTGCCTGGCTTAGAAACAGAGCTAAGATCATAGAAAGGGAAGGCTTTGCTCTTCAAAAATAAATTCTGAGCTATTTAAGCATCGGCATACATGTTTTTCTTGTTTTGTACATTTGAAATTTTTAAATTCCTTTTTGATGAATTTCAAACATGGTGCTGTGTTTATATAATTTCCACATACACCTCTTATCTCTAACTCTTCCTCTGTCCTCTCAAATTCATGAACTCTTTTAATTTTTGTTACATACACATATAAACATACACACAACATACTCTTTCTCATATATATATATATATATATATATATATATATATTTGTTGCAATATAGATGTATCAACTGGTGTGCATACCCCATGTTTGATTGTTCTCTTCATTTTGACTAATTGTGTACTTCTGTAATTGTCTCTGTCTGCCACAAAAAGAAGCTTCTTTGATGAGAGATATGGGGATAATTATTTCAAATGAAATTAGGTTATCCTCTAATATATCTGACCACCAGCTTTGTATAATGGCCTATAATTACAGTATCAAGCCTAATTTCTCTCCTGTTGAGCAATCATTTAAGTCCAATTAGACAAGTTTGGTTTCCTTGAAGATATAGATGTGAAAATTGTACCATTATGGTTATCTTACCATCCCAGTCATTGTTATAGTTCATAGGCAGCACACATTTGGATAGGGTTATTTATTGCTTTTCACCTTTAGAAGCTTTCATAGTACCCGCATGAGAGATAGTCTTCAGGAAGGAGATTTTTAGGTCAGTTCTAAGTTGATTCCTCCAAGTCTTATGTTTGAAGTACGTGGTGTCTTCAGCAATTGGACTTACCTTCAACTTCTTAGAGGCAACCAAGAACAGTGGAAACATCACTCATGATCCTACTCAACAGATTTTTGCTCAGCCATGTTCACTGCCACCATACTCACAATAGCTAGGAAATGGAAACAACCTGCATGTCCTTCAACAGATTAATGGATAACTAAAAGATAAAGACAAATTAAATCAGGAAATTTATAGGTAAATGGATGAAACTAGAAAATGACGTACTGAGTGATGTAACCCAGACCCAGAAAGACAAACACCACATAATCTTCTATGTTATTTGTGGATTCTAACTCTGAATCTTTAAATCTGAGTATATAACCTGGGGTAATAGCAGAAACTAGAAAAGTTAAACCAAAAAAAAAGAAAAAGGTGAGGGAGGCTATATGTAGTAGAGAAAAGGAGCTACAGAGATGGCCACATAGAGCATATGTTTTGTCAAAGTTGGAAATGGGAAAACCAGGAAGAGCAGGATTGTGATCAAGTCTTGAAATGTAGCTCTGAGTGGCATGACACTCAATATGAATCCCATGGTTACATAAAACTCATGACAATCCTCGTGGCCCAGTATCTCAAATGCAGAAGTTACACATATATATATGCCATTATATTCTGCTTAAGAGACATAATATTTTCAATTTTTCTTGAGTTGTTCAGAAAAGAAGTGTAGTATTTTGTGCACAGATTTTATTCACACACACACACATATACACAAATACTGACTGATGTAGCAATATGTTAACTATAAATCTGTATGAAGAGATCAGGGGAGTACTTTGAGATTTTTTTGTATGTATTTCTGAAAGTTTGAAATCACATGAAAATATTCATTGATAATAATTTATTTGATGAGTCATGGACAAAATGATAACCACAGTTAGGAAGTGATTACAAAGAAATTGTCAGTAGACATGATCACATTTAGAGAATAAGTAAGGAAGTTATGGCACATAGGAAAATATTCAAACTGGTTTAGAATGGGAGAAATGAGGAAGTGAAGGGTAACCCAGGCAAATTTGCGTTTAGCCAGTCTATTTGGAGAAGCAGCTGACAACATGGAAGGGAAGAAGGCAAAGTGAAGGTGCTCAGTGAGATAAAGGTAAAAGCATCGTCAGCTACCAAAGGCTACAGAGCAGTAACTACCCCAACCAAATGTTTATCTCCTTCCATATATGACAGGGCACCATAAACTAGTCTACCTCTCCAGTCTTTATGAGTGTTTTTAAAGTTATAATGTATGAGGATCTTTATCACCATAGTTAAGCTTAATTCATGTTTGCTTCCTGAAAATGGCAACAATTTAAAATCATCATGAAAATTTGTTGTCAATGAAACTATAGGAAGGATATTTTAATTATGAAAAAACCTGTGTTAAGATCTTTCCTTAGATATATAAAAAAATATTTAATTCTGTCTAGATTTTTCTATTTTAGTATTATTTAGGTATAATTCCTTTATAAAGGAGTGTGGTAATAGATCTTTTTTCTAAGAACCTAAAATGACCTACTTTATAGTATATATAGTTTCGGTGTTTAACTTCCTTTTTTATAGGATTGCTATTTATAACTACTTCCCTCAACCCTGGGGGGATTTAATAGGATTAAACACTTCTGATTCACTTTGTATTTGAAGTTATTTTTTCCCTTCACCTTTGCTCAGCTAGTGGAATCCATGATGAATTTTCATCTCCAAGGGGTAAGCTGTTTGTAGTAAAGTCTGATAGCTGCCTTAGATCTCCTTAGAAATAGCATCAGTTCCTTCCTATTCCTGTGTTTTCTTTCTTGTATAGTGATAGAATCCATGTAGATACAATAACTTGTAATGCTTAAGTACTGTTAAGCATGTAATGGTTTTAGTTTTGTTCATGTAAATATGCGAAAATATCTTGGCTCATAGCAGAGAAATAAATAAGATCACTTAGCATTCTACTTGTTTAGCAGTAGTAAGGCCACAATGAGAAAGGTGAAAGATAGAGACGCCCTGAGTTCAACTCTGGATGGAGATTAGAGTCACAGTGTATTTTAGAGGGTAGCATCTGGTGAGAACAGCAAAAGCAGGCACAGAATGGGATTTGGAAGATAGATAATTAGGAGATAGATTTAAATAATGATTAATAATTTGATTAAATAATGATTTAATCAAGTGTTTTCTGACATTTGGGTAGCACTATAGGAGCAAATAAAACTATTTGCATTTGGCAAGCTGTGGAATTCATTTAAGTTGCTGAGTCAAAGAAATTATACAAACAAATAAATAAAATATACATGAAGAGAAAATAAATTAAAAAACACCTTTATTCACATTATATTATAGTGTTGTTTCTCACAAAATGTCTTTTAGTTATTATTTTTATAATATATTAATGAAAAATACTTGAATGCATTCATTATTTAGATCCTTTCTTTTTTCTATAAAGAAAATCAAAGAATGCTCTTATTCTACTATATAAAAATACTTTAAAAGGAGAATATTAGTGTCTGATGAATTCCACAGCAAAATACATTATTATGCAGATTGTTTTTGAAATGGATGTCTGTGTGTCTTGACCTATGGGTGTAATAAAAATGTGTGATTTTGCTCAGGAAGGTACAGCTATATTATAGTTGTGAAGGTCTTTCTGTTTTTCTGAGGTTTCTTTAAAGGATGTGATTACTAATCTTCTTGGGTGCTTACAAAGCACTTGTCTGTCAGCAGAATTAGAGAATCACCCAACTAGAGAACAGGTTTCACAATAGCCTGAGATGAATTTTGTTCATTAGAGAGGAAAATGGCTTGTTTTAAGCCTAAATTGACATGCTTGCTAATTTCAGCAGTAAAAGCTGTTCCTTGTGGTCAGGTTTAATTTAGAGTCTCAGAAAATTCAAGTGAAAGTTGATGGAGTTACTTTTACAACACTCTTCTCAAAGGAACTTGAAAATCCTAAAGGTAAACAAGAGTAGAGCAAGCATCAAGTAATATGTCTGCAAGTAAAAAGCAAAGAATGCTATTAACATTTAAGAGTGAACCAATATGAAATAAAAAAATTAATCTGATGGTTACTTCTTCTCGAAACTTTTCAGTTATTGAAAATAACTTTCACTAGTTCTACAACCATAACAAATACATTTGTTCACTGCCACATCCATAGCCCCTAGAAGATCTAGGATTTGAAAAAAACATGTACAAACATAAATGAAGAAGTAAATGAATGCATGGATTTATATCCTTTTAACTACATGTACTTGTTTCCTAATCGAATTTGAGGTGAGTGTTTGAAATTACCTGTAGTTTGGGGGTAACATTTAAAAAGTATATCATCTATTGACCATAATGCTGCAGTTGAGAAGAGATCTCGCTAAAGCAACTTTTCAACTTGCTGTGTTACAGACGATCAACTTTTCACATTCTAACCCTGAAATATGTCTTATTTTATAAAATCTATCTGCAATTGTTGTTCCTACTTTAAATTTTGTTCAGCACTGTCCAACTTACTTATGCTACTTACTTCAATAGCTGTCTTTGGCAATTTGTTCCATATTTCAAACACACTTTTATATAAAGAAACCATAAAAGTTAGAAACCTGAAAATTGGATTTTTCTTCTGAGCAATCACAACTTACAAATGCAGAAGATTTGTTAAAAGCTAGCCCCTCCAATTTTTTTCAAAATACAAAGAAAAATGCTCTAAATAAATGTACAATGTTTGAATAAGTTTCTCATACTATTTTAATATTACAAGAAATCATTGAGATTAAATATGAAAGCTGATCTCCTTACCTATTCACAAAGGAAATGCTAAAGAAATGATCCAGTTTTGCCCTTTCCAAAACCAAAATCCTTACAAAATTCTCTGGTGTCAAAGGGCATAAGAGATAAGTAAAGTTCAGAAATATTACTAGCTACCAAATTTTATCTCTTCACTTTTACTAGCAATACATTTAAAGTCTGACAACTTCTAATTTAGTTATTAAGAGAACAAAAATAAAAGATGCATTCCAGCCTGAGAAGCAGGTAGGCTAACAGATAGATTCTTCACTTCTCCTTCTGCTTCTCCATATCTAATCTACCAGTCTCATCCCCAGCTCATCTGCTGCAGACTCCCTTCTTCCCCTACCCTCCTCTCCAGTAGACCAACAAATCTTTCCCTCCGAAGCTCCCTCCCCTGACTCATTGATTTATTCCTGCCCCCAACTCTAACAGGCACTTTCTGGGAGCCCACAGGCCACTTTGACCATGGAAACAGGTAGGCTAACTGCAGATCTTCACCTTTATTGGAAAAGAAGAAGTTAAAGTATCTTTAATTGCAGATGATGTGATAGTATACATAAGTGACCCTAAAAGTTCTATCAGGAAGTTTCAACAGCTAATAAGGACTTTTAGCAAAGTAGCTGGATAAAAAATTAACTCACAAGAATGAGCTCTCTTATATACAAATGACAAATGGACTAAGAAATTAGGGAAGCAACATCTTTCACAATAGCCTCAAATAATATAAAATATCTTGGCACAACTTTAACCAAGCAAGTGAAAGACATGTATGTCAAGAGCTTCAAGTCTTTGAAGAAATACATTGAAGAAGATATTGAAAGATGGAAAGGTCCCCCATGCTCATGGATTAGTAGGAATAATATAGTAAAAATGGTCGTCCTACCAAAAGAATCTACAGATTCAAGGCAATACCCACCAAATTCCAACAGAATTTTAATTCTTCATAGACCTTTAAAGGATAACTTTCAGGTTAATATGGAAACACACACACACACACACACACACACACACACACACACACACACACCCCAAAAAACAGGATAGATAAAATAACCCTGAATGTTCTAGTGTCTTTGATACGGGAAGGTACTCTGAACCTAAACACCACCACGGCCACAAAACCCCTGATGCTGCCTGCAGCATATACTGGAGCGATGCGGGCACAAAGTTTGTGGGAGTAACTAACCAATGTCTCATTTGACTGAAGGCCTATTTCATGACATGGAACTCAAACCTGACACTGCTAGGGTGACCAAGAACCCAAGAATAGATAGTCTAGGGACCTAGGGTATAAAACCAAACAAAAAAAATAAGAAATGCACGTATAACATCTGTCAGAATGGTTGTTAATAAATAGAAATTATTGTTTACTTCACCAAATTAAAGTAAAATCTAGTAAGTTTCAGAACCAGAACAAAGTAGAGTGATTTTTTCACATATTTTGGTCATGTTTCTAAGATTTGGCCCATTGGATATAGAGACTAAGATGGCAAATAGAGAAGACTGATGCTTGAAGGCAAAAGGGAGTAATTACTGATTAACATTTATACTTAAAATGTTTTTAATGTTGAACGTATTTCACATGATTTTACAAAAGTCATTATTAAATTAAAATTAATGATATAAGTGTTTCAGAGATGGCTCAGTGGTTATGAGGGCTTGCTGCTCAACCATGAAGATTAGAGTTTGCATTCCAGCCTCCAGGGTTCCAGATTCCAGGGTTCCAGCTTCCAGGGTTCCAGCTTCCAGGGTTCCAGCTTCCAGGGTTTCAGCTTCCAGGTTTCCAGATTCTAGGATTCCAGCTTCAAGGGTTCCAGATTCCAGGGTTTCAGCTTCCAGGGTTCCAGTTTCCAGGGTTTCAGCTTCCAGGGTTTCAGCTTCCAGGGTTCCAGCTTCCAGGGTTCCTGTTTCCAGGATTCCTGCTTCCAGGGTTCCAGCTTCTAGGGTTCCAGCTTCCAGGGTTCCAGCTTCCAGGGTTCCAGCATCCAGGACTCCAGCTTCCAGGGTTCCAGTTTCCAGCATTCCAGCTTCCAGAATTCCAGCTTCCAGGGTTCCAGCTTCCAGAGTTCCAGCTGCCAAGGTTCCAGCTGCCAGAATTCCAGCTTCCAGGGGATAAAGAAAAGAGAATCACTGAGGCTTGCTGGTTGCCAGAACATCTGAAAATCATGAGCTATACATTCTCAGAAAGACCCTATCTCAAAGTACTAAGGCAGAGAGCGATAGAGAAAGAAACCTGAATGTATGACCTCCATGTGCACAGACATATGTACATTTACCACATACACCACATATTCACCAAAATATTTATATAAAGGAAGACTCTGGGGGCTAGAGTTTAAGTGATGCTATCTAAACATTTATAATCATATGGTGAAGTACAGAATTTATTAATAATGAGTATTACCAGCTCTTTATCAATTCATTAAGTCTGAAATGGATCAAAGAAGTTTGGTGATTTTTTTATTTTAAAATTTTTATTTCACTTTACATACCAATCCCAGTTCCCCCTCCCTCCACTTCTCCTCTCACCCCCCTCACCCCATCCCACCTACCATCCATTCCTCAGGAATCCACAAGAATGACACCATCTAAGGCTCCTAGCAATAATGGAGAGGGTGCCTGAACTTACCTTGCCCTATAATCAGATTACTGACTACCCTAATTGTCATCATAGAACCTATATCCAGTAACTGATGGAAGCAGATGCAGTGATCCACAGCCAAGCACTGGGCTGACCTCCTAGACTTTAGTTGAAGAGAGGGAGGAGGGGTCACAGGAGCAAGTGAGGTCAAGATCATCATGAGGAAAACCACAAAGTTTGATGATTTTTAGGGATAGGCAATTTTAAGGAAACCTTCTGCAATTCATCTATATCACCATCTCATTTTGTATGTAATGAATTTCAGGTACAAAGAAATTAAATTAAATAATATATCTTAAATGATATATGAGATTTTTCTGTTTCTAAAATGTATATTCATGTTAATTCTGCAGGTTGATGAGATTACAAATATAACCAACTCTTTTAAAATACACTGTCATGAATCAAAATTACATTTCTTAGAAGTTTATTTACACAAACCCAGATGCTCTGAAATTACTCCATCTTAGTTCTTAGGTAGAGAGACAAGTCTCTAATAAGATTTTCATTTGAACTCATCTTGTATCTAAGAATGAAACACATTTCACATTCAGTTATTTTCCATGAAGCCTTACAAACTGGAGATTCATATCCTGTTACATCTTTTGATTTCTAGAAGTGTTTTGGCTGATTTGAAAATAGCACTTTTCCTTTATGCTGTATAAAAGGAATATACAATGCTGGAGAACTCCCAATGTAACAGATATTTTCTTCTTTCAGGCAACACTACAAGATTTGGAACAGAGACGCCCCCAGTTGGAAGAACTCATTACTGCTGCCCAGAATTTGAAAAACAAAACCAGCAATCAGGAAGCTAGAACAGTCATTACTGATCGAAGTAAGTCTTTTAATGGGCCAGTGAAAGCTAAGGCCAGATGCATGAAACACTAAGTAACAGCTCAAAGTATAGAAAATGTGAAATACTTGTATATGATAACTATTTGTACTGAAGAATATTTTCAGTATATAAAGTAATCCAATAACTGAATATAATTCCCATGAATTGAAAATTTATGAATTTCATAAAGTTAGGGCTTATATAGTCTCAAGGCAGTTCATGGTGAATGTGCTGAACATAGTGTAACATAGATAATCTCCTTAATTATCATTGATCTGAGATGATGTTCAAGGAGATACCAGTCCCTCTCTCATAGTCTTGGTTGTTGGGCCAAGCTTACACTTGTTTCCTAAACCATCTGTTAGGTCTGTCTGCAGTGTCCCTCTAATAATATCATTTACTAGGTATCTTATAAGTGTCAGATATAGTATATGTACATATCAAGCCTTTACAAAGTCACTTTATGCAATTTCATAGTATCTTTTTGGTATATAAGTAATTGGTTCCAAGTTACTCAGATTGTTCAAGCTTTTGAAACAAAAAGCATAGCTTAGAATTTACAAATGTCCTTATGATTTGACAATCTGTTCCTTTGAGTACTTTATCACTTCTTTTTTGTTGTCATTTGTAATATGATCACTAGAACTAAATATATTTATGTTCTGTAGTTATGCATTTCTTGATTCACTTCCTAGAGACACTGTCTCTTTCATTTGTAGTGGTGTTAATTTAAATAGCCTTTTCACAGTTGTGAAATCTAAATTCGGATTGTTGTTCAAACTATGAATATGTATACAAACCAATGTACCAGGTGGACAACATTAACCACTGTGACTAGTAAGCTCTCACGTCTTGCTGGATTTCTGTAATAGAAGTTTACTTTTTTATTCTGTTACAGCCCCAAAATACCATCTATGAAATCATCTGAAAACCCAAATTTCTTCTATCTATTTTTATCCATAACATCTTAGGTATTTAATAGACAGATATAAAATGAGAATTCATCATGAGAATTCATCATGAGCCAACCCTAAAAGTAGTATGCATTCATTTTTATAGTCTGTTTTCGTGTCATGTGACATGGCCCATGTCTGTAAAGATAGTGTGAAAGTAGTACCAGTATTGAGCCCAGGAAGAAGAGAAACAGATTTGGAAAGAAACTAGGCAGTTTCTCCCAACACTAATTTGGAAAAAGAAGAACAATGATTGGTTCTATTATTCTACATTAGATTTCAAGATGTCATTTGTTTATCCAGCATTACAAGAATAATGTGATGGCCAACAGTGTGTTGTTCAACTGATAGATCAGAACTTTCCTTCCCCAAAGTGGAACCTGACAGTTCTCTACCAGGTTGCAATATACCAGGTCAAAAAAGTAAATCTTAATATGCAATTGCTTTGTTTCTTTCCTGAAAAATATAAAAATTTGGTAAAGATATTTATGCAAATCTGACCAGACTCTTAGTCATTTGTTATTTTGCTAATGAGAACTGAATTCCTTTCCCTAAGAGAAAATTAGGATTAATATATTTTGTAATATCTGTTTAATGTCAGATACAGATTTTCCATTATGCCTTGCAATCATTTTTCCTCTGTTGCGTTTACATTTTTTTCATGATATGGATTACAATTGAGTGACTGGAGGGCAGGTGCATGTTTCTCTGCCAATATCAAGTGATTCAAATAACTCTGTTTTTCTAAGCTTTTGTCTTTTAGGAATGAGACCTTTATAAATAATTGCAGCATAAGGGACCAATTCTAATTTAAATAGTCTGTTGAAACATGTCATGCTGGTTATTAAAGCATAACCTAGAATCTGACTTCTGAACATTCATTTATAGAGTTGCTAATGCTGCTACTAGGATAATGCTGACAAGATATGTTTGTCTAAACAATGCCATTTGTAGCCCTGCTATGTTCTAATTTATCTCCCTATTTCAAATCTATGAAATATGATGGAAAATCAATAACCACAAAGTTACATTACTGCTCAAAATATATTTTTTCTTCATATAAATTTGGTTTTTAAGGATAGGTTAGGAATAAAATATTTTCTCATAAAGTTGTATTTGTCCATTAATGGTTTTGATCTTCCTTTTTTATTGCCCTATACCTTCTAGAAATTCTTAAAAATAATCATTTAAATAGAGGAAATATTTAATACATGTGATACTATATTGAAACATTTCCCTACTTGGTAAATCCCAGCTCATAACATTGAACAGTTTGGAAAATATATATGTGGTTATTAGATTCCATCAAGAGCAAACCCAGGGAATAAGCATTTTCCTCACTAATAGTAATAGACCTCAGTAATTAGGTCTACAAAATAGCAATATGTTTTATTATATTGGTCATACTCATATTTTACTGTAAGTGCAAGGGTAAATTTCCTTATAAGTGAGTTCAGATGAGACATTCTGGTGTTCAGATTGCTTATTTTTTCTCCGGTTCTTTCGCTGCTGAATTTGTCAACCATTCCTGGCCATTTTCTTCTTCAAAGGGACTGGGTCAAGGGACCAAAAGCACATAAAATAAGAATGCTTTGACGTTGCTTCCCCAGAGGTATCTGAATTATGCAAAATTCTTGTCCGTGCCCACTACTATTGCAAAGCATAACACCACGATACCTTGCATAGCAGTGCAGAGGGTATGGAAAGAAAGATCCTGCTTTATTATTCTGTTCCGTTCACAAATAATACTGGCCAATGTGATTCTCCTAACATTTGTATTTGAGGGCCTTACTTTTGTAGCTTTTTCTTCCATAATCCCCACCATTACCATCCTGAAGCCATAGCATACCATAACAAAAGCACATACAAGTTTTTTAGAGCAAGCTGCCTGGATTGGCCATTTGGCTTTGTTATCTTGGATAAAAAGAATAATCTCTACAAATTTCTGACCTCGGTTTCCTTTTATGTAAAATCGAATTACTTATATATGCCTTGGTGAAATAGCATATGCTATACTTAGGGCAGAACCCTGGTAGAACCTCAGTGACAGTGAGCGTCAGCTAGTGCCATTTTAATTATAATCTGTTTGGGTTATTTGAATGCATATTTGAACACTATCCAATGAACTTTTAGTAGCTTTTTGTTTATCTCATTACCAAAAAAAGCAGCAATTCAAAATACTTAACAGTGAATGCTGCTTGGAAAACATGAAATAAGTTATGTAGATAAAATTAAATGATTAGAGAAAATTTTATCTGAGTAGTAAGGAAATTCATGTAAGTTGGTTCACTTCAGTGTTCCCTATAAATGAAGGAGGTGCTTATTAATGTTACCATTTTTGAGATAGAAAATTAAGTCTTTGGAAAGATCAACTAATTTCTTGGAGGAGGTTAGGAAGATGATACATGAACAACTATAAGTCAAGCCCATGTCTACATGGCATTAAGGCTTTTAATAGGTAAAACTGAAAAAGCTGGTTATCCACCAAATGCGGCTACCTGCATAAGACCTGTACACATTTGAAACAGGCAATATTTCATCACGGTGGCAGAGGAACATACCATACCTCACCCCTCCTTGAAAAGATATCAGCAGTAAATTGTTGCTGAGGGAAGAGGAATAATTTTATTTAGTGGTATAGTGACTAGTAAGTTGCCCAGTCTCCAAGTAAATCAACCCCAACCTATGCTCATATAAGGAAGCTTAATTAAACAGTGAATTAGAAAAGTCTTGAAACTAGGAAAGGGATTTTTGGGGAATAAGTAGGCTGCTCAGTGTGAGAAATGGCATAATTTAATAGTGAGAATAAATATAATTTAAAGTATATTATGTATATTATGAAATTGAACAGGAATAAAAATATTTTTTCAAAAGGAAAGGCTAGCTAGTCAAAGAATAGGAAGGATTATGTGTTTGAGAGAGAACTTTTCCTATTGGATTTTCTTCCCTAAGAAATGATTCTCTTAGATGATGAAGTCTGAGGCAAATAATAGTTGTATGAATCTCTGTTGTCTGTAAGACCTTGTTGCTGAAGACACCATATATTTAAATCATAGAACATGGAAAAATCAAGCTGATATGGACCTTCATCCTCATAGTGCTGAAAGATGCTGCCCATGCTACTGGAGGAGAAAAGTAATCACCAGTCTTACATTCTACAAACCTTTTGACCTACAATAATGACTGACCTGGCAAGATATGCCCAGGATACTATAGTGGCACAAACATCATGAGAGTAACCAACCACTTTCAGCTTGGATTTAAGACCTGTTCCACCAGATGAAACCCATACCCGAAACCATCATCAGGATAACTACTTGTAGTTATACAGTCCATATGTCCTAATGGAGATCCCACTACTATTATTCTGATAAATGGGCATGGTGTTAAGTAAACTTCTAATGAGTTATTGTTATAGCAATACATCAGCACATCTCTCAACTCTCATCTGAAGAGCTTGTATTTGTAGTAGATGTTGATTAACATGCTGACCCAGGTTCAGAGAATAAGAGACTATGGAATGTTCAGTCCCAACAGAAGCATGTATTCTACACCTTCCTCTCCAACCCAAAGCTCAGAGACCACTGGAGGAAGATGGGGTGGAAAGATAACAGTAGATAATTGCAAGGAAACATTTTTTTTGTCACAGCAGAGCAGCTTCACATATAAACTTACAGCAGTTGGAACAACATGTACAAATCCTGTGTAAGCATAAGCCCAACTAGCAGAGTTAGGCATACAACCCACCCCTATCCATGGAGCTATTGGCAATTGTTAGCTACTAGGAGAGGAAGAGTCAGTTTCCTCTGAGAGTAAGTTTACCATGTAAGACCACATATATAAGACCACACATCCAACAATATTTGAGCAGCAAAAATTGGTCTTAAAGGATTTTTTTTTAAATAGGACCCAAAATAGGATGGATGGGGGGGTGAATCTGGAAACAGTTGGGAGAAGGGAGTGAATATGACTAAAAAAAGAAACACAAATAAAGCTCTCAAATAATGATTTCTTAAAAAGCCATTTCTAACCTGATTGCAAAGACAAGGAAAAGCTGTTAGAAAGATGCATATTGAAATATAGTACTTGGCAGTGCTCTGAAATTATTTACTACTTTGCTGGAGATTTGGGCTTGAATTCAGTATCCAAAATGAGAGTCAGAACCTGTCAACCTCTCCTCACTTGGGAGTAACATAGAAGTCTACTTTTCTCTCCACCTTATTCATAGTATGTGCATTCTGCATGGCAAACATCACATCCATGGAATCCGATTGTTAAACTGGAAGCTGCTAGGGTTCTGGAGGTACCTCTGACTATTGCTGTTTTGGCTACTTTCTTTGCTTTCTCCACTTCTAGAGAATGATTTGGGATCCAGACAAGTCCTTACTTAATACCACTCATTGTGGTCTTGCTTATATTTTTCCTATAAGTAGAAGAGACAAATCCTCCTTTACCTCACCAATTTACACGCAAAAATGTGATATATAGGAGTATGAGCTCCCTTCCTGTTCTGGAGACCCAGCCATGCCACAGCTAGAAAACACTCTTAAGCTTCTCTGCTTGTGGTTCATATTGCTGGTCAGCTTCACATTCATTATAGCCAGAAAAATGGTGTACTTGTGAAATAGGTACATCTAGTTAGGTGATAACATTGGCTAGGACATCCTTGACAGCTGTGACTTACCATGTTGGCAAGAGTGTGGTAGCTGGTCTTTGTATTCTCATGTATTGTCTTGTAGTCTGGATCAGACTGCATCTTAGCCATTTACATAGGGTCAATTCATTTGAGATCATCCTCAAGACTTGGAAAACCGTCATTCCCCTTTCTCTTGTTCATAATTATACTTATATTTACACTGTGAAAAAAGATATGAATCAACATAAATAAAAATTATCCTAAGTAAAAAGCAGTTGGGTTACTTTTCTAATATAAATATATGGCACATTCTAGATACTCAAAACGGACTGTCATGGGGAGAGAAAGTTCTTATAGTGGCAGCTGAGGGGATTTGAGTAGTTGCTATTTCATAACTGTAATTTTGCTACTGTTATGAATTGTAATGTAAATATCTGACATGCAGGATATCTGATGTGTGGTCCTCAGAGTGCAAGGTCTTGAGTTTTTGTCAACCAAACCAGGACTACAGAAACAGCACATCAAGTCCTCAGAAAGAGTTGTTTCTTTAGAGTTATTTTTCAGCTATAACTTTTCATATCAGTCCAGAATTCTCTGATAAATTTGGTAAAATCATATACATTTTAAGAGAAAGAATTCACATTGCATTGCTTAAAGACCTCATCCAGAGGACAGCATATGGGAGAATATTCACTGAATGAGAATTGAAAATACTCTCTCAGAAATTGTTTGAATTAACAGACAGTTTTATGGAAGATTTCTCAACCCATCATTCATTGCTACAACCAAATGCATCAAATCCTTTGTGGCAAAATAAAAAGTCTGTGTTATTCCATATATATTTTTTTAAAAATCTCTATTGTTTATGAAATGCTAGCCAATATTTTCTTCCCAGGTATTTCCTATTAAAGGGTTGCTTATTTTAGAAATAGTGTAGTCTACCATATAAATTTTGTTCTTTTGACATGGAACACCTGCTGTCAATCTGTTGTAGCTACATGGAACTTTCAAAATTTATACCCACCAGGATGTCCTGGCAACCAAAGAGTACAGTTCAGTTCAGCTAACATTTGAATGTTTACTTGGTGCCAGGTAAATCAGAGGCTATGGAGAGGATACAGAGAGAAAGAAGCTTTTGTCTTTTTCTTAAAGAAGCTTGTGATCAAATGTTGGTACTTGGACAAGCATGCGCTGGCAAGGCAGTCTAAGTACCACAGTAGAGCATCATTACAGACTGAGAAACAGCAAGAAAAGGGACTTTGGGCTCTGAGTGACAGGGCTCCTGAATTTTTTCTAAGAGAAAGTTATATTTACTCTAGTAATGAATATGACTTTGAAAATCAAGATACTGAAGAGAGTAGAATATTTAAGAAAGGAATGACAGAAGTATTCATAATAGGAGCTGTGATAGTGATGGCGTAAGAGTTGAATTTGTAGAAATAGAATTGTGTGTAGTGCAGACCATAAGAGAATAGTGGCAGTGGAATAGTTAGAAATTACCTGGAATAGCTTGCACAGTGACAGGGTACTGAGTGAAGAGTGAATAATATAGAGAAGAGCATACCAGGAAAAACAGAGTTAACCACTTGCCTTCTGGATCTAATAGTCCACTTGCTCTTATATGTGTGTGTTATATAAAAATACTTTACAGAAGTAAAAATGAATATCCAGTAAAAACAAATTTAATAATTATTTTAATAAGAATTTAAATACAATAGATTTCTTTATATTGAATAGATTTTTATACAAAACACCATTTTTTTCTCAATGACTTTTCCATTTATTAGTTTGTGGTTGCCTTCCTTAATTTTTCATTTATTTAAAATATACTCTTGTTTCCTATGATATATTCTGATTATGTTTTTCACTGCCTGTACTTCTACCAGTTCCTCCCTGCCTCCCGTCCCATGCAGATCCATCCCATTTCTATCTCTCATTAGAAACCAAATAAGCATCCTAAGGGAATGGTTCTCAACCTGTGGGTCATGACCCTTTGAGGACCACAGATCAGATGTCCTACATGTCAGATATTTACATTACAATTCATAACAGTAGCAAATTTACAGTTATGAATAAAATAATTTTTGAACAAAATAATTTTGGGGTTGGGGTCACCACAACATGAGAAACTGTATTAAAGGGTAGCAGCGTTAGGAAGGTAGAGAACCACTGATCTAAGGGACAATGATAAAATAAAATATAATGAGATAAAACAAAAATAGACAAATCATAACAGGACAAAAAAAATAAACAAAGAATTGAGCCCAAGAAAAGGCACATAAAACAGATACAGATGCAGAGGTATACTCATTCACACACTCAGGAATCCCATAAAAAACACAAAACTGGAAGCCATAATATATATGCAAGGGATCTATAGGAATTTTATATATAAAAAGAACCTGACACATCATTATGAGACAAGGAACTCCAAAGATGCTGTTGAATTTGTTTTCTGTTGGCCATCTACTACTGGCATGCAGCCTATCCTTAACAGTAGATTGTTTCCACAGTGAATCTTCCTTAGAGAAAACTAAGTTTTTATTTGCAAGTAGTTATCAACTGGAGATAGCTTCAGGTATAGGGGTGTGGCATGTGTCCACTTCCCCTTTCAGCTCTAGGACCCCATCTGGAGCAGGCCCATGCTAGCCCTGTACATATTCCCTTTGTCTCTGTGAGTTCATGTTGTATTTAGAAGGCCTTGTTTCTGTGGTGTCCTCCATCCACTCTGGTCCTTACATTCTTTCTGCATCCTCTTATGCAGGGGTCCCTGAGACCTGAGAGGAGAGACTTAGTGGAGATATCCAATTTATGTCTGAGTGTTCCCAGGTCTTTTACTCTCTGCATGTTGTCTGGATGGGAGTCTGTATTTCTTCCTATCTGCCACAGGAGGAAGCTTCTCTGATAATGGCTGAGTAAGGCACTGATCTATGAATGTTGCAAAATGTCATTAGAAGTCATTTTATTGCTACATAGAAGAGTAGGATTTGGATTTTCTCTAGATCTTGGGATCTCTAGTCTCAGGTTCTTGATCACCCAAGCAGTATCAGGTCACATCTCATGGTGTGGGCCTTAAATCAAAACAGGTATTGGATGGTTACCCACAAGCTTTGTGCTACTATTGCACAAGAGTATCTTGCAGGCAGGACACCATTTTAGATCGAAGGGTTTGTAGCTGGTTTTATGTTTGCATTTCTTCTTTGGTAGCAGGCAGAGTACCTTCCAATAACAAGAATACTAGTCTCTACGGGTGAATGTCCTCTGTAGGCACCAGATTGACTTCTCCATTTTCAGTGAGTTCTGTAGGTATTATCTTCAGCAATCCTTGCCTTCAGTTTGTGAAGACCTACAGCCATGGCAACAGCATGGCTTGTTTAGGGGTTGCCAAGGGACTACTTTGGTCAACAATTCACGTAGATATAACCCATTCCCAGTACTGGAAACTTCATTTGCTAACAAGAGAAGTCCAGTTGGGGTTCTGTCTGCCTGTTATTTCAAGAATTCATTTAAATCAACTTCATATATATTAGGAATGGATGTTAGGAATATATTTTAGGAAGTTTCTACTGTATTAGCTTTCCATACCACTACTCATATGGCCCTTAATTTTAGCTGTCTCACTCTGTGTGTCCTCCCTTGTCCCCCTATTCCTCTCCCTTCTTGCTTGATCCTCCAGTTCCTGTCACCCATTCATCTTTAACTATGAATTCTCTTTCCTCTTCATGGGGAGATGTAGTCACCACCACCCCCTAGTGCCTTGTGTTACACCTAACCTCTGTGGGTCTATGGATTATAGCTTGCTTATTGTAGATTCAACAGCTAACATTCACAAGCAAATATATACTATATTCATCTTTCAGGGACTAGATTACCTCACTTGAGGTGATTTTTTTTCTAGTACTATCCATTTTCCTGTTAATTTCATGGTTTCATTATCTTTAACAGCTTATTTATATTCCATTTTGTAAATGTACTACATTTTATTTATCTATTCATCTGTTTAGTGATATCTAAGTTGTTTCCAACTTCTGGCTATTAGGAATAGGGCAGCAGTGAACATGGTTGAGTCTCTATGGTAGGATGAAGTGTCCTTTAGGTATGTGCCCAAAAATGATATAATTGTATCTTGAGGTAGATTGAGTCATATCTTCCTGAGGAACTGCCACGTTGATTTCCACAGTGGTTGCACAGGTTTGCAGTCCCAACAGGAGTGGATGAGTATTTACCATCTTTGCCAGCATGAGCTTTCATTTGTGATCTTAGCCAATCTGACAGGTATATGGTGAAATATCAAAGCAGCTTTGATTTGCCTAGCCCTGATGATCAAGGATGTTAAACATTTCTTAGTTTTTTTTATCCATTGGTTTTTATCTCTTCTGAGTTTTTCTGTTTAGATCTGTGCCCCATTTTTTAATTGAATTATTTGTTTTCTTGATATCTGTATGAGTTCTTATTTATATATTTTGGATATTAGCACTCTATCAGATTTGCAGTTGATAAAAATCCTTTCCCTTTCTATAGGCTGCCCCTCTATCCTAATGATAATGTCCTTTGGTGTTTAGAAGCTTTTCAGTTTCATGATGTCCCATTTATGAATTTTTTGATCTTAGTGCCTGTGGTAACAGTTTTCTGTTTAGAAAGTCTTTTTCTGTACCAAATGAGTTCAAGGATATTGCCCACTTTTTTTCTGTCATGTACAGTGTATCTGGTTTTATGTTGAGATATTTGATCCATTTGGAGTTGAGTTTTGTACAGGGTTATAAGTATGGATCTATTTGGATTCTCTTACATACAGCCATCCAGTTTACCCAGCATGTTGATTAATAGAATCTATTGAAGACCTGGACATAAATCCACATACCTATCAACACCTGGGGTTTGATAAAGAAGCCAGAAATACACACTGGAAAAGAGACAACATCTTCAGTATCATAAATTACTGAGTATCCATGCCCCTTAACCAAACAGGATGGTTTGGACTCATCACCCCCATTGTTTTGAGCCTGTGGTGAGAAAGCACATTGTGCCAAAGTATATGGGTCAGAGCATATTATGACCTAGATGAGCAGCAACAATAAATTTATGAATCCTTGTTTAGACGAAGGCAGAGTAACTAAAAGATTAAACAAGTGTTCTCACTTTCTGAGTGTAACAGTGTGAAGCAGTATTTCTGTTCCCTTGCCACTGTCATCACTTACATAAAAAGAGAAAAGTCTTTTCATTCCTATTTAGTAGGAACAGTAGTAGTAGTAGTAATAGTAGTAGTGATAGTAATATTTATTTTCTTTCAACATTAGTTTTTAAAGATTTTTAAATTATTAATTTGTATGTGTGTTCATTTGTGTATAGTTATATGCTCATGCATTCTAGTGCAAGAGAAGGTCAGAAGAGGGTATCAGATCACCTAGAACTGGAGTTACAGGCAGTTGTGCACCACCATGTGGGGGCTGGGAACCAAAATCTAACCCTCTGTAAGAGAATAAAATGTTCTTAACTGCAGAGCCATTTCTCCAGCCTTTTCTTTCAGTGTTAATTACTAGTTATAGTGCATTGTTCCAGATAAATAGAACTTATAGAGTGTATGACGGTGAGTTCATGTGTGTTTGTGTGCAAGAGAGAGAGAAAAAGAAGTAACTGGGGAGAGGAAGACAAGGAAAGAAATTCTGAAGCATTGTTTTACAGAATTGTAGGAGCAGACAAGTTCAAAGTACATAGGACAAGCTGGCAAGGCAAAGGCATGGGAAGTGTTGATGCTGGATTTCAATGGAAATCTGGAGGCAAAATTCCTTTCACTCCTGGGGACTTCGGTCTTCCCTCTTAAGGCCTTCAATTGATGGGATTATGATTATCTCCATTATGGAATGTAATCTGCTTTACTAAAATATTAACCACACATAAACATACCTTCACAAGTCTAGACTGGTGCTTGACTAAACAACTGTGGAAAATTTATCAACTTAGATTTCACAATGCCGTGCACTCTTTTAGATATAAATCTCATGATTCATTTTAATAGCATACAGTTAATAAGGGACCTGAAATATTTATTAAATACTAGAAATTGTCTTTAATATTCTAAAGAATTTCAGAATCATCAAAAGAATAACTTATATATAAAACATCTTACCTATAAAATGAAATTAGAGGGCTGATGAGATGAATCAGCTGTAAAAGGCACTTGCTACCAAGCCTGATGACTTTAATTTAATCCTCAGGACCCACAATGGTACAAGGAGAGAACTGACTCCTGCAAGGTATCTTCTAACCTTCATACTCGCATATATGTGTGGACAAACAAACAATAAATAAATACGTAAATAAATATAAAATATGTAAATCAAATATGTTTATAATCAGTCTCTAAGTTGTGCTGAATGTATACTAAATATCTCTCATGAACATAATCTTAATGTCTCTTTTCAATTCTGAGGATTAATAGAAAAATGTATTTAAATAACCTTTTACTTGAATAATTAATTTTATTATACAGGTTTATGTTAGGCCCTTTTCATGCAAGTATGTAATGTACTTTGAGTTTATCCCCTCCATCCCTCAATAGCTTCACATTTCTCACACCTCCTCTTTTCCATTCATCTCCTTTGTTTCCAAACACTTTTGCTTCTTTCATACCACTCCACATACAGCATGTAATGTACCTATTGAGTCTGGGACCCATAGGTGAGAGAAAACATGCAGTATTTGCTCTTCTGAGACTGACTAAGTGGACTTAATATAATTATCTCCAATTATACCCATTTTACTTAGAATGGCATAATTTCCTCTTTATGCTGAAATGCGTTCCATTGTATATAAATCACATTTTCCATTCCTTGGTTGATGGGCAATGGTGCAATATACATCGATGTGCAAGTATTTCTGTGATTTTTTTTTTAATTTTGGACAAATATCCAGGAGTGGTATAGCTGATTCATAAGATAGATGTATTTATAGCTTTTTCAGGGATCTCCATACTGGCTAACACATTCTGGACTAGTTTACATTCTCACCAGCAGTACATAAGGGTGGCCCTTTTATCTGCATTCTCATTGGCGTTTGTCATTATTTTTTCCTTTAAATTTTTTATTCATTTTACTTGCCAACTCCAGATCCCCCTCTCATCCCTAATCGTGCTCCCCTCCCAGCATCCCTCCCCTAACTCCCCTTATCTCCTCTTCCAAAAGGATAAGGCCTCCCATGGGGAGTCAGCAGAGCCTGGTACATTCAGTTGAGGCTGGTCTAAGCCACTCCCCCAGCCTCAAGGCTGTGCAAGGTGTCCCACCATAGGCAGTGGGCTCCAAAAACCCAGCTCATGCACCAGGGATGGATTCTGATCCTACTGCCTAGGAGCCCCCTTAAGCAAATCAAAGTACACAACTATCTTGCATATGCAGAGGGCCTAGTCTGTTTCCATGCAGGTTCCACAGCTGTTGATCTAAAGTTTGTGAGTCCCTATGAGCTTGGTTCTGTTGTCTCTGTAGATTTCCCCATCATTATCTTGACCCTCATTGCTCATAAAATACCTCTTCCTTCTCTTTGACTGGATTCCTGGAGCTCGGCCTGGTGCTTGGCTGTGGATCTCTGCATCTGTTTCCATCAATTACTGGGTAAAGGCTCTATGAGGACAGTTAGGGTATTCACCAATCTGATTACCGGGGTAGGCCAGTTCAGGCACCCTCTCCACTATTGCTAATAGTCTATCTAATCTGGGGTCGTCCTTATGGATTCCTGAGAGTTTCCCTAGCACCAAGTTTCTCCTTTACACCATAATGTCCCCTTCTATCAAGATATCTAAATCCAAATATTTAAATATTTAAATATTTAAATCCAAATAAATATCTAAATATTTAAATCAAATGTGTTTATAGTCATTCTATAAATTGTGTTGAATGTGTACTAAATATCTATAATGAAAATAATCTTAATGTCTTTTTTTTCAATTCTGAGGATTAATAGAAAAAGATTTTAAATATTCTTTAAAACTAAATTATCAAATCCAATTGTGTTCAGCTAATATTTTAAGTGAATATATACCATAAAAAACAATTTTATTTCAAGTTATATACTTCCAATTAATGATATAAAGTGTTAATACTTGTTTATTTGTATTATGTTTAATCTTAAGGGAAAACATTTAAGTTAATAAATGTACTCATTCACTTTTAAAATAAATAATGAACACAGTTATTAAGCCAAGTAATAAGAATATTTTTAATATTTTAGTATGCTAGAATAAATATAGTAGTTAAGGACATATAAAAATTTCATACACAAATGAGCTAATAATACAAATATAAGTCAGAGAAAGGTGTGCTAACAAAAGGAGATTCCAGATTCATAAAATTGCTACCTGTATGTTAGTTTGACCCACATATAATTGCTTAGCATGACAATCCAACCTCTCATGAGACTATGGCAGGAAGTTTGACTTCCAGATGAAACTAGGGTAGATAGTGCAATTCTTTTTCTGCATTGCTTTCAAATGATAAACTAAGAATCTCCAATAATATGTAGGTGTTGCATTAGACAAAAGAAATAAAAAGCTTCCCCTTGGTGTAATTTAACCAAGAGCAAGCTCAGATTTAAATTCTCTACTCCTGTCTCCCTATATCTTCCATCTTCCCTATCTGTCTGTTGTATGAGTCTGAACTTGTGAGTGTCTGAATTCTGTCTTGAGTGTATTTATGCCCATTACTCTCTCTATATCCTTAACCAAGGGCTTTTCTCTTTCTGTTGTTGAACAGCACAAAAAGCATTTCATGGGGAAGGAATGGGAAACTTTATAGAAACTTTTAACAGAGTTTTACAAATGATTATGTTGCTAACTCCAACTGACTCAAGCTGATCCATTTAACAAACAAATGCTATCAAGCAATATCCCTATGCTATGTCCAATATTTATGGTGGGTATTCACTATATAATGTTATTTTCATCCTACTTGTTGTTTTCAGCAAATGATTATCATACATACAAACATTGCTCTCTGGGTAAGGGGAATGAAAGAGTATATAACTTAAGATTATAGCTATGTGTTTCCTGATTTGATAAATGTTGATATATGGGAAAACTAAGTCAAGAAATGTTGGCTGCTTTATTGTTCTCTTAAAGGCAGGTTAAATAAACAGACTGAGTAAACAGCAGGAGAGCAGTGTTAAGTATGAATTGAACCCAAAGTATATTAACTCAATCAAAAGTTCCAGTCTTAGAAATTAAGATATATTTTTATCATGATGCATTTTCATATCTCTTCTAGTCTGTCTATGTCTGTCTGTCTCTGTATCTCTGTATCTATGGCTCTCTTTCTGCCTGTCTCTCTTTCTGCCTCTCTGTCTCTCTCTCTCTCTCTCTCTCTCTCTCTCTCTCTCTCTCTCTCACACACACACACACACACACACACACACACACACATACATGCACATGCACACACTTTTCTTTAATTTCATTTTAGGAATGCTGTAGCATTATCAACATTGGATCTAAAACCAGATTTGTTAGAGTTAAGCCAAATGTCTGTGACATTTACTTAGTTGTAGTGCTACCTTTGGAAAATTATTTAATATGTAATATACCCACGTACATAGTTATAAATTATATATTTATATATAAATAATAAGATACTAGTAATATAGTTATATAAAGTACCAAATTCTGATCATGTCAACTAAAATCAAATGTATGGGAATGAATTGGCTCAAAACCTGAAGATCCTCAGAGAAACTAATTCATATAGCACATAAAACAAAGTCACATTTAAACCATTTTAGAAAGATATGAATCTAATATGGAAAACATACCAGAACATACTAGAAACCAAGAGTCCACTATTAGAAACGGTAGAATTTTAGTTCAGCTAGAGACAGGAAAGTGGGGAAACAAGATAATTTATTAATTCTTAGGTGCCACATTTGTTAAGTAGCAATGCCAGAGGTTAAGATTTCCAATAATTTCTGTGTCACTTCATGTACTGCTCTCGTATCCTTCACTGAACCATAAACTTCAAACTGTTAACTTTAGCTGGAAGGTTTCTCCAGTCCTGCCTGGCCCCACAGTCCCTCAGCCGCTTATAAAATAATCATTCAGAGGCTTATATTCATTACCAATTGTATGGCCTATGGCAGGCTTCTTGCTATATCTTTTAACTTAACCCATTTCTATTAGTCTATAAGTTGCCACATGGCCATAGCCTTACCGGTCTGCTGGCATCTTGCTGCTCCTTCTGCTGTGGTTGGCATCTATCTCCAGACTCTTTCCTATCTCTCCTTAGATTTCTCACCTTCCTCTAAGCTGCCTTGCCATAGGCCAAAGCAGCTTATTTATTAACCAATGGGAACATATATTCACAGTGTACAGAAAGACATCCCCAGCAGTTAACACCTTTGAATTATTGTAATTCTAGCATAATGTTATGAACATAACATATATGCTGTAAATACTTACCGATTTAATGGAAGGTCTCATGAAGGAGATGGTTGCTAGTGTAGGCCACAAGTTACCACCAACATGTCTATGCTTTTTAGTTACCATTAGGAAGAACAAGCATAAAGAGATCAATAAAATGCATTTCAATAACAAAAAAAATGGAAACCAAAGTAAAAACACTTTGACTTTGAAATGACAGGGGAGTTTTCAATCTTACAAGTCAGGGAGTCTCATTTTAATAGGACAGATTTGAAAAGCACCTTTATATGTTCACATAAATTATCCTTGCAGAATATGATTTGCTTGGCCATATGATTTGGCCTTTAGTTTAGTTTGCTTGTTGTTCTGATTTTAATGATAGAGAACTTTTACATTGAAAAACTCAAATCCCTGTCTTCATAATTTTAAATGCAAAGGAAAGTAAAATTTCACACGCACACACACATGCACACACACACTGTGCATGACTAAGTAACTTGTTATTTCTACGGCAAGCAAAACACGTACCAATTCACAGCAGCTGGTAAGATGTTGTGACCATTAAAAATATTAAAATCAATTGCCTTACACTTCCTTATGTAGGTAAAAAGTTTTCCATATTTTAAGACTAAAAACAGCCAAACCAACTATGATGCTTTACGTCAGTTAGTAGTAAAATCTTAAACAGTCACTGCAGAGTTATTTATTTTAACTGTACTCATTTTATTTATATTTTAATTAAATGGTATCATTTCCTTCTTTATGTGTACCTGATTCTAAAATTATATACCATAAGTTGCATAGTGATTTAGCATAAGTCAACTTTAAATAGTTCTTATATAGAGTTTCTATAATGTGTCTACATCATAAATGTAGGACTTAGATTGTAATTTTAAAATTCAGTCCTACAGACTAATGGGTTTATGTAACTACTCAGTAGAGATATATAGTTTGTTGAATATCAATTTCTTATTTTAAACCAAAATTAGTATTTTTGAGCAATAAAAATGATGATAATTTCAAAACTACCTTATTAAAATCTATATTGAGAAAACATGCAGAATCTTTCTATCCCTGCATTACCTCAGTATAATCTTTTTCTAGTTCCATTCATTTACCTTCAAAGTTTATGATTTCACTTTTCTTTTTAGCTGAATAATACTCCATGTATATACATACCACATTTCCATTCCATTTTCCATTCATTGGTTGAAGGACATTTAGATTGTTTCCATTTCCTAGATAGAGAATCAAGAAACATGGGAGACCAAGTATTTGTGGAGTAAGATATTGAGTCCTTTGGGTTTATGCCAAGGGTCATATGGTGGCTCTATTCTAGATTTTTGAGGAAACTGTACACTACTTTTCATAATGGCTGCACCAGTTTACAACTGCACCAACCTGAATGAGCATTCCATTTCCCCACACCCAGGCCAGTATTTGTTGTCAGTTGTTTTGTGATCTTGGCTCTTCTAACCAGGGTAATATGAAATATCAAAGTAGTTTTAATTTACATTTCCTTAATTGCAAAGCATTTTCGCCAGTTTTTAAAACGTATTTCTTACCCATTTTTATTTATTTTATGATAACTCTCTGTTAAGATCTTTATCCATTTTTGAAATAGAAACTAATAAAGAATTTAATCTATTTCACATGCTAAAGCAATTCGAACAGTTATTTCATTTAAATAGTAGATTTATAGTAAAATAGCATACTATGAAAATAATAAAATATCATGAAATTGTGCTCACAAATGATTTAAGTTCATTAGAAAAATACATACAGCGATGGTTGTTCCAACTTTCTCATATAAGCAGCAGACAGCTTAAAGGTGGCACCTTCCTTTAAAGAACCTATAAATTAATGTTAGTACCTACAAAACAATCATCAAATGTTGACCAAAAGCTTTTTTTTCGGTTTTTTTCGCGACAGGGTTTCTCTGTGTAGCTTTGTGCCTTTCCTGGGACTCACTTGGTAGCCCAGGCTGGCCTGGAACTCACAGAGATCTGCCTGGCTCTGCCTCCCGAGTGCTGGGATTAAAGGCGTGAGCCACCATCGCCCGGCCCCTGACCAAAAGCTTTTAAAGTTAGGCACAATGGTGCATGCCTGTAATACCAGCATTTAAGAAGCTGAAGCAGGATTGTTTTTGTGAGGCCAGCCTGAGCTACATAAAGAAACCCTGTCTCAAAACTTTTTTGTTTACTTTCAAGTTTATGTAAACAAAGTACAGACTAACCTTCTAAAATTTACAGGACTTCTGAGAGTTATGGCTCCTTTGTATATATGTGTAAGTCTGCAAATGTTTAATAATTTACTTTATATAACATAATCAAACTGGAGTAAAAATAATTTTACTTATTTCCCCAAAATGTGCTACATTACTTTAAAAATATGACCTAAACTTTTTCCTTAATGAGTTGCATGAATATATAAATTATACGAATTGAAAATATGCATATAATATATTAAAATTTTTATTCAGACATTTATTAATCAGTGTTCATTATGTACTTAAGAGTGTGAAAAGTGCTTTAGTAGGAATTATTAGGTATGAAATTTAAAACAGCAAAGTATTATACATAATATATGTACAATATAAGGAAAATATAAACACTATGTTTATGACATTTTTTATTCATTCAGTTCTCTACACATCCATTCATTTATTCATTGCTCATTACTTCATTCAATAACTATTTAGCTCAAGGGTGTAGACGGAAGTTTCTCCAGTCCTATTGGACCCTGCAATTCCATAGCCGCTTAGAAAATAATCATTCAGAGGCTTAATATTAATTGAAAACTATTTGGCCTATGGCTCAGGCTTCTTGCTAGCTAGCTCCTGTAACTTAACTCAACCCATAACTATTAATCTATATATCACCACGTGTTCCATGGCTTTATCTGTGTCTCATTACATGTTGCTCCTTGGAGGGTAAGTTGGCATCTCCACCCACTCTCCTTCCTTCTCTCACTATCTCTTGGATTTTCCCACCTGGCTCCATCATGCCCTGCCATAGGCCAAAACAGTTTTATTTATTAGCCAATGGGAGCAACACATATTCACAGCATACAGAAAGACATCCCACACCAAACGGTAAAGAACATAGATAAATGAATCACTTTGTAAAGTAATTGACAAGCTAGAAGTTATGAGCATACTAAAAAGAACTTTGATACAAAGCAAAAATGAGGTATAAGCAACAAAAAGAAGTGCAAAGACAAAAGAGATTTGGTCTAATGTGGCAAGAATTGTGCCTATTTTGTTTCATCATCAATTTCCCCAAACCTAGGTCAGTTCTGAGCACAAAATCAGTTTAGATTAGTTTGAGAAAAGAAAAGAAAAGCTGAACCTGGACCTTAGTGCTGGAAGAAAGGATATTTTCAGTTAGACTCAAAAAACACCATTGCATCCTAACAATGACAGTACTAACTTAAATCAGATATTTTTTATTCCTCTCACTCCTCACTCTACTCCCATTTAAAATGATCAGAATAAGAAATGGAATGTATTTCGAGCTGGAGCTATAACTCTTCAGGAAAGCAAGATGGGATGTATGGCAGAGAACAGCCACCTACATCATGACTGGGATGCAGAAAAGAAAAGAAGGCTTTGGGGATGCAACTCAGCTGGGACAGCTCTTGGGTTCTGTCCAAACATCATGAGAAAACTGGATGTGGTTGAGGCAGGAGAATCAGAAGCTTAAGATCATCCTCAGCTACATAGCAAGTAGGTCATCCTGCTCTATATGATACTTTGTCTCAAAAACAAACTTGGTAGGTTATAATAAATGAACATGAAGTTGAGAGGGTGTGTTGCATGAATCTTAAAGAGTCTTATTAATAAAACCAAACCCAAGGCCAGTTATTGGGGTGAATGCTGGAAGATCAGAGAAGCAGAACAAGCCACAGCTACCTCACCTCATCAGTTCCTCAGCTGATCCTGTTTCCTCAGACTGGAAGCCTCTGAGTCTTCATCCAAATGGGTCTCAGCTGAACTGTGCTGCTCGAAAGCCTAAAAGCTTAAGCAGCCAAAAGCTTCTAGTTTCTGGTCCTTATGCCTTATATACCTTTCTGCTTCCTGCCATCACTCCCTGGGATTAAAGGCGTGAGTCACCATGCCTGGCTGTTTCCAATGTGGCCTTGAACTCACAGAGATCCAGATGGATTTCTGCCTCTGGAATGCTAGGATTAAAGGCGTGTGCTACCACTGCCTAACCCTCTATGTTTAATATTGTGGCTGTTCTCTTCTCTGACCCCAGATAAGTTTATTAGCGAGCACAATATTTTGGGGAACACAATACCACCACAAAGGGGAAGGAAGTAGGAGTAGCTCTAGGAGGAGTGAATATTATATGCAGGTATAAAATTCTCAATATTGATAAAAATATTACATTTAAAACATCAATAAACAAAAAATAAAATAGCTGCTGGTAAATAAGCCAGGAGACTGGGAAGTCAGAGAGGAGTAATGGAACCCCACAACACATTACTACTCAAGGTGTGAAGGAACATGCTTACTTATATCCTTTCCTATTTGTGGGAGAAATATTATATTATTAAATTTAAAGTGTTAAAGTATTGGACTACACGCTCTAATTTTAATGTCTTAAAATGATAACAGAACTTTGTATTAGCTTATGGTGGCCAGAAGTGACATGAAAATTTCCCATGCAACAGGAAACTTAAGCAAAGATACAGGGAGAAATAAAGGTAATAAAATCATCTTTCTACATATATGCCATAAGAATCCTTATTAATCCTCATACAATTTATTCATTTATAGACTTTTTTAAAAAATAAAGCTATAAAGATATTCACATCAGGATCCACAAGAGGACAATAAACTGTTAACAAATCCAATATATTACACTGGAATAGGGAATGTAGATATATTAGATTAATCCACATGCTAATAAAATTATTTGTGAGTGACATGAGTGTTTGCAAACTTGTATAACACAGGGACAGTAAGTCATGTAGCTGGAATTATGAAGAATTCTGGAAGAAGCCTGATTGCTGAGGAGGAAGGCAATGGTAGTCGAGCAAGCTTGCTGTATTGTGCAGCTCTGGCAATGAATTTCCTATTATCTTAAAGTATGTTCACATGAGACAACTATAATATGATAGCTTGGTAGATCCTACCAAGAATTTAAATCAATGGTCGTTTATGGCATGTTATGCCTCTGTCACATGAAAATACCAGGTAAACGTAGAGCTGTGCATCCATCTTTTATTTATTTATTTTTTGGCATATGCTGACTTAAAACTATGTATCCTTCCCCCAAAACCAGATATTTCATTCATTTAGTTAAGAATATTTCAAATAATTCTAGTCTTTAACTCTCTAACTTAGGAATTTTAACAATATTGGCTATAAACAGGCAGTTGACATTCAAGAAGATTACTATTCAATACCATGTGGACTGACAGATTTTCAAATATCTTTATAAGTACATGTGATGAATGCATATTGCCCAAAACAAATCCTTTGCATCCTCATGGTAGAAACCTTAAGGATGAGGAAAATGGGATGTATAAAGGTTAAGTTAAATAACAGGTGGATGTGGTATTGTATTCCCCCAAAAAATTGTGCATGCTAATAAACTTATCTGGGGTCAGAGACAGAGCAGCCACAATATTAAACATAAAGGATAGGCAGTGGTAGCACACGCCTTTAATCCTAGCATTCCAGAGGCAGAAATCCATGTGTTCAAAGATACAGCCAGGCATGGTGACTCATCACGCCTTTAATCCCAGAAGGCAAGCCTTTAATCCCAGGGAGTGGTGGTAGAAAGCAGAAAGGTATATAAAGCGTGAAGACCAGAAACTATAAGTATTTGTCTGGTTAGGCATTTGGCTGGTTAAGCTTTTAGCTGGTTAAGCTTCAGGCTTTCGAGCAGCAGTTCAGCTGAGAGCCATTGGGATGAGGAGACAGAGGCTTCCAGTCTAAGAAAATAGGACCAGCTGAGAAGTTGGCCAGGTGAGGTTAGCTGTGGCTCGTTCTGTCTCTCTGATCTTCCAGTATTCACCCCAATAGCTGGCCTCAGGTTTGATCTTATTAATAAGAACTTTTAAGATTCCTACTACAGGTGGATGTTACAATTAATATGTGACCTCAGTTTGACTAACTCTGAAATATGTACTGTTAGCCTATGTGTTCGTCATTTTGAACCGCACATTTTAATAAAGATTTCCTTTTTTATTAAGAAATTTTTATTCATTTTACATACCATGGAGGTTCCTTTTCAGTGTCTTGCTAATACTTAAGTCACTTTTTAAATAGAGAAATGTAAAATCCATTTGGCAGAAAAACTAACTTGGCAATAAATATTGGGCCATAAGCACATGCCAAGTAATTATCAGAAATCCTTATTTTTTGCTACTTCACAAGTGTGATCTTAAGATAAAGGGGTGAACCTTGCATTGTGAGGCTTCATGAGGTTTTACAATGTGATGTGCTTTATGGTTTGACTTTAAAAAGAAAAAAAAAAGATTTGTAAAGCATTCTGGGAATGTCTGCCAATTAAAATCTGGAGATTAGCTGAAGGTTTGCAGCAATTGAATTTTGAATACAGATGGTGCCAAATTGAGCGTTTCCATAGCAGCAGACTCTTCCTTAATAACTTTTAGATGGGAGGGGGTACATTAAAGAGGAAACCATCTTTCTACAAATGTAAATTCTTACATCATGTCCTCAGATTGATTTAGAAGCTAATTAACTGATGGTTGTTGTAAGTAGATTTGACTGTTACTATATTCTGAGAAAACATTTAAAGAATATCAGAAATAAATTTTAGGAAACTTAGAAAGACAAAGAATGGTATGATTTAAAAAGCATTTTTTTGGTCTATAGCCAAATATGATTTTACATTAAGTATCACAAAGTTACCATTGATTTCTGGACTCCAATAGTTTATCCTTAACTTTTCTAATTACTAGTGAGTTCTTATTCTTAATATCTTTGTAATTTATACTAGTTAAGATTTGATTATCTAGATATGATAAAAGATAAAGCTAACTCATACAGATTTTAAATGCCTCTTACATTCTTTCAGGTTTATATTACTTTCTCTTGTTATTTGATGATTATCAAAAAGTTCATGATGTAAATCATTTCAGGCAAAGCCTCATTGGTAACTTTCATATCAGGCAGTGGTATTGTCAGAGATCTAGTGTCCAGTACTCAAAATTGCACAACCAGCAACCAAATTTTGATAATTTACCTGAAAGTAATCATTCTGAGTGTGGCCCATGTACACAAACTGAAAAAGCAAAATACTGACATCAAAACCATTTGAAGGAAGAAATGAAAGGTTTGAACTCTTACATTAAAACATTGCATTGTTACAGCAATAATAATTTTCTCATGGTGCCCAAGACAAAATTATGCATTACAATGCTTGATGCTGACTGTCAGATTTGACAAAGCTAAAATATGGTGTTACAGAATGGCACCTTAAGTGAGAGAAGCTGGATAACCTTAACCATCTTTAAGAGAAACAGAGAAACAGACCATTTATCTCACATGGGTACCAAAGATATAATGACACATACTTGTTTCCTGGTTTTCCTTTCAGACTCCCCACAGCAACTCACTCCCTAGCTATATCACAGAAACACAGGCACACAAATATACAGGTTTGCATATTTGCACATGTGCACACACACACACACACACACACACACACACACACACAAAGAGGTGATTATCCTTGCTCTCCTCCTGTGTTATGCCCAAAATAAAACTCAAGTACTTTAATATAAACTAATCCTTTAAAGATTTATATTAGCATATTATTACCCATTACTGCTCTGACAGTTCTAGTAGTGTGAATCACTACTTTGTGAAGCACACTACTAGACATTTGTGAAATAAGTGTCCCTACAAAGATTTCGAGCCCTATTGAAAATATATGGGGCTTCCCACCACATCATGAGAAATTTTGATATAATAATGAGGCTTTGGAACACTACAATTTTAAAAGATTTCCACAGTTGGTACAAATTGAGCCTGCCTATATTTTGCACATGTCTAATACTATCCATCACCATTTTATTTCTAGTTTTAATATAAAAACAAACTTTTTAAATTTATTCTGAAATTTTAGGTTTATGTAAACTTGTACATATAAAGAGATACTGAGGAGATACATAGGTAAAAAGAGGGATGAGTATATAATCAAGGTATAGAATAGAAATATGTATTTTATAAAGAAATGTGCTGTTTAAAACTGTAAAGTAAGTGTATATATATATAGAAATATAGAGCGCAGATGTAAAGCACTCTCCCAGGTCAAAACAGCATGATATGTAACTTGAATAAAAGAAGTTCATTTATCTCTGACACATGCCAATCCCAATAATGTTTATAATTACTCCTGGCCTGGGTATATTAAAGAAAAAAATGAAACTCTTCACATTCTTTCACTAATTTTCTCTAGAATCATTCTTGAATAATAATCACACATAAAAAAGTCAAGTCATATTGTATTATAATATGCAGCATAAAGTATCAGATGGGAAGGAAGTAAAGAAATTGCACCTTCAGAAAAGACCCAGTTCATATGTATAAGGGCTAGACTTCTGGAACTTAGCACTTACTGATTGATTGACCCTCTTTAACATTGAGAAGGTAAGCATAGGCCTAATGTAAGGCTGTCTATAAAGTTTGATTTGAAAAATAAAATCCTAAAAACAAAGCAAGCAAGACAATGAGAACAGGAAAGGAAACAGAAAGGCAAAGGAGAATATAAAGTGCTTGGTTTGAGAAGAAACGGAAATTAAATAATAAATTTGGCATTAAACATTTTAGTATTAGCTTTATTTAACTTTATAATTGAATTATTAATTGCAAAATTGTTCATAAAAAGATATAGTATTTTCTGATAACAATATAATGAAGGTATTAATTTAATTTTATAGGAAATTTATTCAGGGTTTTTACAATGATCTGAGAATGAGGTACAGGAAGAGTATTTACCTACCATGGGCAATGTCCAGGGTTTGATCCTCAGCACTGCCAAAACAACAAAAGAATAGTTCATTCTTGCCACAGAATGTTTCAAAGTTCATTAGAAGAGGATTCAAGTAGTAATTTTTAGCTTTGGGAATAGATGTACTTGCTAAGAGAAAAGGAGAATACAGACTTATTTATGTCTATGATCCTAACTTTATAAAAACAGACTCAACAAGACACTATATAAATTGACAACACATTACAATATTTAACACTTATTATTTGTGAAACAAACATATGTGAACTTAGTTTTTTCCTTTGTACCCACTTGTGTTTTCCAGGGCAAAAATAATCAAATGTGTTGAGTTTATACTCAGAACATATAATTATAAATATATTGTAGTGTTGTGGTTTCTCAAACTTTTTTTCCAATGCTACCTCATTTTACACTCTTTAAAAAATCAAACACATATACTCTTTATATTATAGCCCTTTGGGATACAGTAAGTCATTGTATACCTTAGATATATCTAAGAAATCTGTCTTTCAAAAGTACCTGTTTACTCACCTTCTGGCATCATTGCACATTGAGAAGGCAAAAACCAGAGGTTCAGATATACTTGGGTAAGTTTGGGGTAGAAAGAAAGCAAGTACTTTGTAAAATAGTGCTTAGAAATGTGAAAAGTGGGGAGTAAACACCCAACTTATTGTTTCAGCTTTTCAGACATTTGAAACATAAGCATCTAGTTTAGGAATACTATTAATGAAGGAATACTTACAAATCTTTACATATGAAGGATTTTCAGTTTTGTGTCTGTCATTAGGAATGTACAAATTTGAACAATTTAGTACAACTTTCACAAATATATTTACTTCCTTATCTTACTTCTGAATCTTTCCCTACCACACTGTTTCTACATAGATTTCTTTTAATCACTTAGGAATTATGGGGGAAGTGCTGGGTTAACATCCTGTATTCATAACTCCATCATGGCTATTAAATTGTGAACTAAAATTCCACAAACCCATGGTACCTTGTTGTGGTTGATATATTGTGCACCCCAATAAACTTATCTGGGAGTCAGAGAACAGAACAGCCACTATATTAAACATAGGTTTAGGCAGTGGTAGCACACACCTTTAATCCTAGCCTTCTGGAGACAGAGATCTGTCTGAATCTCTGTGAGTTCAGAGCCACAATGGAAACAGCCAGGCATAGTGACATATGCCTTTAGTCTGGGAAGTGATGGCAGGAAGTAGAAAGGTATATAAGGCATGAGGACCAGGAACTAGAGCCTCTTTAAGCTTTTAGGCTTTTAGCAGCAGTACAGCTGAGATCCATTCGGATGGGAACTCAAGAGTCTTTCAGTCTGAGGAAACAAGATCAGCTGAGAAATTGGCAAGGTGAGGTTGGATGTGGCTTGTTCTGTTTCTCTGATCATTCAGAATTACCTCAATAGGTGGCTCCAGATTTGTTTTTATTAATAAGACCTTTTAAGACTCATGTTACACCTTGTAGATAATTTTCTCCAATCAGACAATTAGAAAAAGGCATCTGATGATTCTAAGGTCATTTTGAAACTGGTGGATTTTTTTGTTTGTTCATTTGTTTGTTTATTTTAGTTTTGATACTATGTTGTTTTATTGTTGGTTAGTTTTCACAACACTAAAGTTTTCACTTTTAATTTTGAGAAAACTGGGACGGGTAGAAGAGATACTCAGCAGCACAGCAGGCTGGAAAGCAATTAGGAAGGCGCTGTCCTGCGTGGAAATTTTCATGGACCTCTCTCGTTAGCTATTTCAGCTTTTTTAATGTTCAAAGTGAACAGAATAATGAACAGGCTATTTAGGAGGTTTTGGACTGAGGGGAGAAATCCTTTCATTAGGTTCCAAATAACAGCTAGCTTATTAAACAGCAAGAGATGGAGATTTAGTAGAGAAAAAAAATAAAAGGATGAACAAAAATAAAGCATTGAGATTGAAAGGTCAATAAGACTCTTGGAACTGGCAGCAGCAGGTTAATATCAGGCATGTTTTGTGGGAAGAAACTGAACTTAGTTCTGCACATCTTTCTAAGACCTATCATGAAAAACTTAACATTATGTCTGTGAGCACCAATATTTAAGCAAAAAGTTTTGCTGTAGACAAATTTCTAAAATGGTCTTATTAAATAAAAAAACATGGAGCCAAATATAGGGCTGAAAGCCTTAGATCAGGGAAATAGGGAAAGCCACCAACCAACCTTATCTCATCAACTCTGCAGCTTAAAATGGCACGACTTCGTGTCTACTCAGGCTTATATGCCTTGTTTTTCTGCCCTCTCATTGGCTCTTAGCCAAGCCACCTCACTTCCTCTTCCTACACAGCTCTGTCACTGTCTGTCTGTCTGTACAGACCTCCAGATCTCTGTGGTTAATACTGGGATTAAAGGTGTGTGTCACCATGCTTGACTCTGTTCCCTACTGTGGCCTTGAACACACAGAGATCCTGTTTAAGGGATTGAGGACGTGTGCTACCTGAGTTCTTTGTTTACTTAAAATGACTGGCCTTTTCCCTCTGATCTCCAGGCAAGCTTTATTTATTAACATACAAATAAAATATCACCATATTTCAGCACAAATAAAATATCAGCACATTTTTCCCTCAACCATGCTCAAATTAAAAGATTCCATAGATGATTTTGGATGTAAAGGTATGAGTTAGCATATACTTTCTATTTCTTCATATAATGCCTATCTCTACCTTTCAAAAATAGTATAATATTTTTTCAAACTGAGAAGAAAAGGATCATTACTATTGTTCTCATTGGAATCAGTTTTGTTCTAACATAATAATATACTTGTCATAAACAGGAATTTTCTATTGACACTAGTTACAAATAATAAGTCATTTCAAGTAGACTAAAACACAGGAAAACTAGAGAATCAGGTCTAATCACAGAGAATGTTGTTGAATTAAAAGGTAGTAAAAACGAGTGATTTTGATGAACATAGCAGAGGAGAAAAGATGATAGAATTTTGGAGAAAAGCAAATATTTGAGATTTTATGAAGTTATTTATTTTTATAATCATATTAAAGGTATAAATTTGAAGTCACTCAGTGCAAATCCATGTTCTGACCTTGATGGCTAATGAGTCCAATCACTTCTGAAAGCCTTTTGTTTTACCATGTGTTTTGTAAAATAAATTGAATTTTAAGGGAAAAAATTTCCCCTCCTATAAGCCCAACTTAATATTCTACTAACCTGGCTCCCTAATAGCTTGCATAACATTCCTCTTCCTTGTTCCCTATTATTTCAAAGGTTTGCTCCAACAGCCTATGTTCCTTCCATAGCCAGTTGTATTTTCCTTTTAACTTCCACAGTGAACACTCTAAGCATGTCTGTTAATTTCGTGACGTCTCATCATTTTTGGCACTTGTTCTCACTAACAATTGAAGTAATGTTGACCATGCAAGACCTACAGCTGTCTTACTTGAGAGTCCAAGTCATTCTTTGTCTCCAGAACATTCTGTCATAAATTCAGGAACAATGTAGAACTTTTCTTGAATTTTTCATTTTAAGCTTTGCATTTCAGTCTCCTCTCTTCAGACAATAATCAATGTCATATGTCAAAATGTCTTCATGATTTGCCTTCTTGGGGAACACCATAGCCTAATATTCAACATGAAACTCTGGGTTCATTTTGTTTCCAATAGAAACCCTTTCACCCCCTGAAAGCAATAGAATCAGTTCTCTTATTTATCTACAAATAGATTAAAATTGAGCTTTTAAAAGAGTCAGGCATGGAAGTCCTAACACAGAGTTCATCAGCAAGTATTTTGCTGATAGTACATGCAGCTTGTGTTCTATAAATGGGAAAAGTGATATGTGCATACCTTCCTTAAAAAATGGTCACAGTCAATCAGTTACAATTCCTTCCTCCAAAAGATTTGTCTGGGTTATTAAGTTAGGGTCATCTGGGAAGAAGGAACCTCATATGAGGAATTGTTTCAGCCATATTGGTCTGTAGGCAAGTCTGTCTGACATTTCACTGATTAAGAGTTGATGTGAGAGGGCACAGTTCACTGTGGGCTGCACCATTCCTGGGAACTGGGTTGTAAAAAGAGCAAGCTGAGAAAACCATGGAGATCAAGACATTAAACAATATTCCTCCATGATCTCTACTTCAGTTCCTGCCCTGGCTTCTCTTTCTGATAGGCTACAGCTGTGAGCTATAATAAACCCTTCCCTCCTCAAGTTGCTTGTGGTCATAGAGTTTATCACAGCAATAGAAAACAAACTAATACAGTGGGGTAAGGATGGCAGAGTTGGGAATTTGATCCTTTAAAGAGATTGCACCTAGCATATACCCAACCATCAATTCTAGACATTGTCCAGGGGTTGGCACTGCCCCATGCTCATAAATTCTTCCTGTTTGTCACCCACCATCAGTCTGTGCCTGCATGTCTTGCCTGATATCTTCTTCTGAAATTCTATCTTTTCTTGTCTCACTCCCCCAGTCTACTCTTCAGTTAGCAGTGCCATGACTAATCTTCATATTAAATAGTGTCACTCTCTATCATTGCACTGAGAAAGAAGACCCAAATCTTTACCATATCCCCAAAGACCCCAGGGAAATATGAAAATAAATTTTAGAATTTTTCATTTTCATCAGTGATGCATTTAAGTAGATTTTATATTGAAGATATAGCATAAGAAAATGATTCAAATACAAATGAATATGGAACTAAATCGTTTACTTAGAAAATATTTAAAGACTAAGTATAGGCTATTAAATACATTTATTACTTATTATACACATTCTAAGTCAATCTAAGAAACATGATACGTTATCATTAAAAATTTGTGATGAATTAATAGACAATTGAACAAAGACACGAATACACACACAACATACAAATATAAATAAAAGACAAATAGATGTTCCAATTGCTTTTGTTATCTAAGAACATAGAGAAAAATATTCTCTTGTTTGATTCCAAGTTCTGTCAGTGTTTTGTGTCTTTTTGCTTAGGTTAAAACACAACTGTTTTCTGTTTTCAAAAGAATTATTTACTTGCTGCAATTGCAGAATGACGATGTTATTCCATCTCTCATCTTAAGGAAAACAGTTACAGTACTTTATATTTGCTATCATTTTGAAATTTACAGAGCACTTTTCATCTAGATTATATCTAGTCACATTTCTCTGTGTTTTCTTTACTTGGGGAATTCTGGTTTGGAAGAATTTCCTTTAAATTTAAGACAATTAGACCACTCTTTTTGTATATTTCTTAGCCATATGTTTCACCATGGTATTGTCTCTCTCATGGGTCTTTCTTCTCTGTATGTACAGCTATGATTTACCCAAGGTAAATGCAAAGTGTAGAATCCATAAAATCTATGTTTGTTTTGTTCTCTGTAAATTCAAATGTTTCATTTAGAAGTTTCAATGCCTTGACGTCTGCCCAACTCCTTGTGGATTCATTCTTGGTCTTATCAGCCACTTGGTCCAGACAGCTCTAACAGACTCAGGAAGCCTCTCTGTCTTGTCCAGATGGGAGCTCCGGGGCAGGATGGGAGTTCTTGTCCAGATGGGAGGTCCAGGGCAGGATGGGAGCTAGGGCTGGTCTCTAATTCTCAGGAAGTGGCTGGGGTCTCGGGTGGATGGGCATGGGGACAGGGTGTGGAGATTGCAGGGTTTGCCGCGGGTCTTGGAGAAGGGGAGCCTTCCTGGTGGGGGTGGAAGGGATCCTGCCCGATGGCCAGAACCTGGGGCCAAATTGGACAGGTCTTCCCCAGAATGGCTGGTGCCCAGGGATGGGATCTAGGCTGAGCCCAGGCAGTCACCTCTTGTCCAGATGGGAGGTCTGGGGCAGCATGGGAGATGGAGGCCGGTCTCTTAAGTCTCAGGAAGTGGCTGGGGTCTTGGGCGGTTGGGCGTGGGGGCAGGGTGTGGAGATTGCAGGGTCTGTCGGAGGTCTTGGAGAAGGGGAGCCTTCCCAGTGGGAGTAGAGGGGATCCTGTCCGATAGCCAGAACCTCTTGTCCAGATGGGGGGTCCCGGCCAGGTCCCAGGTGGAGCTCCAGGTATCCATTTGGCAAGAAAGAGGAGGGTTTGTATGAGAGAGAATTGTTGAGACCAAGGTTGGATAAAGCACAGAGACAAATAGCCAAATGAATGGAAACACATGAATTATGAACCAATAGCTGAGGAGCCCCCAACTGGATCAAGCCTTCTGGATAAGTGAGACACTTGATTAGCTTGATCTGTTTGGGAGGCATCCAGGCAGTGGGACCGGGACCTGTCCTCAGTGCATGAGCTGGCTGTTTGGAGCCTGGAGCTTATACAGGGACACTTGGCTCAGCCTGGGAGGAGGGGACTGGACCTGCCTGGACTGAATCTACTAGGTTGAACTGAATCCCCAGGGGAATCTTTGCCCTGGAGGAGGTGGGAATAGGGGGGTGGGCGGGGCGGGGGGGGTAGGCGGAGGGGGGGTGGGAGGAGGGAGAACAAGGGAATCCGTGACTGATATGTAAAATTAAATTATAAAATTAAAAAAAAAAGAAGTTGCAATGCTACTTTACAAGTTGTACTAACATTGAAAGTTTATTTACATAGTTTGAATTATACTATTTTGTAACTATTGTCACCATTTGGCTTCATTAGAACTGACAAAGAATTATGCTTGTACCCCTTACATTTCACACAATATAATTACGGTTAAAGTTCATGTTTCAATAAGCAAAATTAAAAATAAAACTGAAAATGGGGCCTACAAATGTCAATTCCAGGCTTTGATATACTTCACTTTTTAACCTTTCATTTAATGCTTTACACTAAAATATATTTTGGAATTGATGACACTGTCTTTGCCTTAAATAACAGATTGATCTTTACATTTAACCCAGTAATTTGTTTCTGCAGAAGAGAATTTGAAGAATTGGGCTACACTTCCACCACTTCATGTCCCCTTAATAAAGAAGTCCTATTTTGACAAATTATTTGAATGTAAATTTTATTTTCATGGAACTGATAACATATATGTAACTGTTTTCAGTATTATATATGTCTTTAAGGATTTTCGCTTTTATAGTAACAATTTGCTGATGATTTACATATAATATCTGTCTTTTCTATACATTTTTAAAATCTCCTCCTATCTGCCATAAATGTGTTGCCCATCATCAGGTAATTGTCTTTTGATGGGTAAGATGGACACTAAGTACACAATTATTAAAGAGTACAATCAGCGTGTTCAGGGGTAAAGGAAGCAAAGAAAAAGAAAGTGAGTAAGAAACTCAAATGGCAAAGCGGTATCAACTTTGGGTTTAGTCAAAGGAAATGATCAGAAAGACAATTGACTAATGACAGAGATGTTGGAGCAGACAGTCCCACCTGAAAAAGTAGGGAAATTTCTGAATAACCAGAAAACAAACACATGTGAAGTGTGTAGGTCACATAACATATGCTGAAAAATCCTATGTGTCTATACCACTTGAGAATGGGCTTTATGTCAAGCATCAGAAGCTAAGAAACTACAAAAAATAAATAAAGTCTCCTTCTTCAAAGATCTTGTAAGCCAGTGTGTCGTTTTAATTATACCTAGAAAGCACAGGGGGTGTAAAGTGAATCGAATTTTAGACACGATGACAGACAGAATTAGATTTTTATCTTCAAAAGGTTTCTTTGACCAAAGTAATGAAGATGGATAAAAAAGTACAAAAAGCTAGTATTAGATTAATAATTTGCATTTTTGGCTACATAGTAGAATCACTCCAGGGAGCTTTAAAAAATGCTGTTGTCTTGATTCCACCCCAACCCAATTAATTCAGAACCTTTGAGACTAGGTCCCAGACACTGGTATTTTTTAAAAGTACCCCAGGTAATTCAAATGTGTAGAGAAGCTTATGATCTAACAATTAGAGAAAGCAACAGGGGGGTTTTAATTAAAGCTGCACAAGAAAGAGGTAGTCAGATGACAGAGAGGTTAGAAGAGCAATTAAAGAGGTTGAAAGGTTGTATGACTTGGCATATTCTTTGTTGAAAGACAGGAGGTAAGTGGAATTGAGGATGGTTTGTACGTTTTCCCTCAAATGACTAGATAGAGAAACAGATGTGTTAGTAGTTAGACAAAGGAAGGGTGAAGGTAGTATGCTAGATTTTGGATATGTAGACACTTCCAACGTGATTTAGTAGTCGTTTGGCTCTGTGGACCTCAGGAGATTGTCTAATAGAGAGATTTGAGTGAACTCCCCGTAGATGAAGCAGTATATGTAAATGAATTCACCAGGGAGAACACGTAAATGAAGGGGAAATGAAAGAGACCCCCTAATGAATAGCAATATTTAAGGGGTGGGCAGAACAATATGAGAAGTGGACAAAGTATTAGAAGAAAAGGAAAGCACAGCTCTATTCTCAAAGGAGGAGACTTAAAAAACTTTTGTCAGTAATGACACATAATAAAACGCACTTTGGGAAAATAATACACACTGTACAGTCTCCAATGCTGCAGCAACTTGAAGGTTGCTGCTACCAACTGCAAAAGTAATTTCAGTGCCAAAAATCAATTTGCATTGGGTTGGAAATATCACCTGAGATATGACTGTGGAAACTCAGGGTGCTTCTCAAACTTTAGCATGAATATTAAATCACCTAAGGAATCTTGTTTAAAATGAAGGTCCTGATTTGGGAAATCGAGGGGAAAGCCTGAGATTGAAAATGACATCAAGCCTACAAGTATATATAGTATATATATATATATATATATATATATATATATATATATATATATATATGTGTGTGTGTGTGTGTGTGTGTGTGTGTGTGTGTGTGTATGTATATGTATATGTTTATGTATATGTATATGTATATGTATATGTATATAAATGTTGCTGTGATCCAAGCCATCGTTTAAGCAGCACTGTGTATAAACCACTGTTCTGTGTAAGAGAAATACAAGATTTACCAGGTGGGTGGGAGGGAAAGGAAAAACTATGGAGTATGTTGATTGTTTGATTCTTGTCATTTTCTTTTACACAATAGAAGTAAATATGTTCTAGACTGAGATTAAAGATAGAGAAAGGATTGAAATACAGTAGCTGCCATCACGAGAAATAGAAAGACTAGAAAATAGAGCAGGTAGATGGGAGGCAGGGGGAGGGAACTGGAAAAGAGGAAGGAGGGGAAACTGTGGTAGGTATGTAAAATAAAAGAAAAAAATGTTAATTAAATTTTAAAAAGAAAAGAAAATAGAGTGTAAGAATGGATCCGCCTATGGGACAGAGGGGCATCTCAATCTGAAGAGAAAGAGGTGAGGAAGAACACATATATATGATTTTCTATTTTAGTGAGAGTTTGTGTTCAGTAATTATATTTCCTTTATTTTTATTGTTTAACTTGAATGGAGAATTTGTGAAGTATTCACGTAACAATGATAGTGAGCTCACATCACTTTTCTGGTATCATTTGACTTTGTTCACTCTTTAAAAAAAGTTTGAGAGTAGGGTATACAAATGAAATTATGTGTGCATTAAGGGAGAAAAAATTCTATTAATGAATGCATAAACTTTGTGCAAATTTGCAGTGATGGATAGGTGCTGTTATGTACATTGCATGTGTCTGGCATGTTAATAAATCTGTGGTGCTGGAATTGTAATGGGACTCTAACTGTGCTGCAGTGAAGTCTTTCTATACCTTTTTAGTCTGCCAACATTTTATTTGCTATATTTGAAACCTAATTAGGCAATCACTGGGTTATTGGACAGATGGATTATCCAACAATACACTCTGTTTATAACAAATCTAGATAGTTTCTTTTCTGTGACTTAAATGTGACCTAGGAAAATAAACTGAAATATTTTAATTATTATATTAATCAGCTTTCTGCCACTGCAATAAATTCTGGAGAAAGGTTGTCTTTTGGCAGTTCAAGTGCATAATTGGGTAGGCCTCTTTGTGTTTTTGTGTCTAGTGAAGCACACCATGGCAAGAAACACATAGACACAAAGCTTCTCATCATCTCGTGGTCAGGAAGAAAAGGACAGTGGAAGGAGGATCTACAGTCCTTTTCTAGGGCTCATCATCAATTATCCAAAGCCTGGGTCATGCCTGTTAAAGATTTCTAGACCCCCTTAACAGTGTCAAGCTGGAGATGAAGCATTTAATACATGGGTATTTGCAAGTACTTATAAGTTTCTTCCCCCAACTTCAGGCTTTCGTGTAAACTAAAAGTCTCCCAATTTTGAAAATCATTTTTCATAATGAGAAATTTCATATGATTAATAAGCAGAATAGGACAATAAACCTTCATTAGAAGACTTACTCATTATCTTCTTGATAGGACTATTTACCATGCTTTAAAAATTATCACCCATTCTTTTCTAGCATGTTGATTGGAAAATGAAGAGACCAGCCTGTAGTCTATGTTTAGCTCCACTCCATGCACACAAGGTGCAATTTTAAACAAAACATTTTGCCAGTGTATTCATATAAATCCTGTTTAATATCTTTTCAACTTGCTTTTTCTGAAGCAAGTATTTTTTTAACATTGGAAAGAGGTGCTGGCAAATTCTACAACTGGCTACGTAGTATGCTGCTTTGCTGTGGAAGAACATTTTACTTAACAATTCAATACTTTGAAATGTTTTAAAAGGGAAAGCAAACTGAAAGCATTGCAATGATTATCCAAGAACCCATCATTTAGAATCCAGAGCCTGTTTCTTTTTTCTCACTTTATCTCTTTGTTTACCCACAATGCTTATTATTTTCTGATACATTCTAAAATAATTCTGTGATATAAATTCACTTTTTCCTTAAATACAACATATATTTCTTTATCTAGAGGTCATTATTCAATGACATCTATTTTGTCTATGCTAGCTTTTGTTTAGCATACATCTAAGTATTCCATTTGATGAGGTTTGATGAATAAAACATACCTATGTGGTATATGCCTCTATCAAGATACACAGAGAAAAACACCATCAATCCAGAAAAGGACAACAGTTTTTAAGGTTGGCTTAAACTTACTTTATCTGACTTTCCACAAGACTGAGTATGTGACCATAGGATTCCCAAGGTGAAACATGAGTAATGACCATCTAGGGAAATAATATGGCTTTTAATGTGCTGTTTGCACATGAAATCACAGTGTTGGCTAAATTCTTCACAGTCCTCAATCTCTGACAGAAGCATCAAGAGGCATGCATGTCACAGCTTGTTACAGTTAGAAAGAGCCCCGGGGCAATCTGCTTGCTCCTTGTTTCATCAAAATTTAAGAAGCCTGGAGAAAAATTATATAAGTAGATAATTGCCCATCTTCACCCCTATAATTGAGGGCAAGTTAGGGACATGATATTGATAATAAATTGTAACCATTATTTCTTTCAGCTTTGTAGATTACTGATCTTTTTTGTTATTACCACTATATTACAATATACTTAGTATACAAATAACAGTAAATTAATGAAGATTTCCATGTTCCAAACAAATGTTAAATGTTTGGTTGATATTCTGAACATTTTTAATTAAATCATTTATTTTGTTTCTATCTTTTGTGGATTTAAATGTTTGGTTATCCCCATAACGTAGATATTTGGAGATATGAGGAAAAGCAGATAGTCTACTTAATAATAGTGACTAGGACTTCATCATGTCCCCATGATTTCCTTTTCTTTAGTTTCTGATATATTATAGCATGGACATTTTGCACTTTATTTTCACTGCAACCACATTCCTCCTCTCTTCTTCCTAAAAGGAATAAATCCACTCTTATTCCAGCTATGTGGTTATCATATGTGCCTCCTCCTCTTCTTCATGAATTTGTGTTGAGATTTCATTTTCCAGAGCTTACATATTGATAGATTGTCCACAAAATCACATCTAATTGCTTCTTGGAAACCATAGGGACATACATCAATATTATTTATAATTTTGGTTGATACCATTTTGACTTGGTCTTAGTTCCTTTGAAGTTTTTGAAGGTCAAACATTATATAGCTTGCTATAGCTGTATCTAGCACAGTACAAGAATACAGGAATGGTGATTGTTTTTTGTTTTATTCCCCCAGGAGACAGTCTGTGAGTCCCCATGTTTTCCTAACCACAACAAGATTGTTCAGAGTTCATTGTCTTGACTGTAGTTGGGATGATTTTTCTTTCTATCTCCTCACAGTTGAGCATATCTGTTCTCTTTACTTGCTCATGTGAACTCAGATTTCCCTCCAGTGTAAATGTTGAAGCTTGGCATTTTCAACTTGGAATACTTGAATCCTCTGTGAAATCATTAAGATCCACAGTGTATACCACTAGCAGATCAAGGATGTATGCTAAAAACTAAATTTGTTGTTTAGTCTTTCCCGTGTAGAAAAGCAGCCTAACATGGTCCATTATGCTTATGTCCATCACCAAGTTTATTCATCACTATAAACTTGTACCTAGCCAGCTGTTAATTGTTTTACTTCTGCAGTTGAGAAAGCTAAAGTTTGTCTAGGAAATTAACTTTTTCAATTAATATTTTCTGTTGTATTACAAAACTAGTGCTTTAATCAGGACACACTAAAAATCAAGGTTACTTTCTAAAATTCAAAAGCACCAACTCCTAATTCTCAGGCTATAACCAGTGCTGAAATTGCTATTCTTTGTTCAGTAGCACTGTATGTTCAAAACAGCAATCGTTTCTTTTTTAAAAAAAAATAACAGTCCTTCCTGGGAAAGATGTAGGGAATATATTTCAGCCAAGAATGTGTATCGATAATCAAACATAGCTCTTTAAAAACTTGAAGTGAAGAATTGGTTAGTACTTAATCAACTGAACTGTTCCTTTTTCTGCAATATTGTGATTCTTAGCATGATTACTGGGTTTCCAATTTGACACTTCTAGAGACCTGTAAATCAGCACACATGCTGTGTCCCAGTCTGTCATCTTGTGTCGTAGCTTTGGTTATTTACTTCCCTTCATTATCCAACATCTATTTACTGTGTAAATCAGTTGAGGAGCTTTCTGCAATGGACCTCTATGAGAAAAAAAATGTGTATCTCTGAGTTGCTTTTCAATTACAAACATGCACAGATTGTCTGGGTTTATGTGCATATATTTTATTATTATTTCACTTTTGTATGTCAGTGGAATCTGATGTAAATGTAAATCTAATAGTATGGGCTCTACTGACCAAGTGCACTGTCATAATACATCTTTGATCAATCAATCTCATGGGGAAAATGTTGCAAGTGTGATAAAATTCTGTAATTTGAATTGATGCCCATTATGGACAGTTCCTAGGTCTGCATGCTGTCCAGCTACAACACTGAACCATTTCCAAGATAACAGCTTCACATTGATGATCTTTAGATTGTATGCCTTCTTTCTTTTTTATTTCTCAATTTATTTATTTATTTACTTTACATTCTGATGCATTTTCCCCTCCCTTCTCTTCTCCCAGTCCCTCCCCCAACCCCAATCCTCTCCTCCTCCATTTCTATTCAGAAAAGGTCTGGATGGATATCAACAAAACAGAGCATATCAAGTTGCAGTAAGACTAAATAACTCCCTCTTGTATTAAGGCTGAGAAAGGCAACCCAATATGAGGAATAAGATCCCAAAAGCCAGCAAAAGAGTAAAAAACAGTCCCTACTCCCACTGTTATGAGTCCCACAAGAAGACCAAGTTATACAACTGTAATATGTGTTCAGAGGACCTAAGTAAGTCCCATGCAGACTCCCTGGTCATTGGTTCAGTCTCTTTGAGCTCCTGTGAGCCCAGTTTAATTTATCTGTGTTTTCTCTTGTTATGTTCTTGACACCTTTGGCTCCTACAATCCTTCCTCCCTCTCTTCAGCAGGATTCCTTGACCTTGGCTTAATGCTTGACTGTGGGTATTCATCTGTTTCCATCAATTACTGGATGAAGCCTCTCTGATGACAGTTGGGCTGGGCACCAATCTATGAGCATAGCAGAATATCATTAGGCATAACTACATTGACTTTCTTCTTCAGTCGTATTTGGCTCTGTACTATGTCTCTGGGCCATCCAGCCTATGGGTTCTGGTGCTCCAGGCAATGTCAACGATGTGTTCACTCTCATGGCATGGGTCTGAGGCTTGATTGGCCAGTCCTACAATCTCTGTGCCACCCTTACTACAGCACATCCTGTAGGCAGGAAAGATTGAATGTAATGTGGCTAAGTTGGTGTTCCAAATCCTCCACTGGAAGTCTTGTGTGGTCACAGGAGATAGTCATTTCAGTCTATGTATCCCTTATTGCTTGGAATCTTAGCTGAGGTCCTCCTTGTACATTCCTGGGAGTTTCCCTTGTACCAGGTTTCTACCTCTCCCCCAAATGACTCTCCCTTTCTAGTTGTCTCTTTCAGTACTCTCCCCATCTAAAACATAGTAGATACTCACTTATAAGTGGAAAGTAGCTTTAAAATAAAGGTTAATGGTGCTGTAATCCACAGACCGAGAGAGATTAGGTAATAAGTAGGGCTCAAGGGGGGAGGTGCTCAGATCTCCCTGGGAAAGGGAAATAGAAGAGATTTCATGGGTGGATTGGGGTCATGTAGGGATAGGAACATGAGGGATCAGATTTTATGCCTTCTTTCATCTCTTGACAAAATGAAATATCTGTAATGCTTATAAACCTCTCTGCGTATGGGTGGCAGGGTCTTCCATGGTGATTACTGTCAATTCATCAACTGCATTGCCCAGCTTTTTTACCCAATAGGTAAACAACTAATTACTCAATATTCTAGTCTGTGGTGGAGAATCTATTCTAGTTCACTGTCCAGTAAATATTTTTAAAATATTCTCCTTTTTAGTACTGAGGATCAGGCTAAGAGCTCCTGTATGATAGGCAAGCTTTTGGCCACTGAGCAGCATCTGCAGGCATCTAAATGCTAAATTATGTTGTAAGTTTAGCAAACTGATCTATATAATACATATTGCACCAATTTTCAAAAAGATGAACATCTAAATTATATATATAATAAGTTAAATAATGCTTCAATTTCAATATATAATGAAAATTGCACTTAGCATAAACATCTAAATTGGTTAACTGTCACAAACTGAATATGCCCGTGTAAATATGGCACAAATCTAGAAACAGAGTATTATGAGAATCCTGTCAGAGCCCTTCATATGTATTATAGTAACTACCAATCGAACAAGGGCAACCACGATCCTGAGTTCTAAAATCTTCTACTTTTTTTCCTGAGTTTTTGTCTTACATTTAATCAAACAGTGTTTCAATATATACTCAATTGTAACTGACCTTTGCACCCCTCGATATTATATATTTGAGATCTATCCATATTGTTGCAAATATATACAAAGCCCTCACTCCTCCATATATACCACAAAATCATAGACAGATAGATGGATAATGAATGGATAGATAGATAGACAGACAGACAAAAAGACAGACAGATAGATAGATAGATAGATAGATAGATAGATAGATAGATAGATAGACAGACAGAAAGACATAGGTATAACACGAATCTTAGAAGGTCTTATTAATAAAAAAAAAAAAAACAGAGCCAGATATTGGGGTGAAAACTGAGCGATCAGAGGAATAGAACAAGCCAAGACACATGTTCCTACCGCTAGGAAATCCTCAGCCCAAAAGATAGCTACTTCCTATATATTCATACCTATATACCTTTCTATGACCTGCCATCTTACTTCCTCTTCCTGCCCAGCTATATCATTTCCTTTTTCTGTCTAGCTACATCACTTCCTGTCTGTCTGTGCAGACCACCAGGCCTCTATGGTTAACTAGCACTGGGATTAAAGGCATATGCCACTATGCCTGGCTCTGTTCCCAGTGTGGCCTTGAGCTCACAGAGATCCAGATGAATCCTTGCCTCCCAAATGCTAGGATTAAAAGTGTGTGCTCCCATTGCCTGACCTCTATGTTTAATATAGTGGTTGGCTTTTTCCTCTTATCCCCAGATAAGCTCTATTGGGGTGCACAAATAAAATATTACCACACATAGGTAGATGGAAATTTGTTTATACTGGTTTTTTTGGTTTTTTGTTTTGTTTTGTTTTGTTTTGTTTTGTTTTTGTTTTTTGTTTTTCGAGACAGGGTTTCTCTGTGTAGCTTTGCGCCTTTCCTGGAACTCACTTGGTAGCCCAGGCCAGCCTCAAACTCACAGAGATCCGCCTGCCTCTGCCTCCCAAGTGCTGGGATTAAAGGCGTGAGCCACCACCGCCCGGCTTGTTTATACTGTTTTAAGAGGAGTGGAAAGTATGAGTCTTTGGGTAAATATAAATAAATATGCATTTCTTTTGACTGTATATATGGAAACAGAATTATAAGTCAAATAGTATTTTGAATATACTTGACAAATTGACGAGTTCTCTAGGGTCTTATGAGTCCTTTTGTAAAGGTAATACTCTCTCCATAATTTCTGTTCTGTGAAATGAATTCTCATGTATGTTCATTGTTTCACAGTGAGTCATGCTTCTTCTTCCTTTCTGGTATTCATCTAATTGTATTTAGTTAGTAATAATAATACACTATTTGTGCTTATTACCTTTTAGATTTTAATATGGGTATAAATTTTAAAATGCCTCTAAAATAACATTATTTTATGGAAACAATTTTATATATTACTTTATCAATGATTGGATTAAAAACAGGCAAAAAGGTATAGTAATTTATTCTTTATACCTGAAATTAATTTTAAAATGTTGGAGAAAAGTGGTTTATCAATGACTTTTACCCCACAGGATTCTTCAGCTCACCATATATTTTAGTCTAAGGACTTTATATCTATAAAAAAACTGTAGAAATGATGCGTGAAAATATAGTCTTACAAATTAGAACAAAAGAAACCAAGCCCACCAAACATTTATTTACATGAGATAGAGATTATGGGTGTGAATGAAGACAATAAAATAGGAGTTATAGCCATTATTGAAAGGACATAAAGTTGAAACATAAAAGACAATGATTATTTTTCAATAAGAATGACTCAAGATTTGGAGAAAGGGTTGAATTTTTCTTTCCTTTTAAAAAAGTTATTAACATTTGTTTGTTTGCGTGTACATACATATCTGTGGGGGTACATATATGTTTGTGTGTATGAAGGATACATGCACCATGCAGCACATGTAGAGGCTAAAGAAACAACTTTCTGCCATGTAAATTCTGGAGTTGGAACTCTGATCATCAGGCTTGGAAGCATGTGCCTTTACCCAATGAGCCATCTTGCAACCAGCTAGTTTATTTTTTCTTTTAGTGAATATAGTAGTACTAATTTGGCCTATGTTTCTCAAAAAAGAAACCTTGAAATGACAGAGGAAAATGTGGTTTATTTGTAAGATGATCAAAGGAATTGCCTGAAGGGGAATGGAATAGAGATAGGGAAAGGAAATAAACTATAAGAGTCAGTTATTATGGAGGCTATTGTTAGTCATAGTGCAGTTGTTCAACATTACTGAGGGAACTCGAGGGGTATAGTGAAAAAAATTCTCATAGTTTTTACCCTCAAGCAACAGGACATAGATCAAGGAGTAATGTTCTTCCAACTCTTATCTGTCAGTGCCATAATACTGTTAGTTATGCCTTAATTGTTCCTGCAAATCTAGTCAGCCTAAAATAAGTCCTTCATGCTTTGTAGTACAGCAAGTGCTTGCTAATGTGCACGTAAGGAAAGTACCAAAGATATATAAATTGGTTACTGCCAGCATCTATTACAAACTCTATCCTTGTTTTGAGGTATCCATTGTGTTGAATGAGAGGTAGAAAGTTAAAGATATAAATCATAGTAGTATATGATAAGTGTCTATGGTTGCACAAAGGATGATCAGGAGAACACTTTATCCATAATAATTATATTTGAATATGCAGTTAGTAGCAAAGATGTACTTAGAAGGAAAAATGTATATATCTTAAACCATATATATATACCATATATATATATATATATATATATATATATATATATATATATATAATCTGCTAACAGATCCTCTGGCATAATTAGGTCCTTATATACATCCTTTGGAATATCTATTTTATTGGCAAAATCATAATAAAAATAATTGGAACAGGAAAAAGCAAAGATACTGTGCCAAAAATGTCTTACTATGTATAAGAGTTATGAAATCATGTCTTCTGAATACCGTTCCATTCCATTTTTGGTGAGGTTTTGCTCTATGGGCTTTGGAAGCTTATTATGTAAAATCTCCTTCACAGTGACATAAGCATCAAGTTTATTTGTCCAAATACCCTTGACAAATAGATCATTAAATAGATCATTAAAGAAGATCATTGTCTTCTCTTATTTTTTCTCATTTGAGCATGAAGACCAGAGAACAACCTCAAGAGTCAGTATGCAGGAATTTCCCACCATTTTGTGAAACAAGGAAACAAGGTCTCTCTTATAATTAAAATGTCACCAAGTAGTATAGACTAGCTCACCCAATGATCTCTGGGAAATTGTCTGTCTCTGTTTCCCACCTTGACTCTGACTTCAGGACATCCAAACTCAGATTCATACACTCACAAGTCAAATGCATAAGTAATAGAGTCGAGCCCTTTAGTACCTTTCCAAGAGATAATTCTTTTTTTTTTTTTTGGTAATAGAGACTAATATTAAAGTTATAGTTCTACACATAACACCATAATTCTAGTTTACTTTCATGATGATAATTTAATAGAAAATCAAATTTTCCAAATGAAAATGGAAGTAATTTATTAATTATCATACTCATGGCACCTTGAATATTATAATGAGAAATTAAAATATTAAATGAAGATTTTATGATAAATTTCAACTGTCTTCTCTAGAGTAGTATTTACTATTTATTTTTCCTTTTATGCCAGTTGAAAGAATTCAGAATCAGTGGGATGAGGTACAGGAACACCTTCAGAACCGGAGACAGCAGTTGAATGAAATGTTAAAGGATTCAACGCAGTGGCTAGAAACGAAGGAAAAAGCTGAACAGGTCATCGGACAGGCCAGAGCCAAGCTTGACTCATGGAAAGAGGGTCCTCACACGGTGGATGAAATCCAAAAGAAGATCACAGAAACCAAGGTAAGTGTCCAATATCATTTTAAAAAGAAAACAATTCTTATAGCAAATAAAATCACGCCATGGATTAGAAGTTAATGTGTTTAATGGAAAATTACATTTAAAAAATGATTAGTGGAATTTGTTTATTTGTTTGCTTTCTTGCTTTTAAGACAAAGTCTCAAACTCAAAAGCATCCTTCAAGATGGGATTACAGGTTAATGCCACCACATCTACGTGCTCAAAATTTTGAGACATAATAGAGGTTAGAGGAAAACTGATAGCCTGTTACAACTTTAAAGTTAATTTTAATCTTATAGTTTGCACATGGTGTGTTAGTTTTTGTTTTGCTTTGTTGAAACAGGCTCTTAAGTAGCCTATTCTTGCCTCCCTTCCTGATCCTCCAAACTGCACCTCCAGGGGGGCTTAAATTACAGGCATGTGCCATGCCACCAAGCTAAATTTCTACTGCAGATTGAACTAAACACTTCCTGAATGCCAGGCAAGCACTCTATTAAGTGAGCTATTTCCCACCCATGGGCTGTGTTTTACACTGAAACGTTCTTTTAAGAGCATTTCAAAAATGATATTGCATACCACACTTCTGTGATATTATGAAGTTAAAGTAACATTTGCCACCAATAATTCCCTAGAAAAAGTAATAAATCTATCCCTTCCCCACGCCTTACCTTACAGAGAGCTCTAATTGGAGAAGGGAATGAGTGGGTATCAGAGATGGCATAAAGGGAACATGTACTCTCACTTTCTTTTCCCATTCTCTGACGTTAGCACAGCATTGTCTATGCCGCCTATTCTTTCTCTTTTTCCTCTCAAAATAGTAGAAATACCTTTCTACTTGATACTTCAGTACTCTCTAGGCTAAAAGAAAATGGCAAAGGAATAAAGTGTATTAATTGTATCAAGTACCATGCATGATGCTTTACATGTGTTTGATATTTTCAAATGTTGTATTTATAGGCCATCTGAGGCATTAAATGCTAAGCAGTAGATACTGTTAAGAGATTTTAAGCAATGAAATAATACAGTTGTGATTGTGATTGAGTACTAAACTGAAAACTCTCTACTTTTTTTTTTAACCTGGCAGAAAAGACTTTCTAGTAAATAAGGATATGAATCTGACATGAGTTATATCATATAAGAAGAAAAGCCATATAATTTTCTTAGATACTGTTTTTTTTATTTCTAAAATATCTCATTTCCAAAGCAATCTGTTTATATTATATTAAGTTCATTGAGAAATAAACCTTAAAATATCAACAGCATAATACAATGAATGAAATTAATAGCAATTTATTTGATACTGATATATCTTATAAGCTCTATCCAAATGGTTACTTGGGGATAATCTTTTCCAGGTTTTAAACTATTTTGTTAAACATATGCTTACTCTAAGGCCACTGAGAATGTGTTTATTCAGTCCATGGAATTTTATAGCCAGGCCTAGGAATTCTACCATGTCTCATTGACCAGAACGTTTTCCCAGTTAATTTCAGGGAGACTAAACGGAATTAATAAACTTTTAGCCAATTGTCATCGTAGCCACATTGTTAAAGGATCTAAGCTGCTGTGAAGATAAGATCTTCACATATACCCAGAATTATATAAGACCATGTAGGATGTTAAGACTCATCATTACCTCTGTCATTAGTAATTACCTGGCACAGATGCATCAGTAATGTCTAGTAATTATTTTCCTAATTCCTAGACTATTTGAAATGCAATACACATGGTTAATTTTGAATGATCATTTCTATTTTATTTTTCTTTCATATATTACATTCTGACTGCAGTTTTTACTTCCTCAATCCTCACAGTTCCCCTCCCCAACTCCCTCTCTCCCCCAGATCTACTCCTCTATTTCCCTTCAGAAAAGGGCAGGCCTCCCAGAAAAATTAGCAAACATAGCATATTATGTTGCCATAAGAATAGGCACATCCCCTCATATTAAGGCTGGATGAGGCAACTCAGTAGGAAAAAAGGGTCTCAAACGCAGGCAAAAGAGTCAACTCCTACTGTTAAGTGTCCCACAGGAACACCAAGCTACACAACCATAATATATATGCAGAGGACCTAGGTCAGCCACAGTCAGGTTCCCTGGTTCTCAGTTCAGGCTCTGTGAGCCCCTGTGACCCCTGTGAACCATTTTCCTGTGGTGCTCTTGACTCCTCTGGATCCTACAATCCTTCTTCCTCCTTCTCTGCTGGGTTCTGTGAACTCTGCCTAATGTTTGGATACAGGTCTCTGTATCTGTTCCCATCAGTTGCTCTCTGATGATGATTATGCTAGGCTCTGGTATAGTTTCCTTGAAGTTATTATACTATAAATTTCATAGATCTTAAACAAAAAGCATAAATGAATACAAAATTATCAAGAAGAGATTGATGTAAAAAAAAAAAAGGAAAATGAGAGCTAGTGCTATCTTTGAATAAAGAAAAGTCTAAAAGTAGCAAAAAATGTAATCTTACCCTAAGAAAATCCTAAGGGGGTGTCAAGAATTATTAAGGTGTAGTACACGGCTGCTAGAAGAGTACATAACTTCATATAGGAGAATAAAAGAAAAAGAAATATGGAAGAAGAAAGCAAAACAGTCTAATTATCTAAACAGGTGTTTAAAAACATCTAAAACAACATAGGATTTTATTATAATTACTTTGTCTTTGTCTCTTGGATAGTACTCATGAACTCTAAACCAATCCTATTGTTGATACTAATGTTGAGTGTTTGTTGTATGCTAAAGACAGTGTTAGTCATTTGCATGCATTGTTTTATTTGGTTCTCTCATCCATTGTTTATGAAAATTGTTCTTTTTTAATTGTATGCAAAAAACTGAAGGCTGATGAGATTCAGTAATTTCATTTTTGTAGGAATAGGGATGTAGGATGGGAATTTATAGAATTCATTATTGTGGATGACCTCACAAATTTTCTCTTCTACCCACTGTCTGTAAGAATAAAACAAATTGATAAAACATCATGAGACTCTGAAAAAAACAAGAGTAATTATCAATTGACAAGTTTATATCCCAAATCAGCCAATTGGCTTAAAAAGAACGTAATTAAATAGTGTAATATGAGAACCTTTTCACAGTATTACCTTCTTGGAAAAAGATAATTTCAAATTATATTCCTTTTAGATGAAACTACTATTTTTAATTCTTTGCAAAGTTGGGGAATGAATAATAGAGATATGTGCTTTTCATGGCTAAATGTGTTCTCACTGGTGAGTAGTGTTGGCAGGCTTATCACTTACAATTTTTTTTAAGAAAAATGTTTAGAAATACACAGGAGAAGACACTGGATAATCTGACCTGAATCTTCCTCCTCATAAATTATTGCTACGTTTGTGTACCTATGATTGCCAAGAGAACCTACTACCCTGGCAAGGCCCTCATCAGAGTTGGAGAGCTATAGTTAAAGCAGTAAGGCTTCCTTGCTCCCTCATACCTGATGATGACTCAGTCTACCCTTAATAAATAGCAGCGATTGGTTTCAAATGCTAATACAACTATATGGCCTTTTTAATATTTTAAATCAATCACCATACTTGAATTCTACTGATCTGGATTCCTAGCAATATTAATGATTTTAAGCTTAAATCATCATCTTGAACCCCTTCTAGCTATTATCTACACATATTTTAATTTTTCTAATGATATCTAAATTTTTTTAAAATTCTGAATTTTCAGTTTAGTGTCATTGCCTGATTTTCATCATTTTATAATTTTTACTCATTATCATTTTTAATTTTTCTTAGCATTTCACTAAGTTTCATCTTTAACTCTTCTCTTTCTGGTTTGATATTTTTGAAACTCCACTTCTTGCTTAGAGAAATTAATGGGAAGTAATTCTATAAATAATACCACATTCACAAAATAGAAATCCCTTATGAGATGGAATCTTGGAAAGCTCATCTTAAAAACATGGTCAGGATAGGAGGAGACAGCAGTAGGAGAACATTGGTTTGGCATAAAAACAGACTGCAGACTATCTATTCTGTGAATTACTAATTAGCAGGTCATGGAAAACTATCCATATTCTATGTGTACATTCCCTCTTTGCTGTATAAACCATTAATTTTCTGGAACAATCATGTACATCTGGAATGCAGATTATTTTGTTAATCACATCTCTATATCTGGTGTTCTTAAAGTTGGTAAAAAAAAATGCCCTTTTAAGAAAGTCAGATATTATAGGGGAAAAAAACATACAAGATTCCACACTAATCAAAATCCTTGACAATAAACCATAACAGAATCCTGTGAGTGATGGTGCCATTTAGAAGTTTCAAAAGAACTATGCCATTGGCACCTGAAACTGCCATCACTTTTTATTTCATTTCTAGTATTTATTTCATGTGGTACAATCTTGTTTTAGTTTGTAGCCTGTTCACTAGGCTAAGATTGGTCCAAACTTGGCAATAAGTTCTTTGAAAAAAAATTATTTCTTGGTCATTTTGAACTTTCTTTTTCCGGTGGCTGGGCTCATAGTTTTCATTTTTTTCCTTTCAGTATTTGAAAGAGAAATTCCTTTTTTGTCTGCTCTGTGATTGCTTTTGTGTCAAATTCAGCATAAAAGCTTTTCAAATGTGACGGCATTAGCTGTTTTGTGCTTGGCTGAGCTAAAAGTACATGAATTCAATAGAGAAGTGAAATCTTGTTTGAGCCTAGCTGATTTGGCTATTTAATACTTGAAACTATTTCAAGTGGGAAATCTAATAATTTAAAAATTATTAAATAAACATTTCAAACGCTGAAAAAAAACCTGTTTTAAGTATGTCCTTTACTGGATCATAGATACATTATAATTATAACTAATATTTGAAATTAAGCCCCTTCTCTAAAGTAGCTACACTGGCTACTTGAGGATCACGAATTAGGAAGAAAGAAATCAAGGGTCTTCTTGGATAAACATGAAGGATATAATTTTATTATATGTGGAGAAGGTAAAATTATATACCAGACAGTATTCTGTTTGTAATATGGATAGATACGTAGAATGTTAGAAACTGAATTATTTTATATATGTTAAGCATATATATATATATTGTCAAATATGTATGTATGTATAAATATTAGAGTTATACAAAGTTATTTCTGCAAATTTACTGAAACTAGTAGTTTGAACTTTTGATTTCAAATGTAATAATGAAAAACATAGTCTGAAACCTTTTCAGAACCTACCATTTGGTCACAAATTTTTAAAACTTCCTTTGTTCACTCTCTAAAGCTGCTACATGAGTAAGAATAATCAATATACTAATAGTACTTTTCTTCTTAAAGCACTTGGAAGCTACTAAACGTAAAACATATGGACTATACCTTATATCAAAGATGCAACATAGGTAGTAAAGGATAATTTCCTCTGGTACCCACACACATATTTAAGGCAGAGTTACAATGTCTTGAATTCCTTTATGCTCTGATCCCACCATTATTTTACCTAAGTTTCTGTTCATGGCTTAATTTATTCAGTATTTGAAAATACACTATGATGATTCTAGAAATCCAGTCCTCCACAAAAACAAATTCTGGAAAACAGTTTGAATATTCTCTTTGCTGAAATCAAAAAAATAACCAAAGATTATAATCTCTGAAGTGTTATACTTCCACAAGAACAGCAGGAGTTTGAGGCTTTTTATATTTTCTTGTCATTTTCTTCCAGCTCCACAGTAGTCTTGAAGATCAGTGGCCTTGGAACCACTGGTAGCTATGAAAACTAGCAGTCTTATAGCTACCAAGATTGACAGGATTGGTATTCCTAAGAAAGCCACATTTAATTCTAAGAGTGTTGGCACTATTTGACCTGTCTTGCAGCTCCCTGGGAAAAATAAATTAAAAACAAACCTATGTACAGAATCTAGTCTTTATTTGACCTGACATATAGCTAAGTCCCCAGAAGAAGTCATATATTCCTGTTGACTGTTCATATCATTCCATAGCAGTTATTTAACAAGGCATCTTACATTGATAAGATGCTCAATGGGAACGTTTTGAGAAAAAACTTTAAATGGGCATCTGGGGATTGAGTTGTCCATATAGAGACTTCAAAAGCTCTGTCATATTTGTTGAGCATGGAGAAGATCTTCAGCATGCCTTCATAAATAGATATGCAAAATAAGCATAAAATTTATAAACAAGAATCAAATAAATACTGGCTTTGAAAGCACAACAGCCATAGGGAAGAAATCGCCATGATGAATTGCCAATAGATATAATCCAGTCTGAGAAAAAGAAAAACAACATGAAAACACATAAAACAAAATCTGACAAAAATGAAATGATAATTCAACAAATATAGCTGACTGTTTCCCAGTTCTAATACCAAATTAAGTATCTGGAAAGATAAATAAGGAGAGACACTTGAAAATCACTAAAATTTTACAAACTATAGTAGCCATCTCTACAATGTTCTACACACTAATAACAGAATACACAGTATTATCCATTGCACAATAAATCCTCTCCAAGACAGCAAGATAGTCCACATTAAAACAGATTAAATTCTGGAGACTATGAAATAAAATTAAATATAAATAGCTGGAATACATTGAGAAGCTTACAAATATAAAAATATTATATATGCATCCTAATGTAACAACTGGGCCAAAAAACAAATCTAATTAAAATTAAAACTACCTTGAGAAATATGGAAATAAAAACACAAAATACTTAGACTTCTGAAGAGTGAAATGTGTGATATTACGTGTTGGTGTGGAAAAAAAAGAAGAAAAATTTCCAATCAATAACCAAGTTTTCTATCACTGCAAACTACTAAAGAAGAAAATCCCACTATTATCAGAAATAATCGATGTTTTGTAGTGAAAATAATGAAAGGAAGAAAGTAAATTCAAGACAGGAAGATTTAGAACTGTGTTTATGTGCAACAGAAAGAACTCTTTTTGATAAAAATAATTTAAAAAACAGAGAAAGAAGGCTTAATAACTAATCTTAGGGATTAAAGGAAATACTGCTATGAATTTTATGGAAATAAAATTTAAATAGAGAATATTATGAACAACTAGAGAAATAACACAATGAACCTGTAATAAAAAAGGGAATGATAGTTTTTTTTCTTTTATTTTCTCTCGTACATTACATCTTGAGAGCAGTTTCCCCTCCCATGCACTCTTCCCAGTCATCCCCCTCAGCACCCCTCTTCTACAGATCCACGGCTTATCCATTTCCCTTCAGGAAAGAGAAGGCCTCTAAGGGATATCAACTAACCACAAATGACAAGCTACAATAACACTAGGCACAAACCCTCATATCAACATTTGACAAGGCACCCCAGTAGGAGGAAAAGGATCC